>NC_088889.1:25069324-25378463 GCF_037157495.1 Lathamus discolor | reverse complement strand
CATCTTTCTTCCACTCCTCTAAATTCTTCAATTTGTACATGCTTTTTTCATACAGAATTGAATGCAGTTACTCCAGTTATGCTTTAACCACTGCCAAGCAGAGCGCAATAATTACTTCAGTAACCTTACTGACCCCATCTAATAACAAAGGCAAACTGCAGCATGTAATTAAAATCTAAAAAAAATAACTATTTTTAAAAGCTAATTGCCTTAACAATCAGAACGTTCTACAGCTCAGAGCACACACACTAAAGAATTTTAAAGTTATTGTTAATTCAAAACATCTTTTTCAATTATATTCTGTATATTGTATTCTGGGCTATATGCAGTTTTACTCCTATTAGGAATGGTCTGTACTGCATCTCTCAGTCCCTCCACTTCTTCTTATTTCCTGCAGATTTACCTCCTAAAGTCTTCTTGGGGCCCTGTTTACACTAGGGATATTTGCTAAGTATTTCCCACTGTTGTGAGCACTTCTCCAGTTCCACCAGTATGGCACAGCAGAGAACTCCTACTCATGCTTTTCATCCTTTAGGCTATTACTACGTCTTCCAGCCTCACTAATGTCGGTGGAGCAGAGCCAACAGTGAGGCATTTTTAGAAAGTTCCCTTTACATGGACAAAGTTTTCATCTCCTTTGCCAAGTCCATGGTGCCCTACCTCAAATCCCCTTCTCTCTGTCAGCTGGCTGATCTCTTAAGAGCTCTTCTGTCCTCTTCACATCCAGCAACACCAAACATGCCCACCATGCACATACTCGTCTTTCAAGTGCACTCTTTTCAGGAATGGAAATCCTTGTCACAACCCAGCACAAATTATTCAACATTACTATCAGTCTCCTGACAACAGCCATTATTAGAAAATGAATTTCTGGGATCCCCAAAAATAAACAGATTTGGCTCCATTAACATGAATGGCAAACTCAGACTGCAAACCCACTTGACTAAGCAGACACATTTAATTGAATTGTTTTCCTATTATGCTGATAATCAGAGATATGTCTGTTGTTAGTAGATGTAATAGTTTCTATTCTTGTTGCCCCATAGCACCTTAATTAAATTACAATTGTTCTGTTGGAAAACATGTCTGTGAACATCTCCAGGTAGAAAACACAGGAAAATATTCCCAGCAATATAGAAATCAGGAGTGCAATGTTGTATGGTAGGTAGGACAAAAAAGAACTGGATTAAGATTGCAATAAGGAAGATTCAGGTTTGATATAAGGAAAACCTAGCAGTAATTCATTGGAATATATCATGTGGGGAAGGAGTGGAGTTTCCCATACTGGATTATCTTGTATTGCAATTTAAATGATCAGCTGATAGGAATGATACAGACATAATTGTCCTACCTTGATCCTCATAGATGATTTAGGATCTGTTGAGGACTCTTTTATCTCTGTTTTCTATGATTGTACTTTGCTTTAAATGTCTAAAGAATGAAATAAACTCCTGATCTCATTTAAATGCATGAGCCCCTTATGTTCTATAAAGGTTGCATATTTACCAATGAGATCAGAATTTGGCCTCCTATAATAACACGTTGTAGCATGCCAGCAATCACTCTATAACAATGAAAGAGGAAAGTACCTTTCTGAATAGGTCTTGTCCCTTAACCAATACATACATACAAGGCAAAATAGTTACTGCTTTTTATAGCAAAACCTCATCCAAGTGTGTGTGTAAGACTTTCTCATACCGCTAAGGAAAGTAACACCTCCTCACACCATGCATCTAAAGAAGAGGTAGCTATAGAAGCTTGAATGAAGTCAAACTGAAATACCAGCTGTAAATTTATAGTGCGTAACCAGACATTGGTTGGAGTCCAGGGAAACACCAACTTAGACAACCTAGTATGTTTGTATGGTTCTTCGGTAGTTAGAGATTTTTTTCATTCTTCCTTACAATGCGCTCTATAGAGATTATATTTAATACCTCGGTATTCTCTTTTTTTTTCCAGTTACTTTGAAATAAGATTTGCACACATTTTTTGTAACTAAATTTAAAATCTGCCAAGTGGCTTTTTTACCAGTTCTTAATGCTTGCAGAAGAGCTGTTCATGGCCTCTTACATACAAGTATTTCTCTGGACCCACATCAGGAACCAGTCCCCTGTCGCTAACAAACACCCTCTTTGTCCAGAAGCAGAAAGGCACTTCTGCTTAAAACATACCAGGACATAAAATCCCCATTGTATTCCCCTAGCAAATTCCATAATAAGGCTCAAATTAAAGCCTATTTAGATTAGTTAACAGATTGCCATCAACTCAGTGAGTTTTGGGACAGGCTCTTAAAATATAGGTCTTAAGGACAGGAAACCCTTCATATACATGATAGTTCTTAGGGAAATCACAGAGGTCAGCAGAGGCCAATTGACTTCAGCAGATCACTGAGGTCAGCAGATGCTCAGTGGGACAAGAATTTTGTGGTGATCCAAAGCTATCTGAGAAATAAGTAAGAAGGTGGGAAGACAGAAGACAGTGAGTCCTCCCCACATGTCATTCACCTTCAGGCTGTCAGCACTGCAGCGACTGGAAAAGCCAACCAGACATCTCTACTCATCTCTACTCAATGTGTTTTGTAAGTGACTAAAGAGGTCAGCACTCCCACATCATGTAGAAATGGTTGTATGATGTGGTTTCTATTCTTAAATTAAATTTAAGATTCTGTTCCCTAATTCACACAAAAGCTAACAAAATATGATGGTTTTTTAATGATGTACAGCTCAATATTACAAAAAAAAAAAAAAAGTAAATATTTCCTTTGGCAAGAAAATATAAAATATCTCATTCTCGTAACATGAAAACTCTATTTTTGCACAGAGTAAAGTGTCCCACATTAGCATAATGAACTGTTAGCAGCATGAAACATTTTTAGCTGTGATGTCTTAAACAAAGCTTGAGTTACTGTCTGCAGTGCCTTTAAGCTATATCATAGTCTTCACAAGACTGAAACAAAACACAGCAGAGAGGTTTAATGCTTACATTAATGCTTGTAAACACAGAAGGTTTAACACTTAGCAATCCAAAAATTCCCCTACGACCTGAAGACATGCAGATCATGACCTGAGAATTAAGGGCTGTGCTAAGCAGTCAAGCTGTCTCCCTAAAGAAAAGACAAAAATAGCAAAAGACTAGCTGAGCCATTGGGTCAGCATATGTCAGGTACATCCAGGCCCAGTTCAGAGCCAATATATAGCCATGTGGGACCAAGCCTGACCTAGCCCAGCCTTCCCAGGCAGGACTTCCTGAGAAGAATTTTCAGAGGCAGTCCACTCTGGCTATCCCCACTGACCCCCAGGGAACAGGAACATATAAGCTATCATGCAACCAAAAACTCCACAAGAGAAAAATTCCTTTTGTCTTCATCTGTAAATGGAAAGCTCCTGGTATTATGTTGACGGAAAGAGAAAAAGTTAATTACTTTACCCTCTGTATTCCTAGCCATGAAGATGCCCTCTTGCCCCTCCTGTCTCCCTCCAAGGTCTCCTCCCAGAAGCAGGTGCCACAGTCCAGAAAAGCCTAGGGATAGAGGGGAAAGAGAGGGAAGAGAGGAGATTAAAATGTGAAACAAAGGCTTTGAACTAAATAGTTGAAGATAGGTAGGTAGGTCTTTGTTTAAAGAAAAGTCTGCAAAATAGAGAAGTTGGTTTGGGAAGGACAAAGGTTAGCAGAGCAAGAGCTCCAAACATCATAGATGGAGAGGAGGCATGGAGGGAGAAGAAGGGAGTGTTAAACAGCTGCCTGGGGGAGCTTAACAGGGATGCTCAGCGTGCTCAAAACACTGATTTTGCCATAGTACATCTGCTTGTGCCAAATTCCCATACAGAAAAATCTCAAGGACATGAGGCTGGCCTGAGTATCATGGGTTTACTTCTCTTGCTTTGTTTACTGCAAGCTGTGATACAATACACAAGTTTTCTATTCCTTACAAGATATTTTTAAAAGTTGATCAATATGAAGCTTACAATGAAGTTACTATAGAATTCCTGCTGGATTAAAATTGGACATTTCTCCATTTATTGGTAAATTGCCAAATGCTATTACAAGGAACACTCAACTGTAATGAACTTTTATTCAGAGTCCCAATGTGCTCATTACAGAGAGATGTATATATACATACATATATATTTATGTTAAATTAGGCAATGAAAAAATTCCACGCTGCATAAGACCTGCACAAATAGCAAAATTTCCAATCTGTAGGGAATCCTGTTATTTCAACTTTCATTTCCGTCCTAAAACAGGCCAAGAAATCAAAATATCAATTAAATAAATTGGTGGAACTCAAAGATCAGAATTTAGGTTTGAAAACGTCTATAGACAAAATACTGATGCTTACAATTGAAAATATAATTCCCAGACTGAAAAGTCCTGGAATATGATCCTCTTCTCATATGGGTAGAAATCAAGAATAATTCTGCTAGAAATCCATGAAGTTACACTGGTGGAAGCCTTCACATAGGCAATAAAAATGCCCAGAATTACAAGCATTTTATAAAGCCAAGCGCTTTGAACAGCTTTATGCTTTCAAGCTTCAGGGTACAAAGCAACCTAGGAGTCAGGAGGAAAACTTCATAGGTCATCCCCACTGCTGCAGTGGTGGAGGCCAGGTGGTCACACAGCCGTATCAGGGCCATGGGGATCACGGCTGACAACTGCTCAGGCTAAATGCAGGCACATCTACATTCTCTTTTGTTTAGCAAAAGTTGGGATTAAGGCCCACGTTTCACACAGGCTAGTGCATACAGCTTGGGAATGGCAGGGTTCAAGCTGCCTCCTGGACTTTCCAGGTGGCTTGATAGACCCAGAGAGGCAGCAGCCTGCTCTGCAGTGAGAAATACTGTCTGTTCAAAGCAGCCAGGCAAGCTCTGGCAACACACTCACATGGAAAGTGGAGACAAACTGTCTGCCCAGCATGCTGAACGCAGAAGTCCTGGACCTATGAGCAAAGAAACTTTCTTTGGACACTTGACTCCTCTCCAGGGTTCAGGAAACAAGAATTTAGATATATTCTTTGCAAGGGACGCAAGGTCTCACTGAAGAAACAAACCATTCTGCTGTCAGCTGTTCCTTTTGCTGAAGACAAAACAACTCCTGTTTGGTTTTAGTTTTTTTTTTTCTTTCCTATTTGTTTTTGGGGTTTTGTTTTTGTTTTTAAACAAGATTTCAAAAGGCCATAGCCTTCAGGCCACAAGCTAATCATTAACCATCCACTTAACTTTTCTGAACAAGCCGGCATCAACCGCTGTTGGAAGTGGTCACTTTGTGGAAAAAAACCTCATGGGCATTACCCTGTGAAGCTGGTTCTGCAGGGGACCTGCGGATGAGTCGAGATCTGGACAAGGCAGACAGCTGTCTGCATCACCAGAGAGCCAACACCAGCAAAATTGCCAGCTGACTTCTGATGAAAAAGGGGAAATTGAGGCTGAGTGCTACTGCCATCTCTTCTAATGGCGAGGGCAGGTGCGGTAGGACATTTCTGCCTGATTTCCACCATCTGCTCTGAAGATGGTCCCCATGTTTGCAGCAGCAGAATTACAGTGATGCAAAGCTGTGGTTTGGTCACCATTGGGCTTCAAATCTAGCACGTAATAAACACTTTGAACCCTATAAATTTCAGAGATGGGCATCCAAATTCAGTATGTTAATTTGCCCCAAATCTAGTCACTTTAACCTCTGAACATTACTATAGCTGGTGTTTGTAGAAGGTTAGAGAAAGAGAGAAGAGCTTTTGGAGTGCCTCATCTATTGCCACTTATTTAGGGTCCAGCACTGGGACTAACACATAAATCTTATTTTTTTAAAAATTGAGATCACCATCTGATCATGTGTAATATGATAATGCTCTAAGGATTAGACCACAAAGTAAACAAAAAAGACTTAAGGAAATTAATGCCACAACTTTAAATTAGAGATTTTTTTTAGAGAGATTTACAAAATAAAATCCAATAGCAAAAGAACAGAAATTGGTTTTGGGTTTTTTTTCAGAGAAACTAAGGTCCTAATCCAAGAAAGAATGAAGAATACACTGAGCCAAGAGTTTTCTAGATAACTTCGGAACCAAGCTGAAGAAAGCAGGTTGATTGCCCCCAGTTATTTATGCTTACTTAGAGGCAAATCACTTCAAAGCCATATTTAGTCACCACCTGAGAATGCAAAGTGTCAGTCATAAAGCTTCTCATAGAGTGACCTGCATTGCTCATTCCTGACTCATTCCCAGCCACTACCCCAGCAGTCAACCTCCTGAACCACCTCCATCCTACAGTCTTCTCTAGCCTCCACAGTGATTTCTGTAAAGTTAAGCACAATGGAACTGTAACAAAACGAAACTTCAAGTCATTGAACTCTCCTACAAAAGATGGCCAGCTTTTTCCATACAATTCTGCCAAAACTTTCCAAGTTTCAGGCTACATCCTCAGCCATCAGATAATTTTGCCTGGCCGAAGTAGGAATAGCATCATTTCAGGAATTATTGAGAAAGCTGGAAAATTTAGAATGAATGAAACATCTCGTTATCAGAAGAAAATAAAATAAAAAAAAAAAACAAAAACAAAAACAAGCCCAACTTCAGGAATCAGTTGGATGGAGCAAAAATTCAAGACAACCATATTTACCGGAAGAAAAAAAAAAAAAGCAAAGCCTGGTCTTAGTCTCTCACCCGAAACCAACCACGGTCATATTGTTCCCCCATAATATCAACACCATAACTAGAAATACCATAACTGTCTAAAGAAGCCACTAATTTTCATTACATTTCCAATACAGCTTTCTGATCAAAGTGACAGTTACATTTCAGTAAAATCTTTTGATCTTTTTGATGCTCAGCTGAATGGAATCATCACATCTTCAGAGCCATGAACACTGAGAACATAAACTCTGACAGCTCATTGCTTGAAGAGATTGCTTGCTATTTTTATTCTTGTTTTCTGCTTTAAGAAAAAAACTGAATCCTCTCTGTCAAAACCAACAGAAGGATTGTTTAAAAGTATGGCAACATATACATTCATTTAATAGAATACATACAATAGCCTACAATAACTTGATGAGTTCCATAAGTGTACTCGATACTATACAACAAAGTCAATCATGCTGGTAGGTAATTTATGCCAAAAGCGTAGAACTGTTTCAGAGGTAGATTTCAAGAAATAAAAACATCTGACTAAAAATTTAAGGGGTGGGAAAATATGAGGTGTGTGTGAAGCAAAGGGGGATAGCATTAGAGAATGAATGCAACACAAACCAGCTAACGGTTTCGTAAAAAACACAATTAGTCTTGCAGGTTTGCATGCTGAAGTCTCTAAGCCAGGAGTTACTGAGCTGTGATGTACAAACCTTCAATGGGTAACAAATCTTTGGTGGCTGCCCGCTGTCAGCTGGCTGAGCATTGTCTTTCTTGACCTAGATGTTATACTGAAAATGTAGTTAATGGATGTCAGATTAAACCAGACACAGCTATCATTGCCGTGGAGGCATTTACAGAACTACACATGGGAAATGAATAGGATCAAAAGGCTGAGTGTAAATATTTATTTCACCCTCGCACTGTGTGGAGACACAGAGTAGTAGATGTTAAATAAAAGGGAATTTTCTTTTGTCTGTTCAAACCTTTGCACCAGCAGACTTGAGCGGTCAACTGTAGACCAAACAGCTGATATATCACTCACCACAGTGTCTTAAAAAGAGTTCACAGAGGGAAAAAGTAATTTTGACTCCTGGCTTAGAGAAATTCCTGGCAAAGAAAGAAACTATGCTCGACCCCCAAATAACCAAACACTCATCCACTGCATATGGAAATTATTCTGCCACCATTTTACTGCTCCAGCAGAGGTGGTGTAGAGCCGTTTCGAAGCCTTGGCTCTTTTTGAAGGTTATTATTTTAAATATTTTGGTAGTGGGAACTGCATAGACCTGGCAATTACAGAATTAGAGTGCAGTGTGGAGAATGTCACTTTGAAATCATTTAGCTCAGCTAATTTCCTTTTCAAGCGCAATAGAAAGCAGATGGAGCAGGGAGGGCCAACATGCCACAGAAGAACTCCCCAGGCCTTGGCCAGCACTCTCCTCACCAGGACTTACAGAGGGGTCACCAAATCCCCATAGAGTTATTATCTTTTAGGAGAACCACATGCTAAAATTCAGCCAGGGTCCTGGTCTTTGGATCAGGTCACCTCACTCCTAGGTTTGTGTTACACACTGAATGTTAGACTGAAGTTGCCAACAAGGTCAACAGGGAGACAAAGCTCACACCAGAGAGCAGAGCAGGGAAGCCAATGAGAGAGGCCAGCAGAGCACAGCAGGAAGATTAAGTGCTTTGGGAAGAGGAAGCCTTGATAAAAAGAAAGAGGCTTCCAAAGTGTTGTCCAGTATGAAGGAAAGGCTGTTACCAAAAGAAAGCATTGCCATATACAGCAAGAGTTGGACAAGACATTATAAGCTTGACTTGCAGCAAAAACACATTATGGTCAGGAGGAAAAAAATAAATTAGGTGCAAGGGGACTGAAACATTGCAGCCTCTGTAGCTGATGCTGCAACACTGGAGGTGTTAAGGAAGAATTACAGGAATTTCTCCCAGGGACCATCTAGCAAAGTGTGATCTTGCCTCAGAGCAAGGGGATGACTTCCAAGGATGCTCTCCAGCACAACTCTTGGATAATTTAATAGAGCCTGTTACAGTTTGTGCTTTGTGTTTCTTATACTGAGAAAAAGGGATTCCCCAGAGGAAAGAAATGTATAATAAGAGAATCAGATCCAAGTGCTGGAGTTGCAGTAGGGTCTAACAGAGACACTGGGACTGAGGAAGTCCAAATCCATTCCAGTTAACATAACAAGAAACTTATTCACTCAGCGTCTCCCTCTGCATTGTCACAAACATCTGGGTGTCTCACTGGCCAGGGTTACTTCCACCAAAAAGCAACTTGAGTGAGCCCAGTGACATACCTAGCTATAGGCCTCTGAACCTACCCATGCACAGCTTCAATGTGACTCACATGTCACGCTCAAACCTAGCAAGCACATTGAAAGTGGGCCATGCTTTAAGGTTTCTGATCACCGCTGCTTCCACTTATTTCACTGCCTACTAAACAAGTTCCCTGTGCTCATCCCTGCAGTCCTTACTGCTATTTCACACCTATCACCCAAGTGCAGAACCCAGCACTTATCAGATACAAATACAGTATTTGGCATACAAAAGCCTAAGCAGTATTAAACGTGAAAAAAGTCAGTGCAGACTTGCTCCCAAGCTCCTCCACAGCTGTGTCCTGATGAGGTCTGGAGGGTCAGCCTTCATCTTCCTTCTTTCCAAGCTAAGGCAGGACCTGGGGAAGGGCCTCACTGTCTCGAGCCCTGAGGACACTGGTAACATCATGGAGGGGAGGTCTCACCATGTTGTCGATGAGGACTGTCAGTCCTTCTCCTAGGAACTTGCTTTCAACTTTCAGTGCAGCATTTTCTTTCTCTCCCAGGACTAAAATGTCTCTATCCAGTTATCTCCTGGCATCAGTCCAGCATCTTCACTGGCCTCAGGTGTCTTTCCTACACAAGGCAAACACCCTGGTGAGAAGGCTCCTTTGAGGCACACACCTGCATGCCAGGCCTATCGTGAGGGTGGCCAGGGCAGAAGCCCTCCCTCAGAGGGAGGGTGCAGCCTCATTGCCCTGAAATACAGCTGGGCTGCCTGCAGTCCTGACATCATAGAGCTACCTCATGCAATGCCAGAGCACGTGGCTCTGCAGAAACTCTAGCCATGGAGTAAGGAGTCTGACAGGGTGTGCCTGGGCAGGGACATCTTCAGGGGGAGAGAGGGGAGGATGAGCTGTGGCTGTGAGGCTGTGAGCTGAGAGGCCAGACTGCTGGACAGGGAGAGGGCATGTGTGTAGATGCATTGGAATAACACCGTCACAGAAAAACAAACTCCATCTCTCCATGTCATGCCAGCCGATTCCCACCTCTCCTGCCACTCCAAGGGCTGGAGCTCATGGGAGGGCATGTACTCTCTCAAACATCACTTTGAGCAGCCACTGGGGATAATGCGTGTGAGGTGCAAGGAGTCAGACATGGCATTTCTTTCCTCATTCTGCTTCTGGAGAGGTACCAGGAGACAAGCCTCCTCTTGGATTCTGTTTTTAAGGGAATCGATTGATTCAAAAGCAATCTAAAAGCAATGTGGTAAAAGGAAGTAGGGCATAAGCAATCAGTGTAGATTCCCCCTCTCTCCACTGCCTTATCTACAAAATCAAGTTAACATGATCTTCTTGAAGCAAAGGAGTCATTGAGAGGGTTAAAAATAGTCAGGAAGGTGAATTCTAAGAGAAATATTAAAAATCTTTTTTCATACATATGAATATGTATTAAGAGGCATAGACAATAATTACATGGTTATTACACTGAGTTATTTAAACATGAATAGAGTGTTTGGCAAATTAACATATAGAACAATACAGCTCAAATGATAATAGGACCTAATAGGATTTCCCTACCCCTAATTCTGCTGAATCAAAGAAAGGCTGATTCAAAAGCTGTAAATGTGCAGGAGGTGGCTTCCAAGATAATAAGATCATTTCTGTGTTCTGAAAAACAAGCCTTGAGGATGCGGCAACACATGAAAAATTCCTTTGGTTGTGCATCTCAGCACTGTTTGGATGAGCTGAGGCTGCCCCAGCGGCAGCTGTTTCTTGTGCACCCACCTAAACCAGGAATATATATTTGTCATATCTTGCTTAATTTCCATATGTTTTCTGCTTCTGTGGCTTTCTTGGCAGCTTCCTCTCGTCTGGTCCTGCACCCCACTGCATCCATGCACACAGAGAGAGTTCCCAGACTGATGAATTTGCAGAGAACAGGCAATGATGTCAGGATACATGAGGACAAGCACCCCAGCCCAGGGCGGCTCAGGGGCTTGATCTCAGCAGGTTGCAAAAGTGTTGGAGGCAGGCATGCAGGGAGGACAGAGAGATAATGGGCAAGTGAAATGTAAATAAGAAGTAGGTGAAAAGGCTTAGCCAGGAAAGACACAGCTGAGCTGTGTCTCCTGAAAATTCTTCAGCAAATTAGAAAAAAGCAAGATTCATGACACCAAAGGAGCACACATGCACGCAGGGACATGCATGTGTGTGTGAAGGGCATGCATATGCATGCGCACCTGTTGGGAGGGCTTGGACACATGACTACACTTGTGTGAACAGCAATAACCTCCCGGTTCCATTTTAATGTCATATCTAAAGTAAAGCAGGTGATGAAATATATGGGTCTGTGTGTGAGAACTGGCACAACAGAATGAATCTGAACAGGCTTAGTGCAACTTTTCATATTTAAAGGTATTAGACAGAGATAGATGCAGGTTTATAAACAGACAGAAGCACTAAACAGTGTTCAGTGAAATCCACACTCGTAAAATGTCAACATCCTGGACTAAACATCTGGTTAGGGGTGATTGAATCCCTTCACTTGCAAGTGTTACTGGTGGGTAAGCAAAATTACCTTGCTATTGTTCCTGTTTATGGCAGCACTCATTATATACTAGTTGCTTTCCAAACTGTTCTCCAAACAGCCAGCTACAACTGTTATGTGCATGTGGATGTAAATTAATTTTCTTTTACAGTACAAGTTACTCACTGTAGGCTTCAAAATTCAAAAAACACCATGATGGGTGAAACTGCTTAAACCACCGAAGGACTATAACTGCACAGGGATATGAGAGCAAACTCCTTACTGTGAGCACCATTTATCCTCTAGACAAAAAGATTCTTAATGATGAAAATCATGTTTGACTTTAAATTCATACTTGAATTCATAAGAAAACACTGAGGTACTCTATGTTTTCACTAATGTTTTTATTTTCTTTTACTACTGTTCCAGTTTCTGTGGACAATAAAAGCATCAAGTACTTTGGGGAATAAAAAGTAATAAGTGAAAGCTTAGAGATTTAAAGAATAATATTTCAGGAATTTTGCCTCAAATAGCCAGGTCTTTTATTTTTGTTGGTGCACCTAGATTATGCACAAGGAAAAACCATTGTGTTTCTGTCAAATAAAAAGAAACATCTTTCTCATGAAAACCGTGTTTATCACACTTTCAAACATTCTACAAATCAATGCCCCTATTTGTCATTGTAATTCAATATAATAAAAGCTGTCAAAACTGCTCACTTTGCTTGCTAGAGACAAATTTGCTGAAGTTTTGCAGCATGAGCCAAATAACACAGTACCAGATCCTCCAGCTTTTATTTCACTCTGCTCTAGGCAGTATTCCTACTGGTTTCTGTATGATTTTTTGCCTGAGTAAGAGCTGAAAGTTTCCGTTTTGAACATGAGACTTTTTTAGAAATAAACAGTCACAGAAACCCCATCTACAAAACACATTGGGTGACCGGAATGGTACTGCTCTCAAATTTTATCTCTGAAATGCCAAGCTTATTTCCTACAGATTATTGCAAAATACAGACTAGCTACATCCTTGATGAAATTCCCTCAAGGACCATGAGGTCCCCCCCAGGATTAAACACTGCCTGACCTTTTGCATACAGAGCTCAGAAGCACTGTATTTTGACGCCTACTATGCCTTTGGAGATGTTAGTCTGTTCCACTAAAAACAAAGATTACAGATCTCGTCTCCCATGGCAAGAGCTTTGATGAAGCAACTTGCTGTTAATACCTTGTCCAGAGACTCTTCAGGACCACACTGTGTCCCTCTGGCAATAGACAAAACAGATAAAGCTATCACTCAAGGGCAGCCTTGAGTAATGGCTACATTATCCATTATTTAAAAAAGATTTTTTAATGCATTAAATAAAAAAAACTATGATGGAAGCTTTGTGCTGGGAATAGGTAGAGTGCCAGGTCAGGTGAAAAGCAGCTGGGACAGTGGCTAGGGCAAAGGATTAGAGTTAGCTGCTCTTTTCAGTCTTCTCCACACTACTAACTTGTTCTGAGATTTGGAGTCTCTTATGGCAAAGTCTATAAACCAGAGTCCCCCATCTAACTCCTGCAACTGCCTTTCCACATCTGTGAAGACTGTAGCAGTTTATCATGTCGAAACAATTTTACAGGCTCAGATAGAAGCTGGTAAGCATTAACAGTTCTAGTGGCCAGTCAATGCATTTTTACCCCTTTTTGAACATGTGTCCAGAGCTTGTTTGATGACAATATATTCTACATTTGTAAACACGTGGCTGTGAAGACAGTGGGACCTGGTAAGACCAGACAATATGAAAAACAAGATGAAATCTACTGGCGACTGTAGCTCCCCTGACTCGAGCCTTTATGGCAGCTGCATGGACGGACTCCTCCCTGAATTTTTACTCCAGCAATTATTCCTAACTTGGCATCCAGAAGTCAGCCCTGGCTTTCAACCTGAAAAAAAAAAAAAAAGCAAAGAGTTAGGCTGACACACACTAGCCTCCATCAAGCATTCAGAGTATTGTGTGTGTGATAAAGGGTTGGATAAAACAGTGGCAAAAGTCTGCTATCTTCCAAGGCTCAGGAAAATAAACCACAAAGGCAATTCAACAAAGTCCTCTTTGTTCCTGAATAGAACCAACAAAATGAAAGGAATCTGGTGGAACAGAGAAGGCAAGAAAAAGGGCTGCTGCAGGGAGCAAGTACAGACAGAATCGCTCTTTGCTGGCTCCTCTGACAGAGCAAGTGCATGATTATCACATGAGCCTCACAAAGACTGGAATTAAAGGGGCTGACTCGGCTGTCACATCGCTTAAGCTCCACTGGGGTCAATCGAGTTCGGACTAACCGAGGTCAGCCACACATGGCCCAGGAAGTAGGGGGTCTCTTTGTCTAAGCAACAATTGCTCCAGTTGATAAAAATAGATACCTGGAGCCCATGATGTCTTATAAACCTGTCCTTTTATGCCAGATTCCCACGAAGTGCAGTATATAATCAATAGTGCTCTGAAAAGAACAGAAGCACAATGAAGGCAGTCAGATGGTCACTCGAAACAAGTGTAAAGGGCAAAAGACACAAGAGAAGTTGCATTCTGTGCTACTACCCCCTGAAGGACCCAAAGGAAAAAGTAATGTCTGAAATATTGGTACACAAGTACGATAAAATCCAAATGCAAACAGATGTCAGTGTCATGACATGACTGTAAGTGAGGCTGCTATTTGCAGGTCTCTATATCTCCTCTGTATATTATTTCATAAATCCTGTCACTAACAGAGACTTCTCCTTGCAGATATCCAGTGATGCCAGGGCTACTGAAGAATGTCCTTGTGCTAAAAATAGTACCTATTCTCTCCCATGCCCTCTGTCCCCTTTCAGCTTCCACTTCACATGATTCAGCTCCAAGAGAGGGGCACTGACCTTGTCTCACCAGGAGTATCAAACATCTCCACTGCTTTGATGAACATTTTGGTGAGAGTGGAAAAAGGAGAAATGTACACATCAAATGCGTAGTCATGTGCTGGATGTGTCTGGGTTCATCCCAAGACTTGTGTTCGAAAGCAAAACTGATATTCATCTCCTTCAGTACGCAAGCACAGAAAAGCACCTTTTGTTGTTTGTTTTTGGTTGGGGTTTGTTGGGAGTTTTTTTTGTGGGGTTTTGAGGAGACTTGGTTTCAGGGTTTTTTCTGTTTAGCTGTTTGTGGGGCTTTTTTATGTTTGGTTGGGGTTTTTTTGTTGTTGGGGTATTTTGGGGGGAGGTATGTTTTTTTCCTGGGCTTTTCAATTGCTTTTGGGCCAGGCCCATTGAAAAATCTATTAATTTTGTCACAGCATAGGACTATATCATATTTACCATCATTATCACTGCTGCATATAACCAAGATCAGGATGCATGTGAGCTTGTTCCACAGAACAGACCAAGTCACTGTCTCTGCCCAACAAACTCATACTCACCTTTGTTTCCAGATATACGAATCAGGATTTTCCATCTTGACATTGTTTGTGGCAACAATGCCAATTTTTTTAAATACCTTCTACAAATAAAGTCTGTGTCCCCTTCATTCCTCAGGTCATAACACTGAGGCTTCTTGGTAAACAAACCAGATCTACCGTGCCACAGAGTGAACTGAACCAGGTTTTCAAGCATCACTCTTTGTGGACAGGGAACTCACTAAAACAAACCCTGAGAGCAAGCCGAAGAAAGAAAACTGCAGGACCTCCAGGGGATCTTCACAGATGTCTTCAAGCTGATAGGGTAGGATTAATCTGAGAAAACAAGCCCTTGGGTAAGCTCAGTTCTCCTTTACAACCTGTTAATGACTATGTATTTACCTGTCCTTGAGGAAAGAGTCCCTGCTGTGGGACCAGCAAACCCAGAGGGATTCCCAGTGTCCTCAGGGAGATCTGGGTCAGAAGTCACACTGAAAACTCTAAATGCACTATCTGTGCTTCATCATTTGACAAACTTTAGACTGGAATTGATGTTCAGTATCCCATGCTCTAATAGCAGAGAACAGCCTTTTTTGTTCATCACTGTTTTTTTAAAACTATGCTACTGCATTTTTTTCTGCTCTGTTGCAAAGTTTGAAGTGCTGGTGCTACATCCCTTAGGTCAGAATCACCTTACAGAAGGACATGTCAATGGCTGTTGTTAGCTTGTGTGTGCATGTGTTTAGGCTAGGTTAAGGACAGCTGTCTCCATTGATAATGTTGTCAGAAAAGCACATTTGTACCCAGCATGCAGTAAGTTCATCCCACGTGCTCAGAAGAGATACTGCGTTTACTCAGGCTGTGGTGCTTGGTGGACTTTTCCACAAATCAAGCACACCAACAGCAAGTTTCAATGATCTTTTATATGCAAACATAATGGATTGCTACAGATCCCACTACATACTGATTGGTTATTAATTAACATACAGTTACATATTCATTCATATAGCTATGCATGCTCAGAGGATAGGTCTTCACCTATGTAAGGGTCTTTTTGACATGTGGGTGTGATTTTTAATATTATAATGAAGGCAGTTCTCTTCAGTATACCTTAAAAACTACTTTCAGTGCAAAGCTGTTTAATCAAATAGACACTTTGCCAAGCTGTCAAATAACTTATCCTTGACACAATCACTCCCGGATGTTCTCCTTTGATCTTTTAAATAGAACCGGGTCCTGGTTTTACTCATTAATTCCTCATTGTTAACGAAGGTCATCTTGACCCAGCTTCAAGATCCTAATACATACAGTAACTATGACTACCAACGGCAGATGTAAAATACATCAATTCCCACCTTTGTATCTTCTTGACATCTTCCACATCATAAGTCTAATACCACTCCTTTCTAGGTATTTGGTCTACAAAGAGGCAGGCACTGTAGTATGTAGCAGGTTATAATTATTAGGGCTGTAATGAACAATGCAAACAGAAAAAGCTGCTTTAGCCAATTAAGATTGGAAAGCCACAAGAGTAACCGAGAAACATCTAATCCTTATTGTTCTTTAATTTCAGATGCTAGTTCCTTTGATTGTTGCATTTTTCACTCTATCAGTTATGAATTATTCGTTAGACTGAAGCAACACATCCCTTTAAATTCTTCACAGCCATGAGTATATTGAAGGAGTAAGTAATCAATTGCAGCTCTGTATTCAAGAACAGCTTCTCTTATCTGCATTATTTCAGTTCCAATAGCTGTAAGTGACTGCGAAGTATAATTTATATCTTTCACTAGGGCATAAGTAATTCTTCTTATCATATGATAATTTGTAGCCACTCCAACTCCAGGATCTAATATAGCTGTGTCTGACATTTCACTTGAAGCATAGGAGTATTACATTCAGATTGACATTCTTTCAAAAGTCCATATTTAAGGAAATTATTCACTATTGGCTCTAAACCTTTTCTGGCTCCCCTCCTGCCTATCATTCAGATCCAGTTCCCATCATAAGTAAATCAGCTTCGGGAGGTATTTCCTGAGGCTGGCTGATCCTTTTATTTTTCGGACATCCATTTTTTCCAGTGTCCTTGCTTTTTGCAAAAGGCACATTGATTGATCCCTAGGGGTCTTACATATTTCCACATCCTATTCTCCTGCCTCTTCTTCCACACTCCCTAGGAAATCCCCTACCTCAAGCTGGCACGTGGGATTGGGCAAATGCAGCTGTTAAGATTGCAGCTTTTTTGGTTTTTGTCTGTTGACCTGTCTTTCTCTATTGCCTTTTTCTCTTCTTCTCGTTTGATATAAACTTTATATGCAATCTCAATTAACTATGATATGGTCGTCCCCCTGACCCCATCTACTTTCTGTAACTTTCACCTAATATAAGGGGCTGACTGTCCAACAAACAAGGTGGTAAATACTGCCTTATGTCCTTAATTTCCTGGGTCCAGATTAGTCTATTTTCCAGCTGCCTCGCATAAGCTTTCCTAGAAGGCGTAGGGATTTTTTGGTTGTCCCTGAATTATTTGAGTTAGTTTAGCAAGATTCTTTGGCCGAGTTACTCCGGTTTTTTATTTCATATAATATCAGTTGTTAATACTGCTTTGTCGTTAACCTTCTCCCAGTTGTGTTCCTGAGTTGGCATAAAATTATCTGTATATCTTACGTTTCATCTTTTATTCTCCATTTTAGCTTTTTCCATTACCATTTTTTTTTCCTTTGCTTCCTCTCATCAAAACAAATTTTTTAATAAAATCTGTATATCCTGGCAATTGGGGTTATGATTTTCAATTATCATCTTAAAAGAGTGGTACATTTTCTCTATATGATCCATCTGACTCTTTCCAATTCATTAAGTCAGAATTAGTAAGGGGCACTTAAACAAATACAGGCTTTCCTCATGGGCCTACAGCCTGACGAAGAGGAGCCAGTACTACAGGATTTTGTTGTGCTTGGTTTTGCCCTGTTATGAGACTTAAAATTATCACTCTCTCTGTCATTATTTCTATGACTATTTCCACTATCTGGAGCTACCAACATTCCAATGCTACATGCTGAACAACAACATGAATCTGATCTTCCATCATTGTTACATTTGAATCAGAATTTAAAGGTTTACATTTTACTGGAGTTTCATGATCATTTCTTAAAGCAAAGAATAAATAAACATAAGGTACTTCATCCCATTTGTCTTGTCCTTGATGAAACATTATTTGTAAAATATATTATACTTTAACGACCTTTTCTCAGGCAATTTTTCCCCATCTTCCAGCTTATACAGGGGTCACCATTTACTGCAATGTTCAATTGGCCGTTCCTTTGTTAATGAATCTTCTCCATATTTTCCATAATGTTTCACAATACACCCAGAAGAACAAGGCTTCATTTTAGATGGCTGAGTTTCCACATTTTTACCCAAAAAGAACATTCTGATCCACAATTTCAAATGCTCCAATTATCACTGTCAAGCATATATAAATTTTATCTATTTTATCAACAATCATCCTTAAGTACACGCACAACCTTATTCAAAACAGTGTCTCTTAAGCGTTGCACCATTGTGTCACTTGCCCACTCTGGGTGGAAATCACAGAGTCCTCCGTCAATGCACAATGGAGTCCAAAGAGCAGTGTCTCCCTGCCAAGAGTTGGCAAGTGGATATGGGCAAAGTGTTATAGCTGTCCTATCTGGGTCACCAAAAACTATTATCTAAAAAGCAGATTTATGGCCAGCATGCAATAAGGCAGTTCCACACACCCAGGAGAAATATTGTGTTTATTCAGGCTGAGGTGCTCTTTGGACTTTTCCACAAATGAAGCACAACAACAGCAAGTTTCAGTGCTCTTTTATGCACAACAATAATAGATTGGTACATGTCCCACTACATACTGATTGGTTATTAATAAGCATATGATTAGATATCCATTCATATAGATACACATGCTCAGAGAAGAGGTCTTCACCTGCATAAGGGTCTTTTTGACCTATGGGTGTGATTTTTAATATTGTCATAGAATAATCTTTGGACCTTTAGACCTTTTTAGATCTTTAAGGTCCCTTCCTACCCAAACCATTCTGTGATTCTTTGACAATAGTATCATAGAATCATAGAATCATAGAATGGTTGTGTTGGAAAGGACCTTAAGAACATTTAGTTCCAACCCCCCCTTCCACTAGAGCAGGTTGCTCGAAGCCCCATCCAGCCTGGCCTTGTACACTTCCAAGGATGGGGCATCCACAACTCTAGCAACCTCTTCCAGTGTCTCACCACCCTCACAGTAAAAAAAAATTTTCCCAGTATTTTATCTAAAGCTCCCCTCTGTCATCTTAAAGCCATTCCCCTTTGTCCTGTCACTACATGCCCTTGTAAAAAGTCCCTCTCTAGCTTTCTTGTAGGCCCCCTTTTTAGGTACTGGAAGGCTGCTGGGACGTCTCCCTGAAGCCTTCTCTTCTCCAAGCTCAACAAGCCAAACTTTGACAGCCTATCTTTATAGGAGAGGTGTCCCAGCCTTCTGATCATTTCTGTGGCCTCCTCTGGACTCTCTCAAGCAGGTTCATGTCCCTCTTGTGTTTGGGGCCCCAGAGCTGAATGCAGAACTCCAGGTGGGGCCTCATGAGAGAGAGCAGAGGGTGAGAATCACCTTCCTCAACCTGCTGGTCATGTTCCTTTTGATGCAGCCCTGGACACGGTTAGCTTTCTGGGCTGTGAGCACACACTTCCGGGTCATGTTGAGCTTTTCTTCAATCAAGACCCCCAAGCCCTTCTCCTCAGGGCTGCTCTCAATCCATTCACCGCCCAGCCTGTATCTGTGCTCAGGATTGCACTGACCCGGGTGCAGGACTGTGCACTTGGCCTTGTTGAACTTCATGAGTTTCACGCATGCCCACCTTTCCAGGCTGTCAAGGTCCCTCTGGAGAGCATCCCTTCCTTACATCATGTTTCCCCTTCACGTAGCTTAGTGTCATCAGCAAATTTGCTGACTATGCACTCAACCTTACTGTCCACATCACTGACAAAGATGCTAAACAGTGCTAGTCCCAAAACCAACCCCTGAGGAATACCACTCATTATAATGAAGGCAGTTCACTTCAGTACACCCTAAAAATTACTTTCAATGCCAAGCTGGTTAATCAAATAGACACTTTGCCAAGCTGTCAAATAACTTATCCTTGACACAATCACTCCCGGATGTTCTCCTTTGATCTTTTAAATAGAACCAGGTCCTGGTTTTACTCATTAATTCCTTATTGTTAACGAAGGTCATCTTGACCCAGCTTCAAGACCCTAATACATACAGTAACTATGACTACCAATGGCAGATGTAAAATATATATCAATGCTAACTTGCAGAGTTTAGAGGAAGCAACATAGAGTGAATCACAAAAGCCAGCAATGCTACTGAATGGTATGGGTAAGTCCTCAGACCATGGAATTTGGACTTTCTGACACAGCTGGCCTCCTGGTAGAGAGGAAAATCATAAGCAGGCACTCCAGCCATGTACAGACTGAGCAAGGTGAGGAGCTCATGCACAGGGACCTAGAATTGCTCATGTCTGACCTCCTGCTTACTGAGAAGGCTACAATCCATCAAGTAGTAAGACTCTGTTTACCATTCTCTACAGAAAATGTTCCAGTTTTCTTTATAAGGAAGTTTATTCTTGTATCTCCAAAGTGATGGTGTGTAATGTGTATTTCTCTTTATGTATGTTGTCACCAGTTCCTCATCCCAGCATGTCTTGATGGTAACTTACCTACCCAATGCAATAAAGCAGCCTTGGTCTTTCAAACCATGTTAAAGAAAATAATCAACAGAGTACTTAAACCAGGTTTGACTTGACTTCAGATTTCAATTGAGTTCAGTAGTAAAAGAAAACACTAGTAGTTCTACTTCCCCACAGCTATCCTTGCTTAATGCCTAGCGTTAAGATAAATTATGTTCTTCAGTGTGTAGGATGAAATAAGAGTTGCTATCATGGCAGGATGAGTTTGTCAAACACTAGTTACATCAGTCAGCAAAGTTTTCTTCCCATAGAAGGTAGGATTTTGAAAGTAGATGATCAAGCAGATCTTGTAGATGTGTCACTTGGAGCCATGATTCATGATCTATGTAGCCTCACTTTATATAAAGTACATCACTTTCTCTAACCCCCTTTAATAGGGACTTTGACAGAACTATTTTTTAATTCTGAAAGATATATAATCAAATTCAGCTCTTCAACTTCACTTTCAGTAACCTCTAATCATTGTTCTTTTATTCCAAGTATTCCTTGGCATGGTTTAAGAACTACTGAACTATTTAATAGTTGTTTAAAAGTAAAAGCTATAACTACTTAGACTATACATAAACAGAAGAAGACTAAACGATCATTACCTTTACAAGAAAAGTGTTTATGGAGAAAGATTTAAGAGAACAGTATTATAGATCCAATTGCTCCATTACTCTCTGTGATTTAAAGAAGAAAGCAGAGTGGAATTTGCAAAGTTAGGTAAAGGATAAGACTATTCTGAGTCTAACGAAAAGATGAAGGTACTGTTAGAATATGCAAGTTGCTCAACCCTTGGAAAAGTCAAGCCACTTCTGGGGCTGCTTAGGTAGGGATTCTTTGCTTCAACATCCCAAGTGTGATCAATATTTTATTGTGATGCTTGGACACTAAATTATGCTAGTTGTGAACAAGAAAGAATGTATTTTCCATTCATATGGAAAAAGGAGGGGGTAAGGTATAAGAAGTGTTTGAGATCTATCCAAGAACTTAAGAAATCAAAGGAAATATTTCTATGGAGTTCACTGTGTTCTGCATCACATCCTTTACAGAGCTCACTTTGCTGTCAAGTCCATTCCTTCTTCCCCCTTCTGTTGCTCAACTTACTTTCTGCTGTTAAGATCTTTTTCCCAAATATTAATAAATCTGTATAATCTTTGCCCTCTAGCTGAGCCTTTCTTGTATAGCACACTGTTTCACTGTATGCATGACTGCATGGCTGAGGATTGCTCTGGAAATTACTCATAAAAATGAATTGTCTGGTAATAACACAATTGTCAATATGTGTAGGTTGCAGCATCCCTGCTGGGCCATTGTAGCAGATCATAAAACCTCATTTCCAGGAAAGTTTCAAAACTTTTCTTTTCTAAGGAACATTAATTATCAGAGTTCAGATGACTCCCATTTCTCCATCCACTTTCTCCCTTTTTTTCCTCATCAGACATGGTAGTTTGAAGGCAACTGGCAACAGATCACATGTCAGGGTCCTGGTTTTATGCCCTATGTTCATATCAGTGTCAGCTTAAGTGTTTAAAACCAGTGAGACTCATAAGCCTAATGCCCAAACCAATGTTTGTATGTGACCATTTCCCCATCGTTAAACTTTTGTAACAACAGCTGATTTAAAAGTCTGACACTTACGCAGACATATGCTTTGGTATTCTACAGACTTCCAGAGATTCATGCCCTTCAGTGCTGCCTGTTGACCTCTCCTTCAAACACAAGGCTTTGAGAAATCTTCACAATGGCCAAGCCACTCTGGACCTACATGGTCATGAAAACTAGTCACACCCCCATCAGATTTTACAGTGATGCATTTTTTCACTGATGAATTATATTCTGTTAAGACCAGAACTTTTTTAAAGTACTTACCAGTTCTTATGAAGCTCTTACATGGGAAAGATTCTCATGCCTAGGATGAGACTTGGAATACATGAAAGAGCAAGAAAACTGTCACCCCTCTCAGATAATCATCCTAGGATCAAGACACTGCCGGGTGCCAGAAGAGTCCATATTTCAAGTTTGTGTTCTGCAAGATGTCTGAATGTCAGAATCCCGCATCCCAGGCAAGCTTTCTGGCCACCAAACTATCAGTTATTCTAACAAACAGCTTCCTCTGTCTCTCTGTTGGACCTGTTTCACTGTCTATAAAAAATTAAACATTAATTGGAACAAGGGCTTGAACTTAGGCTGCTCATTGGACTATTGCACTGGTGTTTTTCCAGGCCAGTGAATAGGTAACAATTTGCAAAAACTTGGTAAGTTGCAGAGCAACAAAAGGTAGCTGAGGGGATCCCAAAAATTCAAGAGAAAAAAACCAACAAAGACTTCTGGTAAAGTCATTTAGTAGACTGTGAAACACCTGGTTTTCAGCCCTTGACCTAAGTAAGACAGAACAAGGACTACTAGCTGTTCTAGCGGCAGCTTTGTCAAATAATCTCCAAAGGTCATGGTTCATTCAAATTTTCAAAGGAGATAGTATTTAAAAGTCATACCTTTTTGTCTGAAGTGAAAAAAAAACAGACCATGTATGATCCTCTAACAAATCTTTTACATTAGGATGAAGGTGTTAAGGATCTTTAGTATCATGACAGTTTGATTCTTAAAGTTTCTGAAACCTCTGCCCCAGACATGAAGAAGAACCTCAGTGTTCCAGCTCTCAGTGGAGTGATTTGTTCCTCTGACACTCTTTTCAGCCCTGCTGGAATTTTTCAAATGAAGGCTTAAGTCTATTATTTACATGATATTTTCATATGACGAATATGACATTTATTCATATTTAGTCATACAGAAAGATAAAAGAAGGCAATCAAATATTCAGTGATTACTGTAAGATTACCATAAAAGACCATATAAAAGGTAAGACAAGAACTGTGCGGGCTGAATCCTAATCCTTTTACCTATCCACTAGATAATGTTCTATAATAACTTTAATATTTATGCTTGGTGGTCAAAATAATCTGTTTTCAAACAACACTTTGATAGGGAACTTTGATTAAGCTCTTTGTTTAGAAACTAAAATACATACTTTAGACAGATTCACCTCTCTACAAAAATTTGATATCAACAAGTTGGTATTCCTGTAGACCATGCAAGGTTCTGCTTTTTTTTTAAATGTCATATAATATTTAATTTTCATAAGCACTCACATAAATTCAGTTGAGAGTTAACCAACAAAAATACACAAATATGAGGGAGGTTTTATGAAGAACTACAACTTCAAAAGGAATTGGTTTAGGAATCATGACCTTATTTTTTGCAATAACTTATGCATCATGAACTTACGTAATTGGCAGCAGATAACATATCACACTCTCGGTTTTATGTCCTTGGTTTGACAACAGTGTCAATTGAAGTATTTGCTAACTGCAGAACTAATGGAGCCTCATAGCTTAAAATGTTTTCATTCCAAAACTGGTGTTTGTACCAAAACACTTACCCTTTATTGTTCTTTTTCAACATTACTAAATATACAGATATACATAGCGGTATACAACTAATTTTGGACATAAAAAAAATATCTTTCTGAATACTATTTATACTAGCAAAATAGAATTATCTGAGAAATAAAAACATATATTTTCCTAATTAAATGTTATCAGAAAGCACAAAACCACACACATGAAATGGCCTTGGAGCTCTAAATCTTTGTTATCTTCGCAGCAGGATTCAATGTTGAGATAAAATATCGGGAAACGAGTGACCTGGATTTTAAAACACTTTTGTAGGGTAGGTTTGAATCTACTTCTCCCTTTTCCCAGAGACTGCATTAAGCAGCAGCCAAGAGGCAAGGCTACACTGGTCCTCTGTGTTGAAACTGGACACCTGTATCATCCACTGAAAAGGTCAGACCTCTTGGGACACTGGGCACCTCATAAGCTACAGAAGAAAATACATAAAGTTAACAATTATACAATAGGGAGGGGTTTAAAAGGAATGTTAGTGACTTAAGATCTTAACAGCCATTTAAATTCAATGGCAAAGAAGTCCAAATTTATTGAGCGATCTGACAGTTAGGAGTGGGACCTGTTTGGGTTTTGCCTCTGAAGTGAGTATTTTGTGGGGAACAATTACGTTTCAAGACACTTAAAAATTCACAATAATATACAACATAGAGTAGGCGAATTGCTGAAATTTTTTGTTCTGCTTGACTAAATTACAAATGAGAGGCAGGAAACAATCATATGCCATCAATTTAGTAGACTATTTGCTATTATGTCTGATCTGAACCTGAATTTAAACAGGCCTGAAAAGAACCACTTAACGTGTTTTGAAATCTGGCTAACAGTGGATTATCACCAGCAATGTAGATTACTTGGTAGACACCATTTTTGATTCAACTTTATTGAAAACTTTCAGTATCTGGGACAGTAAATTGCCATGAATGAATGCACCTTCAGGTTCCTTAGATGATCTCAAACCTGATCTTCTACAGCAGGAGGTTCTTCATTCTCCCAGTCCCTGCCTTTGCCTTCTGTGTCTTGGTCAGTGTGGCTGGAGCTCTTGCTGGGGAACACCAAGGTAAAAATGTCATGAAGTACCTCAGCTTTCTCCATGTCCCAGGTAACCAGGTCTCCTATTTCCTTCCAGAGAGGGTCCACATTTTCCCTAGTCTTCCTTTTATCAATAACATACATATAGAAGCTTTTCTTGTTGTCTTGATGTTCCTGGACAGGGCTTTAGCTTTCCTAATCTGATTCCTGGCAGCTCGGACAATTTCTCCGTATCTTTCCCAGGCTACCCATAGTTGCTGACGCCCTCTGTAGGCTTCCTTTTTGTGGTGGAGTTTGTCCAGGAGCTCCTCATTCATCCGTGCAGGCCTCCTTGTGGTTTTGCCTGACTTCCTCTTTGTCAAGTTGCATCGCTCCTGAGCTTAAAGGAGGTGGTCCTTAAATGTTCACCAGCTTTGTTGGGCCCCTCTTCCCTCCAGTCGTAAATTGACCAAATCCGTTCCTGTTTCTCTATGCAAGAACAACTGTGTCTATCTATCATATTCCCAAATTCTGTTTTGTTTAGCCTCTTCCTAAAAATCTCTCATCATGGATTTTATTCAATTTCCATAGTGCTTCACTGTCCTTATTATTACAAACATTTTCTTGAGGTCTGACTCAAATCTCTCTTCCTGCTATATAACATTGCATTCAGCTCTGGACAATACACTCCCAGAAAGATCTGGGTTGTATCTGCATTAGCATTTTAGTTCATCCCTGCTTTGGTTTATACAACAGCATCAGACACACAGATTTTCAGAAAAAATAAAAATAAAAAAATCAGAAAATGCAGTGCAGGAGTTCATCTAATGATCCCTAACCAGTACATAGATCCATTCCAAGGGATCAGCCCAGAACTCTTTCAATACCTTAAAGCCTGCATGACTGTGGATGTTAAGCCCTCATCGTCAACTATTTTACTTTACAGGTCCTGTTCTGCATCCACCCCACACTCTTACCAGGCCACACAACTTGCTAAAGTAGAGACATCTGCAGGCCAACATCCATTGGAGAAAAGCAAAGGATGGGATGGGATGGGATGGAAGAATGGAGGAACTGATTTACTAGGCAAGAGCAGGCCAGATGCACAAAGAAGGTAAAAGGAGTTTTGTAGCCATCATTTGCCCTGGTCCCTGTGACATAGAGAAATTATGTTCACGCAGCTGAGCAGCCCCTTCCCTTATTGTGATCAACACACCAGGCTGGTCAGCTAGATGACACAAAGGTGAATTGTAATAGCCAACACTATATTATAGCCTTTAAGAATGACAGATTTTAATTTGGTATCGCAGAACATAACCAAGGATAAGATGTAATTAAGATAAGAAAAAATAAATACTTCATTTTGGAAGACAATGTACTGGCATGACGTCTTTTAAACAATGGAACAGTCTCCCAGACTCTTCCCAGTAATGGATCCTATTTGTTTGGTGTTTTTATAGCCAGATTGGCAAATGCTAAAAAACAGCCTGCAGGATATAGTCTTGCTTTGGCAAGTGATGGAGCTCGATGATCATTTCCATCTAAGCTTCCTCTCAATTCACGCTGAAGTTTTGGAAGCAGGTTCTCTTTCTTAGTTTGTATTTGCCATTTGGAATCATATATCAGCTGGAGCTCCTAGGTATAACACTTAGTCGCAACAAACACCAGTTGAGCTCTTAGGCATGAGCACAAACATTGTGCAACAAGGTTAGCAGGTTACTTTGCCTGCTATTGCCTGAGTTAATATTTCCTGCTAAACTGCGGTGTGCTGACATAGCAGTAGAGTTTCTGAATTAAAGCTGGCTTGTACCTTGTCAGTCTGCTGTGTGCTAAGAGGGTTTGATTTGCTCTCATAGAAATATCTTTATTTAATCTCTATGCTTATAAGCTAAATAAATAAATACCAGAACAACTTCTCCCTTTTGACTTATTCCATGTGCTTCTTCAATGCCAGTTATCATCAGACTGTCAGTACACTGAGACGTGAATCATCTTTATTTAAAGTCTAATAAAGAATCAAGCACCTTGACCCAACACATGCAGCAGAGACCAGGGGAACTGCACAGCACTCGCAGTCAGCAGCAGCTGAAAGTTTTGCTAGTTCTTTGGAACTTGTGCTTGTCCTGTTAAAAATGCCTGTAATGCTGAACGTTCTCCTCTAAGAACTTGTTTCTGAAAAGTGTGCCAGTGTAGTCACCCATAAATGGAGTTACCTAAGCCTTACAAGTCATTTTGGAAAATCACAGCCACGTTCTTGAATGGAGAGGACACATTTTTATTTCAGCCATATGAATGTAAATTAAAATCTCTCCTTCTCCCTTTCTCAAAATCAAAGAATAACGCTCCTTACAGAGCTATAAATTGTACCCCTTCAACACAGATACATGCACAACGAAGACCATCAATAGCAAATGCAGAATTATTTATTGCCATGTAAAAGACAAGTATACACAACAGAGCAAATAAGGGGAAAAAATACTTTTAAAAGTAAGATTACAGAGAAGAAGTAACAAGAGAAACATTTAAGCATATTGCTGCCCCAAGCGGCTGTGAATTTCAATGGAAAATAACTACCAAATGTTTCCAAAGCCAACCACAGAAATCAAATAAGATTCAACTTAAATTCAATTTATTTTGAAGATTTTGTTATTATAGAGGCACACATGCATGTAGTATTCATGGTTATTTCTCAAAAATTAAACTCTTCTGGATTCAAATTTGTGTAACACCAAAAAAAGGGTTTTAAAAGGCGAAATCCCTCTATTCTGTGAAACCGTTTCTGGGAACTTTCCTGGAAATCCCAGCAAGACAAGCCAAAGAAAATTATCTCTGGGGAATTGCGATTGTTGCAGCAAATGTGTGCTTATACTCTGATTCATTTAATTAAGCCCTTCGAGTGAATAACAGGATACAAAAACAAGGGATATACTGAAAAAGAGTAATCAATCTATAACAAGATCTCTCAAGTTATTGACTGTATATTATACAAATGTAAGTCCAGATCAGAAAAAAAAGCTCTTCTGCGCTTATATATTATGATCTTTCAATAGAAGTTTGAAAGCAGCATTTGCCAATGGTGTTAATTTTAAATTATATGACTAATGACAACACTGTGTACCACCCAAGATTTTAGCATGCTGAGAAAATCTCATTTATCTTTTGAAGTTATAGCAAAAAAATACCATAAACCAATCATTTCTGAAGGATATTAATGCAGACAGAGTGAGAGAAGAAACACAGTGAAGAAGTTAAAATAAATGATTTATGTATAACAGACATAGTAAATTATCCAGATTACAAACCCTGAGTCTCTATTCATTTCTCTTTCACTTTAAATGAATGGCAATGCGTGAAAATTGTGCAAGGAAAATAGAAGCTGTTCCCTCTTAAGCAATACTGCTGTTTTCAAACAACTGCACTGTTAATACATTCACTTGTACTGTATAAGTAATAGTCAAAATTTGTTATGAACTTGTTGAGTGAATGTCATTGATAGCCGCAGTGAATTCCTTTTGGGCAAGCACATCATGCTTTTGGACAAGCTGAGTTGCGCTGAGCAACTATGGATCTGTGGCTATTAATGGAATTGTCTTCAAGTAGATCGACAGTTACATCTAGGTGAAGACTGGTCTCCAGTGGTCCACAATTAGATGTACATCTACCCATGCTCATTAGTTTGGAAGAATGCCACTTTGGAGATATATTAGGAAGAAGTATAGGACAGAAAGGTGGAGACTGAGGTGCTGCTGAAGTTACAGATGATGTTGATAACTTTTTAACGAAATGCAGCAACACAGACAAAAAGAGAGGCACTTGCTTTACATTAGTTTCTGAAGTTTCTGAGTGCACCATTCGTAACACCACCACAACTGAGGCATGCCAGCTTGGACTAGGACTTCCAACAGTCTTTTAAAAGCATTTTATCTCTCAGTACGGCCTTGAAAAGTTGCCTTAGTCAGACCTTGAGTGCCTCAGATTACTCATAGTTCCCCATGATATTCTGATGTTTAAATTACATATGATACCAGGTTGGATGAGATTAAATAGGCCAGATGAATAAATGTAATGCACTTCATTTTTCCACTAAAAAGAAAAAATAAATAAAATAAACTGACAAGTTATTTTAAAGAGAAGAGTTGCATTTTGGGCACCTGGACACACATTTATAGCACCATCCAGTTAAAAATATGGCAAATTTTAGGGTAGTCTTATACAACTTATACAAGCAGAAAAGGAATTTGCACCCCATGCTTCAAATACACACAGAGGGAGAGAAATGCTGCATTCTAACTTCTCTGTCTTATACAGAAGGGAGAAACTTCACCCTCATCACACTACATACCTGAACTGGCAGAAAGCTGCTAGTAACCTCTTTAGTAACTGTCATTCTCATGTACTACAGGACACAAATGCCCAGGCTGAACTCCAACATTACATTGTTCGGCCCTCAAATGGCAAAAATCCATCTAGAATTAAAAAAATGGTACATTAAAATAATATACAGTAAGTAATGTATTTTGCAGTCCCTACTTAGCAAAACAATTTCCTCACATCACCTTTACCAGAAAGTGAAAGCTGCAATACAATATATGGTGCTAAATTAAACCTTGCGCAAACATTACTGACAAGTACAGATGTACACTACTTCAAGTGCTTACCGTCTGCAATTCAAGCAAATAGCAAGTTATTGGAGGCCACGGGCAAGCATTAGAAGAGGATTTTTCAGCTATTCAGAGCTGTGAATCAAAGGTGATGTATTGTTAAATTGAATGTCTGTACAAGAGGGTTGTGGTTATGGAATTTGATAGCAATGAGAACTGCACTGAATATAAATGTCACCTTATTTATCATCCCTTATTATTTTTAGATTTTTCTTTGCAAGGAAATACATTTAAGCAACTTTAATTCTGTACTAGAAAGCTCTCTATAAGAGAAAAAGTTGATTCAAGAACTTTTCAGAAATAATATTTTAGTTTCTGCAGTTCCCACAGCTGGGAAAAGAAGCACCCATTCAACTGAAGTCTATAACAATATTAATCATATCAGGTCATTTTGTGGTACTCCCACACAGGTGTTTAGCAGATTATGGCTTGCTTTCCTAATAAAAAAAAAACATAATTAATCAAACACCAAATAAAGCAGAAATTTTTACACACAAAATGGAGGATAAATATTTTTATAAAGTCCTTCTCTGACAGATTCTAGCTTAGAAATGGGAAAAAGTTCCAAACACTTTCAAAAGTGATTCATTAAATGCCAGTGGCCTCATCACTGCCTCTTATTGCCACATGGTCAAATTTTATTATCTCCTATCAAAGACCTAATGTCCAAAGTGATGTCAGCAGCCACCAGTTAAGCAACATCTGTCCCAGTTCCCCAGATGAGATACTGCTCACCAAAACCAGGGCTGCTCAGTATGCACTTCCAGCTTGGTCCCCCTCTACAATGGGGTCATACCATGGGCACTGCTAGGCCTAAGTTTGGGTGGTTCTTGATGAGAGCTGATTATCAGCACCAAAATATTTCCATTAAACCACACAGATCTAGGATCCTCCCCTTCTTGCTTCTTAATTGTCACCATGACAATGTCAACACTTAAATCACCAGTGCTGAACATATGTGAGATGTGGCCCAGTTTGTATCTTCTGGAGTTGTTACCTAGACTGTTTTCAGACACACATTTGGTTTATATTTCTTAGGTATTCTTCACAGCAATAAAACCGGAGAGAGGGGATAGGAATAAGATAGCCTCTGTGGCATAGAGAAGATGATAGCAACAAAATGCCCAATTCTTTGGGTATCAGAACAAAACTGCTTTAAAAGCCAGCTCCAAGGCCACTGTTGAAATGGACTGATGTCATGCTAAGAAGCAAGAGCTTGTTGCAATACCTCTCTGGCATCTCACTTGAGAAAGAGCAGCATGCTTTATCACAATAGCTAGGGGTCATCTGTATGTAGAAAACACAGTTATAGCAGGGTTAAATAAGGGAGAATATTCCTAATAATGGAAATCTGAACCTTTAATATCGTAACACTTTTAATATTACGGTGCACTCAGTGTTAATTTGGTCTAGGAATAGCTATTTCATAAGCATAATCGTATTTTTAAGCAAAACCTTTTGAATTCTTTTAAAAGATGCTTACAGTAGTTAAAGGAGTATCACATTTTAAAGGTACATTTCTAATTACATTCTGGCAGAACCTTAGCTGGAAACACTACCAGTACTATTTTGATAGCAAACGCTGTGACAGTTTACATCAGCTAAGGTTATCTGCCGTCTGCTTATTATCACGATCAAATATCATTACAGGAATATTGTCAGCAGAGATGACAGAAAACTGGGGTGCAAAAACTGGGAATGAGCTTATGAAATCTGTGAGTATTTAGAACAGAACTGGGCTATTTCCCTAGAACTGCATGACTTCAAGGACTGAAGCAGTACAAACAGGATGGAATCCAGAATTTCCTAGCTCAGTTTCATAAAGCTGGCAGTGAAAAAATATCACTATAAACTGGGCAGTTGCCAGCTGCACACGGAGGAGAAAATTCTAGCTGGTTCAGTCAAATTCAGGGTTAGCATAAGCCCCTAAAGAGAGGCAGCCATGGCAAAGTACAATTCAAAACCACACAGGTATTTCCAGCAGCAATGGATGTGCTGGTCGTATGTCACTGGAGTACTGTGTAAAATTTAGGTCACCCCTTTCAAGGACAGCCACAGCTGTGCTCCATATGGGGGACAGCCACAGCCACAGCCCTGCCACACGGCCCCTGAGCATGTGCCTGGGCTCCCATGTTTGTGTCTGGGAAATCCCATGCCATGCACTGCATGAGCAGGAAATCCAGCCTGTGGGAAAAATGAGTGGCACAGATGGCCCGTGAGTGCACAATCCGCCCAATGCTCTCTGGATGCACTAGCCTCACCAAGATGGGTTGACTGCAGTACATTGGCTGATACAACAGGGAGGCTCCAGAACTACTATACATAAACTTCTAATTTGTCCTTTGGGTTTCAGGTAGGTTCAAGCTGTATTGCACAGCATCAATCAAATAACATAGCACACATAGGGTACACCCAGCATGTTCCTAACATGCCATACTCGTTGCCCAGGTGTTCAGCTGTCAAGCTGCATCTGTGTTTGTTTAGGACTTCCAGACGTCAACCAGACTGATGAGAATGATTGTACTGAACCAGTGACCATATGCTGTGTCAAGCAGTGCTAATGCAAGGAAAAGGAGGAGAGGGTACAGACATCTCTTGGTCTCCAATTAATCTCTTCCTATACATTGCAGGAAAACAGACTTGACATGAAACAGGTGCCGAAGATGACTTCTAGGAGGATCAGAGAAATGGAAAATCCATCTCATGAGAAGTGACTGTGAGCACATCTGAATAAACAGGTGCAGACCAATATGAGCCTCAGATGGCCTCGTACTGGCCCAGAATCCTTATAGACTGAATTAGCACAGTGCTAATGAAATCTCCCACAGAACTCACCAGCTCAGGCTTAGCATTACACTGCCATAGCTCTACAGGCACCAGGAGAGGGCCAGTTTAGACCCCAGCTCACTCAGTTCATTAGCGGAGAGAATCTGAATCTGCCTGTCCCCATCAGTGTTGATACACCCCACTAGAGTCTGGCTTATTAGCCACAGTGGAGCGGTGCCCAAGGGGATATAGGACTGCCCTTGATGATCTTAAAGGTCTTTTCCTTTAAGCGATTCTATGATTCTTTAACACAGAGAAAGGGGAGGCAGGAAAACTGCCTCGGCAAAGAGACAAAGTTGGCACATGAACAAACGGTGTAAACCCACCATAGACACATTTAAGCTGGAAATATGAATAATTCTAGCCATTATGGCAGTGAGATCCTAGAAGAGCTCTAACAAGTAATGAGGACAAAAATGTAACTAATTTTAAGATGATGTTTGATGTTTCAGAACAGACCTCTCTAACACAAAGGTGTCTGAAATACTCCCAATGCCCTATAAGACCCCACCCTGAAAATCTCCGTTAGCTGTGAGCTGCAAACCAAAATCCAACTGAAATCAGAAATTTAATTAAAAGCAGCACTTCTGAGCTGGCTGCTGGCAGGCATTACACTGGTAAAAAGTGACAGCTGCTTCATTGGCAGCGCAATGTCAACATCTGTAAAAGAGGCCAAGGAACAGGCACAGGCCACCGCTGCCTGAGGACCACCCCACTTTGAAGAAGGTATTTGTAAAAAAGGCTTCACTCTTTGGTCTATGCTTTCATCAGCTGAAATACTTTACTCCTACTTTAATTTATATTTTGCTGCTGTCTCCCTTTTTTTTTTTTGGCTCAGTGGGAGCATAATGCCAATTAAAATTAGTTAAGAGAGAAAATGTCAGTTTGTCCAAATACAACATAATTCTTCTTAAAAAAACTGTTCTCGCAGTACCTAGTAAATCCAGGGTTTGTTGGCAATAAATATGCATTTCAGAACTCTCTCCTCTTTGTACTAGTGTGCTTACATCACTTTGATCCATTTTATTCGCATATATATTCCCCACTTTGTATATGATTTCCATTTCTAAAAAGGGATTATTAATACCTTTTTTAAAGAAAACACCATTTTCTTGTTTTAAGAAATTCAAATGTGGTTCCAGGTGAGAACCAGCACCAAGGGATTAATACTCTTACAAAATCAATTTTAATAAAATGTCAGAAATAGAAGTACGGCTGGATTCCGGGAAGCAGGTTTGCACATATGTTAATATTCAGAGGTAATTTTTGGCCCTTAAATTAAGTTTCACGGAGGATGGTGGACTGCTCCTGGTAGCCACAATAATTCACACACTGCAAATAGTGAACTGGAACTCAAAATTTAATATCAAAGCTTAATGCAACCATTTAATCTTCGGTTGTTTTTCTTTTTTTCCTGAGAGAGCTTCAGGTGGAAATGATGGGCCCTGTGAAATGATGAGCTGCATTACATAGCTCTATGCTTGTCACAGTTTTTCCCTGTGAAGAGACTGTATTGCTTAGTCTAAGAATAACTTTAAAATTCACAGAAAGTAAGAACTGTTGAGCAGCTAAAAATAAAAAGTCATAGGAGGACGCGCTGTTAGGCATAAACATTGAGACCCTTCGAATCATCTTGAGCTGTTGAGCTAACCTAAACATTTTGGGTCAGATCCTGATCCCAGTGAATTAAAATGATTTGTGGTGAGAAATAATGTTTCTCCTTTTATTTCTGTTTTCCTGCTAATGAGTATCAGATATAACATTGCAAGACTATTCTGTAAACAGAGTGCAAAATTAATCATTTTCAGAGGAACATTTTATTCACAGTAGGCTGTGTAGGGAAGGAATTAAGCCCAAGTAAACAAACAATGAAGGTAAATAAGAATACACAGAGAAAGTGAAAAGATGTAGAAAAGATGACAGATATAGTTAAAAATTACTGGATATATGATGAAAGCAAAATACACTGCTTATGAGGAAAATTCAGGTATTGAGTAAAATGCTGAGTAATTTCATCTGAGCATTAAATTATTTGCAGTTTCCTGCATAAAAGCAAAAACATAACAGAAATTCAGGCCCCTGTTATGCCAAAGCTCTTTTCTTCATCCAAGAGCAAAGAAGCTAGCAGGTTTACACAATTTTATGACAATTAAAATATTCCATATAAAAAATGCATACTTGTCCAAACTAACTGACTTCCACTTCCAATTCTTTCTGGGCAAAGTCTGAGAAAGAAATACCGTGCTGCAATATAAAATAAGCAAATCGCATCTATTTTGGAACAAATGAAGAATTACATGCAGTTCAGATACATCAAAATCTTTCTATCTGGCTGCAGAGTCCTAGGATGTGTCAAACTGTCCAGAAGCTTCCTTCTATTATTGATAAACAAGCCATGCATTAAATTAGGAGATTAAGATGTGTATTCCTTTCAGTTCTCATGTATGTTTGTCATTAATCCAAAATAACACTGCCAAACCCCAACCACAGAAATAGTGAAAATAAATACCAAAGGTCTGGGAAGAGAAATCCTGAGGTCACAAAGAGAAGGTAACTTCAAGGGAGTATCCTGGAAATTAAGACTTACAAATCATCATGGACTGAAAGAAGCAAAATTCAGCAATAGCATAATGCCATTTTACATGGTTAAAAATAATGAATAGTGGGGCAAATGCCAGGAAAAAAAAAAATGACTGGAAAACTTCACAAACATTTATGTTCAAAGAAAAGACTTCAAGCGAGTTATTTGATAGAGACTAAGTGCACAGCAATGGTGCCTTCTAGCCTGCTGATTGGTATGCTGCATGCTTCAAACAGGTCTGTCATGCTTAAAGCGATCATTTACATAAAACCAGACCACATTATGTATGTAATATACATTTTAGTGATGTTGGGGATAAAAGGTCAGTAGATGAATCATCCCCACTCTATATTCAAAGGTGGGCTGATACTCCTGCCTTTCTGGGTAAAACTCCTCCATTCTTGCTAAAGTATTTGTTCCTTTACTCTACAGCTTATTCCAAACCGTTAAACCACTGCTGGGTAAAACCATTATATTGTAGAAAATGAGGGTCACCCTGAAAAAGATTATCCTAGACATGATCCCTAAAGATTTTTCTTGAATAAATGTTTTCTAAATGCCTTTTTTTCATGCCTTCCCCTCTGAGTCTGTTACAGACTGAAAATTCAAATGTGTATACTGGTTCAGGCAGGGCACGTGCAATTGCCTGAAAACCTGAGAATTATTAAATTATATTTTTTAAACCTTCATATTTTACTGCACTTCTAAGGAAAGTGAGATGATGGAAATCACACCCTGAGCCTTCAGCCTTCCTTTTGTCTGTTATCATGCTACATGGCTTCAGCCAATCCCGATCACAAGGAAGGCATCAGGAGTTTTGCCGCTGATTGCTCATGACTTTCACCACAGAAACCTTGGGGCTCTGAGCATCAGCCTGAGACAAAGACTGCCAGGCAGCAGTGAGATTTCCCCATGGCAAGGAAGCTCAAAGGAGTAGTGTTTCACTTACCTCCACAAAGCCTGGACCCAGTCTGTCAACTCAAAAGTGTACCTTTAACATTCTGAGAAAATACCCTTGCCCTGTTGGCATTTAAAAGATGAAAATCTAACCTTAGTTATCAGTCTGTTGTCATCTTTCTGAACAATGTTAATGTATTGAAATTTGATGTCATATGCTGAAATATAAAACACTGCATGTGGTGAATTCTGTTACAATCTTCTTAGAGGAGATTTAGTTTCAAGCAAATTGCATCTCCTCATCCTCCTTTGTATCACACCTGAAGCCGGTATGACCAAAGACAGTGGAAGAAGTATCTTCTCTTTCTGCCAAGGACTTCATCTGTATTCAATGTGTATAAAGTTGACGCTTAAGTATAACTCTATGGGGTTCCACTTCTGGATGAGACTGCTGTCTTTGCTGCAGAGCAAACCATTCAGATGAGTATAATTATACTGTACTACCAGGGGGTCCAGCCTGAGCTCGAGCCACAGCAGCTTTTGAGCAGTTTGCTTGGTGGGCAGCAAAGATGTGCTTGGCATGGGGGGTTCTGGATAATCTCATTTCCTACTGCTGGAGGAAGTGTGTTAGCAGATGCTGCTGAAGTTGCCATTGCTGGCTTACCCTAGAAGCTGGCTGTGCACCCCTTTCAGCGACATTGCCCAGCAGGACCTTGTGACAGCCACTGTCGTCTCCTGTGTATCTATCTCCTGTACTCTTCTACTACTCAAAAGGGTAAGACTACCTACATTTTCCATGCAGTGAAGCTTATTCAGGAAATTTCTGCTCTTAATATATTCTCAATTGCAGTTCTACCCTGGGGCAGTTTGATAGTATTGCTACGGAAGTCTGATGGGGCAGTTCTGTTACCCCTGCTTTGGCCACACGCTGTGGCCATTTCCCTTGTGCCTTCTCTGCAACAAATGTGATCATTCCCTTTGTCGTGATCCAGTTTAGGGAACAAACCTGTCAGGAAAAAAATAACTAATTTTTCTAAAGCCAAGTTTTTCTGCCCCCTTAGTCCCTGAATCAGGTCACTGCAGGGCAATGGAAAATCACACATGACACAGTGCAAGCAGAAGTAAGGAAGAAGGGTGGAAGAAGGGTGGAAAAAATGCGCCTTTTGGCATTCATCAAGTTACACTTTAAGTTGTGCTGTTATACACTATTTTAGGGGTCCTGAAGTAAACCCAGTCACCTAAATCACCTGGGTTTAAAACCAGAATTCTTTAACCTGGAGCCTGTTGATTATCTCATTTCTACCACAGCTAGCTAGCACAAAAGGGGTACCAGCAAGCAGCAGTGTAGAGGCAGATGCAGAAGCCCATTAACACATCCGGAGAACAGTATGTTTGCTCATGCTGCAAAGCTTTGGTGGGTGGCTCACAGACTCAATAAAATGTTGGTTGCCACATTTCCACGCTCAGGGAAAGACCTGAGCGCAGCACTAACAGAGATGTAGCTGTGGAATCAGCCTTCACTTCAAACTAAATGATTCCTTCCGAATTCATCAGAGTCAGCAAGAAGTGTGTGGGGGGGAGGGGAAATGCAAATAACCTCTTCATCATACATGACATACTTGTCATGTACTCGAGGATAAGAATGCCAGGCTGGGGAAGGAGCGTCAAAGTCCATGGCTCTGTTAGTAATTTTATAGACCAGTCTGTGGCATGGCTTTTTCCTTTCAGTTCTCAAAGCTACTCAAATCATTGGCTGTGTGCTTGACTTCTCATGTTTTTTCCTGAGTCACATATATTGATTTTTTAAAAACAAAGAAAGAAAAGAAAAGAAAGAAAACGAACACGAGGTAGGAAAAGAAAAACATGGTGAAAGATTAAGAGGGATGTAGGTCCAGAGACAGCCAGAGCTATGCTCAGACTCCAGCTTATGGCAACTTTTTTTCCAGAGGTGTCACTAAGAGCAAACAAATGCAAATGGAGTTTATTCACCTCCAATTTCAGCAATACAGCATTTACCTACTTCTTACGGATACCAGACAGGTGAGTTATTCACCACTACACTACTGCAGCTCTCTGCAGCCACTGGGTAGCCACTTACATGGAAAGAAATCATCCAGCTCTTATTCCAGGGATGGATCCAAACATCAGCAAAAGTCTTTTTCATTTCCTTTACTGTTCTGTTCTAACAAACACATTAACGACATGTAGCTTAGATGACATGAGAGGTGGAACTCTTCCAAAATACATTTAGTTTCCTCACAGAAAGTATTGCGTGCCTTTGCACAGGAAATTATAAAATAGAAAATAAACATGTAAATATACCATTTCAACACATCCTCTACATCAAAGCAGACCTGATGGTTTTAATTTCAGCTTTTTGAGGTTTTATTTTTGTAAGTTGCTTGAATTTATTTTGTAGCTCCTGTTTTTGAAAAGAACTTAAAAGAGTTATGAATTCTATTTATCAAACGGAGAAAAACTACAGCTATAAATTTCTCAAAAAAAGGAAATAATGTGAGTCTTGTATGTGCACTTGTGCGGACACAAACATACCAACTTCTGTATATTTAAGTTAGTGACTGCAGAACCACAGACCACATGCAGAAGAGTAAAAAACCCCCTTAACCAGATGTGCCACTGTTAATCCCATGTTTCAGGGTATATTCTATGAAATCCTCAGAGTGCAGGAAAACGTAAGTTCCCACACTATTAGCAGCAGCGATATGGATTCCTAGAAAGACTGACTACCTTCACATACCTAAAAATAATCCAAGATCCAGCTGGCTGGTACGGCCCTTGTGACGTAGAGAGAGGGGTTACTGGCGTGAAAACACAGGATTTTGAAAAAGGTCCAGCAGAACACAGAAGTAAGGACAGCAGCGACACATCACTTCCAACTTCCCGAGAACCAAAGAGCTGCCGAAGGAATTCCACACTTTCCCACGGAGTTCTGTCTAAATACGCAAGCGCTGTACTTCAACTGACGCATCAGTGCACGGCTTGTAGAGCCGCGCAGAGCCACTGTTTCACTAAGAAACAGCATCCTCAGGTTATACTTGAATTTTGCTATGGCAGGAAAGTATAGCAGGGGGCCACTGCAGCAAAATGCTTCATTCTCTGCTCTATCCACAGCTGAATAGGAAACCCCAATTCAAAAGTCTCCTTCAAGCTATAAAGTTGTTTCCAGGGAATGGAGAAAAAGTCATTTCTGAAGTCCCTATCCAGCTACAAGTAAGCTATACAAGACCAAAGACTTTTTTTTTTTCTCCTTGGAATATCTCTCACTGATCTAGTAGAGCAAAGTTTGTTGATATTCAAGGTTGCAAACCCATCTGTTTACTCAGGCTTTTGTCTGTCAGCATAGTTTGAAGAGGTTGCTTTGAGAGATCAATTTTTTTTCCTGGGGGTTTCTTCACAGCTACCACAATTTATTGCATCTGTTTAGAGGCTTTAATTTGTGGTTTTTAAGATTGCATAACTGCACAGAGAGGTGGTGAGAGGCCCACATGAAGAGTTCAAAATAAGTTTGACAATATAGTAAATATCTACTCAGTAATTTTCCCTGGACTGAGTACCACGGAATGCCAAAAAAGGTTATTAATCAGGCTAGTGTAGGAATGTGGCATTATGAGGACGGGAGCATACATTTCCATTCGGATGCTAAAACGCTGAGTTCCCTTCACTTGTTGACACCAGCTAAAGACACACACCGGGGTGCTGCAAACCAGGCGCCTGATTAGATTGCTCTCCAACAGCCTATTCGGAACCCGATAAAGAAAAAATAAAATGAGATTTTAATTTTGCCTTTTATTCAGAGTTCTCGTAATAAGTTACATAAAAATGAAGTAAGCTGCCTGGACTCCCACGAGGAGGCTCAGCATTGGTTTTTCCATGTTGCAGATGTTAGACAGGAGGCACGGAGACACGCACAGTCCCATTTGGAGAAGTACAGGCTACACCCAGGAGGCGTCACAGGTCGTCAGACACTCTGGGACTCTGCAGCTAGAGACCTGGTGTTGGCCACAGGCAGAAACGGGGCATCCAGGACCCACATGCACATTGAATGCTTGGATCGTGTGTCCCCAGGTCAGCATGGCAGGCACCTGGGTCAGTGGCAGCTGCAGCAGCAGCTCTGGTATGTGTGAGTCAGATTTGCATAGTAGAGGGCAGTGTTCAGCATTTTGGACACCAGCTAGCTTGCCTTTGCTGGAGAAAATGATGGGAAATTAATGGAGAGGGTGCGAGCTTGGAACCCTGCATCAATGGGGAGCAAAGCTGCAAGCAGAGCTAGCGTATTTTGTCTAGGGCTGTGTGCACACCAAAGCAGGTTTAAGCTCCATACCACTGCGACGGGTCTCCATATAATCCGGCAAGAAGGAATTTACAGACCATAAATTCCTCCTGGCTGGGTGAAGACTGAAGGCGGACGGTCTGTGTTCAGTTCTTAGTACTGCAAGCTCTTTGCTACCAATACACCACACCACCCAACTTAACACAAGCCCTGTTGTGCTGCTGGCTACAGCTGCCTACCTGGCCATACCCACGAGGTGACACTTCAGCCATCTGTCCAAGCACCTCGTTAGATCTACTCACACGACAACAGAAAAAAACATATTGCTGCCTCCTCCTGGCTCACCGTAAAGGAGCGTTGGCCCTGACTTACAGCTCCCCTGGGCGCAGCAGGACGCCACTGAAGAGGGGACATGGCGGAACAGCGCCCACCCGTCGCGTCCATCCCCTGCTCCCGGAAACACCGGGAGGGCCCAAGCTCCGCAGTTAACGGCGGAGCGCCCAGGAGACGCCCCGCAACCGGGCCGATGATCTTCGGCGGGGCAGCACGGACTGTCCTGACCAAGCCGGCGTCGAGCGTGCTCTAAGGCGCAGCTGCAGCGCTACCGAGCCCCGCCTTCACACCCCGGCGCACCCCGCAGCCTCCCCTGGCCCCGCGGCCCCTGACGTGACCCTCATTCCCTGGGGCCCGACGGGGCGGACGGCGACCCCCACCCCAGCCGGAAACCCGCCGCCGGAGGAGGGCGGCAACCCCCCTGCGGCGGGGGGCCAGGCGGGGGGCGCGGCCGCGCACACCTCCCGACCGGGCGGCTGCAGAGCCCCGCGGCCGCCCAGCGCCGCCGCCGCCGCGGCTTCTCGGGCAACAGCTACCCCTAGCGGTCGGAGCGCGCTCCGCGCCCCGCCTCCTCCTCGGGGCAGCGCCCGAGCCCACCTGACACCCCCCGGCCCGGGACAGGCGGCATGTCCGGGCGCGGGGGCAGCGGCCGCCGCCCTGCCCGCCGCCGCTGGGGGAAGGATGCGAGCGCGGCGTGTCCGCGGGTTCGAGCCCCGGGTACCCCCGCGGCAGCCGCGGGGCGTGTGGCGGGGCGGAGGCCGTGCCCGGGGGCCAGCGGGTCGGCGGGGCGGGGAGGGAAACACGGGGAGGGACGCGGCTCGGGCGGCCCGTCCCTGTCACCTGCAGGCTGCTGCCGGGACGGCCCCGGACCCCGCTGCCGCTCCGGCGCGGCACCAGCCCCGCGCTCGCACACCCAGTGCGGAGAGAGCCAGGGTCGCGGGCTGCTCCTGTTGCACTGCCCTTGGCGGGGCTGTTTGCAAGCGCCTGCCGCTATCTGCGACCGGGAACCCCGGCGGTGCCCTATCTCGGAGTCTGTGCCTGTGCCCGATAGCGGCTGCTCCCTGCTTTGTTGCACGTCCCTCGCAGCTCCCGCCGGGGCTCTCTCCCCTTTTGTCTGTGTATTTTTAGGTCATTAGAGTGGAGGGGTAGGTAATCCCCAGGCTCAAGTTCCAGAGGGGCGGGTTCTGGCCGGAGGTGGAGTCACTTTTCATTTAAATCCCTGACTATAAAATGGGCTTAAAGAGAAGCGGGATCTCAGCTGTGCTGCACAGACCCCAGCAAGCAGGGTGTGTGGAGACCCCCCCAGCAGCCAGCGCCCTGCAGCATAAGCCGCTGCGATGCTCCACTCCCTTGGCGTTCACACCTTGCAGCTGCTCACCCAGGCGGCCGCCTGCATCCTTCTCTTCCCCCGCTTCCTGCTCACCGCCGTGATGCTCTGGCTCCTGGATTTTCTGTGCATTAGGAAGAAGATGCTGACGATGCCCACGGCGGAGGAGGTGGCCGGCGCCAGCGAGGGGCCGCCTCCTGACGACCCCCCGGTCTGCGTGTCCGACTCCAACCGCATGTTCACGCTGGAGTCGCTGAAAGCCGTGTGGCACGGGCAGAAACTGGACTTCTTCAAGTCGGCGCACGTGGGCTCCTTGGCCCCCAACCCCGAGGTGATCCAACTGGACGGGCAGAAGAGACTCCGCATCCTGGACTTCGCCCGCGGCAAGAGACCCCTCATCCTCAACTTCGGCAGCTGCACCTGACCCCCGTTCATGGCCCGCCTGAGGTCCTTCCAGCGCCTGGCCTCGCACTTCGTGGACATTGCTGACTTCCTGCTGGTGTACATCGAAGAAGCGCACCCGTCCGACGGCTGGGTCAGCTCGGACGCAGCCTACAACATCCCCAAGCACCAGTGCCTCCAGGACCGGCTGCGGGCAGCTCAGCTGATGCGAGAAGGGGCACCCGATTGTCCCCTGGCCGTAGACACTATGGACAATGCTTCCAGCGCCGCCTACGGTGCCTACTTCGAGAGGCTCTACATCATCCAGGAGGAGAGGGTGATGTACCAGGGAGGCAGAGGACCAGAGGGCTACAAGATCTCGGAGCTGAGGAGCTGGCTAGACCAGTACAAAACCCGCCTCCAGAGCCCCAGCACGGTGGTCATCCAAGTGTAAAAAAGACCTGGGGAGAAGTGCAGAGGTGGAAAGGTGTGAGGGGGGGCGAGGGTGGGGGGCGAGGTGGGGAGAGAGAAAGCGCTGCGGCGCGGTGGCAGGAGCTGTCTTCCCCGGGGACACTCGAAGGAGGCTGCTGTGCGAGCTTTCGAGCAAGATGTGCCATAGCCTTTCTCTATTCAAATCACGTTGATTTGCCAGCCACGCTCTGTCAATACTGTATGTCCATGTGCGTTTTGTAAATAACTCTTTTTCTTTTTTTTTTTTTTTTTTTTTTTTTTAAGAAGCGTTTACTATTTCTTAAGGAGGCTCTCTTCCTACGGGATCTGCTCCCAGCTGCGTGTGTGCGCGGGTGTGTGTCTGAAAGTTGTGTACAAGTGCTCCATGCTGCCTAGCAAGTGCTAACTGGGATTTCTAGTATTTCTTTGTGATGACCGATTTTGAAATGGGTCCCTCTAATGCCAAGAAATCGCGTCTGATGTTGTCAAGTACTAGAACTGCCAATAGCCAGAGCTGAACGGAATGTCCTATTTATGTGGGGGGGTTTTGTAAGACGTTCGTTCACCTTTTTTTTTTATGAATTTTTTTAAATAATAAAGGTTCAGTAAATACACGTCTAACCTTGACTGCCTCTCTCTATCTCCAGACCGCTATGTTCACTTTCCCTTTTGCCTGCCTCACAGCACCCTCCCACAGCCGGGGAGTGGAAGACGAACCGGCCGGCGGGAGAGGATGCGCTGCTGGGGGCTCAGGGGCGGCAAGCGAGGAGAACGGGGTGTACCGGGCGGCCCCAGGGGGGGAAATCCAAACCCCGGGCCCCCCAGGGGAGGGAACATCCCTGTGCTCCTCGACACCGGCCCGCAGGACCGCGCGCTCCTGCTCTGGCCCCTCTGAGCCGCCCCCGGGAGGGCGAAGGTGCACGGCTGGTCGGTGCCGTGCAGGCAAGGGAACCCGGGCCAAAATAACAGTCGGGGGGAAGCCGTCCCGGCTGGGAGAGCCGCTCCGTCGCGGGGGACAGCCTGAGCCGGAGCCCGGCCGGGGGCAGCGCGACCAGCACCTGCGGCAAGGCGGGGCGGCCCCGGCAAACGGCGGCGGCGGCGGCTGCGCGGCTCAGGCAGGAGGGCAGCGCCCAGCCCAGCTGTGCGGGGCTCCGCTCCGGCAGCCGCTTTTCAGAGGGTGCGGGGTGCCGGAGCCCGCTCGCCCGGAGCCCGGCAGGTGAAGCGGATCACGGGGAGCATCCTGCCACCCCCGCAGAGCCTGCGCAAAGCCGCCCAGAAACAGCGGGCCTTTAAGCACCTCCCGTTGTGCCGCCGAACGCCTCCTTGTCCTTGGCAGCAGCGGGACGAGGCGCCAGGGCTGTTCAGCTGCGGAGTAAGTTTTGGAGAGGGGGCAGGTGGGGGCCAAGCTGAGTCCACAAGACTAAGGTAAACCCCAGGAAAGCTGTTTGTGAAGGCGTTATAGCGCCTGTCTTGCCCATGACAATGGTCCTCTGTCCCTCAACATCCACGGTTTCGATCAGCCCGTGTGACTCCTCCCGCCTCTGCTCCGCAACACAAGCAGCACCGGGTGGTCTCCCCCAGCTGAACTAGCTGCCCTGTCCCCGCTCCTGCGTTCTCTTCACCCCTCAGCCCCTGCTCTGGGAGCGGCGGGAGGACGGGAGCGCAGCGCCCCTGGAAATCAGACCACTTTGGCTGAAGTGTCAGCAGACCCGGTCAGGTGCTCGCTGCCGGACCGCCTGGCCGTGCAGCCCGCTCTGCCGGCCCCAAACCCTGCAGCTCCTCACCTTGCCACCGCCCCCTCGAGCTGACGCCCGGCCGCCTCCCACGGCACCGGGCTTGGGACCGCACCGGCTCCGCCTGCCTTTGGAACCTCCGGTGATGGCGGGGGGAGAGTCCGCGGCGGGCTTATTCCCCCCGACTGGGAGCTGAGCCCTGAGCACGGGGCCATTGACGAAGCCCTGAAGCGGGGAGACCCCCGCGGCGACCCCGCAGCGCAGGCGGCTGCAGGGCATCTCCCGCTCCTCTCTGCGCGGCGAAGGTGTCAATTCCTGAGCCGCTTCCAGGTGCCCTCCTCTTGTCTCGCCTGCTGCATGGGAGCATCAGCCCCGGCTCCCTCCCCGAGGCCCCACGCGGGACAACATGCTCTTTTTCCTTTTTTTTCCTTCCCTATTTGTCCTCACTTTACAATAAAGCCCTTCTTTGCTTTCCCACTTGGGTATCTCCTTTTCCTAACTCTCTTTTGGCATGCTCTACTTGTAATCCGAAGTAGTTACGGGCAAACCGCGGGCATGTCTCCACCCCGGCCCGGCCCCCAGGACATTTTCCGGTCATACGGACAGAAATGATCACTGCCCTTACTCGGGGTCTGACAGTTACAGAAACAGCCTCATCTTTACTTTCTACTACTAGCAGATTTTGGTCAAAGGCTATCTGAGGGCAGGATTTTTTATTTTTTTTTCCCTAAATAATTCAGCTCTCTAAAGCTACATTCCTCTTTTAAACCGAGCATAGAGCTCTTATTTATCACTTTCTCTTTAATCAGCAGCAGAGGGGGAAAAAAATTGCTGTGAATGCCCGGAATCCCTGAAAGAGATCACACTTTTCCTTTGCACAAATCAAAGTTATCTGCTGCTATTATATCTGCCACCTAAAATGAATCATAAGCCTCAATCCCACTGAGCTTTCTCGTGGCCACTTGTTTAGCTCAGAGAACAGTATGCTTTTACGTCTAAAGAGCCCAGGGCTCTCCGGCTGATAGGGAGTATTGAGAAACGTCCTATCTTTAAAAAGCATTTTTGCTGCCTTTCCACCTCCCTGGTGCCTGGCAAACAGAAGTCAGAGACCAGTGAAGAGATTTATCAAAGAGAGATTTGAGTGGTGATATGTGTTCTGTCAATAATTAATTGAATTATGTCCTCAGCATAATTACATACAGTCCTCTAGCCAGGAGGCAAAAAGAAAGGAGGAAGTTGTGGTGTGGTCAGAGGGGGATCTCAGGACATGGTTCCAGGCATTAGAAATGTGATGTAACATTGCAATCTCATGTATTCTGAGGCACAAATGGGGAAATACAGACAAAATCAACTACTCAAATACTATTTGCTTTACAGCAGGGAGAAAGCAAAAGTATCTGCTCTTACTAGTTGTTTTCATTACTACTTTCTGCTGTGGATTTAAAGGTGGTTCACAATGAGCAGACAAAAGGTCTTACTCATTTGATCTGTAAGCTGTATGTTGTAGATTTTCTCTCGTTCACCACATACTGACTAAATTTGATGTTTCTCCTGTTCGAAATAAAAATTAAAATCAGTCCAGTAAAGCGTTACATACCCAATATAAATCCAGAAATGACACATCCAAAGAATCTTGCAAGCAAATTCTTACTCTGACACTAATTTTTCTGTATTTCTTCCAGTCATGAGGGAGATCATCATATCATTATTAATTTATTATTTACTAAGAGCTGTTAGAGTGCTCTTTTGGTATACAAATGCAAGAAAACAAAGGGCTTGATTCAGTTCTCACACAGGTTTTGCACTGGTGTAACTTCAATGACACGGGTGTAGTCACTTCAGAACCACCTGGGTGTAATTATGATAAAAATCTGGGCTATTGCACTTCCTTTGCTTTTCTAAGGGTTCAAAACCTCTATTTTTCTACAGCATGCTGCGGAAGACAGACAGCTGCTTGAATACAGAGCTCAAAATTATTCTCAAGTTCCTCCTCACTGACAGTGCCAGTGGCCTAAATCCTGCCAGAACTTGGTCAGCACGTTTTCTCACAATTCTGCACCTTTCCTGCAGCATGAGAGTTGTAAACCCCATCAGTAAGTGTTCCCTTCCACATGTTCAGGCACATCCTCTCGGTGTCTTGAGCTTTAGATCAGGTAGCTTTTAATTTTAAATGCTTTTAAGCATCCAGCTGCCAAAAGGAATTTGACACCTGCTTCCTTCTTTGCAAATTCCTCCTTTCAGGCAAATTCGTGATGATGCCTCTTGAAAAGGGGTTCATTTATGACCTCCGCTTAATTGACTACTCCATTTATTTCTCCTCTTCTTGGCCTTCCACCTGCTTCTTCAGAGATTCTGGAAGTGGTTTACTGTGGTAAATGCACTAGCAAACAGCCAAAACCATCTTAACTTGAACAGTAAGCAGTATTTAATACTTCCTGTGTGAAAATACATTACAGGACAAGGTTAAAATCCTTTAGTTAATTATGTTTTGTGTAAGAATTCTTCTCAGGGTATAACACTTATGCTCACAAAGGTAAGGATCCCTCAGTATGGTCCATGGAATTCCTGTGCCCATCATACTTAGAAGATCAGGCCTATCTGATGTTTCCTCTCTCTTGTCCAAGTTAATAGCTCCTTCCTGACTTTGGTCATAGAAACATTTGCTTCCATTTCCTTTCAAGTAACAAATATCCTCCCTCTTGAAAGGACCTTCAGGACATAGCCAGATGGGGTAAGGTAGTTCAGCTTCCTACACATCACCAGTGCCTAGAATTACCCTGACACACAGGCTATCCTTGAATGTCTGATAAAGTGTCCTGGGTTGAGCAGCAGCAGTCATTTTTCTCCTTCTTAGGAGCTAGTACAGTGCTGTGTTTTGATTTTTTGGCCTGGGAACAGTGCTGATAACGCCGATGTTTTCAGTTGCTGCTCAAATGTTTGGTCTGGCCAAGGACTTTGTGAGCCTCCTGCTCTGCCAGGGAGGAGGCGAAGCCGGGAGGAAGCAGAGACAGGACACCCGACCCAAACTGACCAAAGAGGTATTCCATACCACAGCACATCATGCCCAGGATGTAACAGGGAGTTACCCAGAAGGGTTAGGGGACTGCAGGGTTGGAGGAGGTATCGGTCGGTGCTCTGCTGGGGGGAGTGGGGCGAGTTATCGGTCAGCTGGTGCTGAGGTGTTGTATTCTTTCCTCTTGTTATTTCCTTTAGCACTATTATCATTGGTGGTAGCAGTAGTGATCTGTGTTATACCTTAGTTACTAAACTGTTCTTATCTCAACCCGTGGGAGTTGCATTCTTTTCGATTCTCCTCTCCGTCCCTCCAGGAGCAGGGGGAGGGCAAGAAGGGGGGGAGTGAGTGGATGGGCTGATTTTGTTTAAACCACGACATAAAGACAACATCTAAGAGCTGCAATTCTTGCTGGAGACATTCAAGGATAAATTGGCATACGGCCTCTGGCAGAAGGGGATCCCGTTATCCATTATAGAGTAATGGGCACTATAAAAAATGATAAACAGTTTAAATTTTACTGAAACCCCTAGCAATGAGGGTAAGGACCATGGCAAAGCTTTCTATCTCTTCTGTCCGTCTTATCCTTCCCTAACCTTTTTGGCTTATAAGGCAACTAGTGATTGAGCAGTCTGCGTTTAACTGAGCTTCCATATCCATTCCGAGGCACCCTGGGTGGGATTTTTAGGGTCGCATTTCTATTTCCTTGGTGGGTCTTGCTTCTCTTGCCTGAAAAGTCAGTATTTGCAGTAGCCCAAATTCAGTATAATTATTTAGACACTCCAGATTATCAGGCACAATTCCCCAAATTTTGTGCCACATTGTGGAATTTAAATGAGGAATTTAAATTTTTAATGAGGATTCACAGCACAGAATCTCACTTCAGGTATCATAAACTTGAAAAATGTTGTGCTGAAACATCTTTCTGAGCTTTCACAGAGCTCACGTAACTTCATAAGCATGCCCAGTATATAGTTAGTACCAAAGACCTGATAATTTCCAAGAATAAAAGTCATTACATAATCTAGGGATGAATTTTAAACCATGTGTTTATGAAAAAAGGTATTTTATGAAGTTGTAAATAAAATGTAAAAGTACATGTTATGACTTTAAAAAATCGTTATAAGGAAATTGACCCTTAGGAAAACCGGGGGTCTGGACTAAAGAAATTCTGAATTTCTTTAGTTGCACAATTCAAAGCAAGGGAAAAAAAAATAGTTATCTGATCACTTACCATTTGTGATGAAGGACAATCAGGAAAGAAAAGGGCGCAAGGCTGCTGTCAACCAGATTTGCAGCACAGGGACATAGAGAACATGCTGTGCTACTAACTCACAGACACATGCATACAATTGCAAACAGAGATCAAAATTAGTCTAAAGTGGTTTTGGAACATCGGAAATGGATGGAGCTGTGCATTTTATAGAATGAAATGTTTATTTCATAAAGTGATAATTATACAAAAATCTAAGCAAATTACCAAGTTCATTTCTATTTCTTTTCACTCTTAAGTGGAACACATCCATTGCACGTATGTCAGTGAATAATGAACATTTCTGGGGAAATGAAAGATGTTAGATGGAACTCAGTGTCTTGTTTCCTCTATTTCATTTTATATTTTTCTTTCCTCCTTTTAACTGTATATTGCCTTCTCTAGAATGCATACTGATGGAATTGTGCTGAGCTCTAGTTTTTTATATTCATGCAGATTGATAGTTATTGCAGTTAGTGTTTAGTTGACTGTTGTATCTGTGACACTAATAATCTACCATGACATCAAACTAAGTCAATACTTCTGTTTACCTGATTAGAGCAAAGGCGTGGCAAGCAAGAGCAAGAAAAGCATTTGCAATACATGGAACCATTCCCCAGAACTGACCTGCAAGACCTCTCCTATTCTCATGAGATGTGTACACTTGATTCACTCAGCCAAAATGGTTTCCAGAAAATATCTATTAGGAGGAGCAGAATGGAAGTAAAAAAGAGCAGATCAAGGAAGAAATGTCATTGATTTTGCTTTTATTATTTATTTTTTTTTTTACTGATTGAACTTTAAAGTCTTCAGCCACATTCTCACGAACAGAAAAAGAGGTTTGAGAAACTCAGTATTTACCAGTAGAACTGAGACATATTGGTATTATCATAGAAATACACCTGTATTTTCTAAATTTGGATAGGAAGCTATCCAGGGAGATGTGTATTAGCACTTCCTGCAGACACTGCTGGAAGCTGGAGAGATCTCCTTTCTGTGTTACTATGAACCTGCTTTGGAATCTTTTGTTAATAAATCTAATCCTTCGAAAAAGGGCTTGACAAAAAAGACTTTATTTTTCTTTGCAGTTATTGAATACGCCCACTAACTTAAAATTAATTTCCAGATCTGTCAAACTTCTCTTGCCCAATGCAGTAAGGCCCACGGTTCATGGACCTTAGGGTTCACGGTTCATAGGGAAGAAGCCATGGAGTGTCTCAGAGAGACTGCAGCAATGCATTACAAATCCATGAGGTAAAGCCCAAATTGGGGGATGATGAAAAGAGGGAGCCAGTTGTCTATTTCCCATGCCTGTGAAACCTGGTACTATTTTTAATGCCAGGTGAGCAATCAGGGCATTCGTTGTAATTCCCATGCCATTTGTTTTCAGACGATGGATGTGTCGTCATTGTAAAATGGAATTTGGTATTTTTTGGAAAAAAAAATCGACACTTAAGCCATACTTTTGAGCAAGTCAGAAGACACCCAAGGGTATGATTGGCTTGTATGCTGCTCTTTTTAATAAGGCCAAGGAAAAGCATCACTGGATGGAAAGATAATCATCTGCTGCTTTAATGCAGACAAATCAAAGAAGGCTCCTGAGTGATGGTTGTAAATTCATCATTAAGGATACCACTCAGAGTCATTTGGCATGACATTTTTTATGCACAGAACAGAAAAGTGCAGTATTAGCTCTGGAGTGATTGGATGTACATCCATTAATGGGCATATCAGAAAATGTTTCCCAACTTTGACTTGTCTCCTACACAAACTGAGAAGACACAGATTGTCTTGCTTTGTTGTTTTTGTCTTTGATTTGTCTGGTCACAGATTGTCTTAGAGTTGTTTACTCAAAGTTTTGGTGCGTTTTTTCATTCTGTCCAAGATTCTGTTTATTTGAGAACCTACTATTGTCATGCATTGTAGATGTTACTGTTGACGCTGAGGTCATAACAGTGTTATGAAATCTAGAGGATGACAGGTAATATGAGAGCAAATTAGTTGCATTAATCCTATAATGGATAAACATTTCTCAGTTCACTTCTTGGGAAATGAGGGAATTGGTAGACCATAAGCCCAGGAAAGCTGGACAAATTTTTGATCGAATGTTTTATCCACCCAAGTTGCCTATTCAACCTGGCTAAAATCCATGAGTCATCCACCTGCAAAATGCATGGTTATTCCCACAATAATTCATTAAAACATAAAAACATTGAAGGTAAAATATTTTCATAATAGACCATTTTTTTCATGTAAGAAGTTTAATTTCTTAATATAACTAGGGTTAATTTCTTAAATAAAAAAAGAAAATAAAGAACCTAAAACAAAGAATGAAAAGTTTCTTTTTTTATTTTGGCCAGCTCAAACCCCCTACATTTTCCTGTTACACAAGTGAAATAAAATATACATTATTCAAATTCCCTGCTCTGCAGTCTTTCTTCCTGTTCATGAATTGTTCATGAACTGGTTATGATCTGCTAATCTATTCTTTATCCACACACTTCATTGATCAAATTAGATGAACAAATTTCAGCCAAGAACATATCAACTAATTGTTCACTTCTGGTATTTGTTTAACTGTGATATATGACTATTGCTTATGCGAATGGTGTCATATTTTCTCTGCTGCTGGATAGATGATTCTTCTTTTTTTTCAGAGAGGAAGTACCTAGTATCAAGTCATGATGTTTCTCAGATGTGAATTTTCAGATGAATAATCATTTAATGTTTAAAAGCTATATAAGGATTCTACCCAGACAGCAGCATTATCCACCTTCAAGCAATCAACGCATTTTCAGCATTCTGAATGCATATTTAGCCATATGCACAAACTAAATATATAGCTTATAAGAGATACTAGATAATAAAAATGCTCTTAAACAAAGAAACAAAACACTCAAACAAAAAGCCTCAATTTCAGTACTTAGGCTTCCAGTATAAACAATACTTTTTCCAGAATTTTATCATACCTCCACTGCCAGACAGTTAGAACACTCACTTCAAGGAGGAGGCTCTGGTACAAGCGCCACCCATGTTCATGGATCTGAACCTGGAATTTCCATATCTCTGCTGATGTGATAGCCCATGAAATACATAAACCATTTCCTTGGAACTTTGCAGGAATAGGTACTGGTCAGTACTTGTGGGGGATGGTGGGAGAAAGACTGGTCACTTTCCCAGCAACAGTACTTACTTAAGATATAAAACAGGTATGTTACAGTATCAAGCGAAATATCAGGTGCATGCCATAACTGTGAGGCTGCTATTCAGTTCCAGATAATTGTCATTCTTCTTTATTTTATTCTGACCAGAAAGTCTATTCTGCCTCGAGAAACCTTCCCAATGAAAATCTACTTTTAGCCAATACATTCCCTCATAAAATAGCTGAATTTACCAGAAATTTAATCCTCTTACCCCCTCCAAAAAATAAAGAGTTTCATTCAAAAGTTTCAGGCCAGCTCTAGGATGGACTTTCTTAGTCGCATATAAGTGCTTTCACTGTCTGATAGGTTAACATGTTTACATATCTTCCCCTGCTGTGCATATGACCAAGCAATTTGTAGGCAGCATGCTGGCCAATAAAATCTCAAAAGGCAATCAAACATTCCCATCAGCGCAAGCAACCGCTCTCAGTAAAAATAATTGTCTTGTCATCTCTCTTTGCACTCTTTCTCTTCTTTCTCTCTTGCCTGCACTTCCTCGGAGATGTTCTTTCTCCGTCAACATAGCCTCATGTTACTTCTCTGCAGCTTTGCTGCCCTCCATTCTAAAATCTGGCATTACAGTGAAACTTCCAAGAATTCCATTCTCTGAAGCATTATGAGTCACACTGTAGTCTTCAGCAATATTTTTGAAACACCAATGTTTTTTTAATCACTCTTGAGACCCACAGAAGAAAGTAAGGATATTATCTTGCTAACTTACAGTCGTGGTTGTTTTTTCGATTGCCACCCACACTCTCTCATCTTTCTCCAGATACTCTGCTCCAGCCTCTCAATAGTGCAGGCATATGGTATTCAAGCATGCCAGAGTCTGACTTCAAGTTTTAGTCATTTTTCTTCCTGTAAAAAGGATGGAGGGACATTAAGTCTATGACCATTTGAGAGCTCTCTTTATGTGAAAGTTTTATTAGGTTTTATACTTTAATAAGCAAAGTATATGCTATACCATAAAACTAACAGAGAAACAGCCAAAATTTATCACATCTTAATACCAGCAATGCCATGCGTCTTTTATGTCAGAGGCAGCACGGAATTCACTGGTGCAACAGTGAACATAGGAAGAGGAGAATTCCTGCCTGCTTCTGGCAGTGATCTCCAAAAAAGCCTTTAGGAGTTAAGATCTCTAGGAGCTGTCATTCTAAATTCTGTCCCTGATAATAAAAATATAAATCTTTATTCTACTATTTGAAGAGCTTTTCATTTTAACAAGAGAAAAGAAAAAAAAAAAAAAAGAAACATTGCTAAGTTATGGTAAAGTTATCAGTTCATTTTCATTCTATGTTTCAATGCTTTCCCTTTGTGCATGAGGGATGAGGCAGCTTGTGTTACAAAAGAGTTATTTGCAGCTTAGGACAGAAGTTCCACAAATTGTTGTTATCTGCCCTGCAGATGCTCATGTGACACACTGAATAAATATACCCCAAGGTAAGCACATAACACTGGAGAATGGGCATGCAATAAAGAACATCCCTAAAGACAACAGTTATCTGAGATTCTGTAGAGATCAGTTTCTTGCATGAAGCGTTTGAGAAGGACTGGCCACCCCACAACAGTCTTTAGGAAGAGTTGCCAGGAAATAAGAGCATGAAGAGACCTAGATTTCAAATTACCAGCTGATCATATGAAGGAAGTACATTCTTAGGTCTCAAAAGTTACTGAAAAATGGTCAGTGAGCTTTCCTGTGCAAAAGATGGTTGAGAGAACTGTGAAAATAAAGACATCATTGAGAAATGGAGGTAGGATGAGTGAGATTTGCTTAAGAAAAGGCGAGAAGAGTGTAAGTGAAATAGAGAAGAATCCATATTAAATAGTAGCATTAATGCAGTAAGCCAGGAAGCTACGAGGGATCAAGACTCCTCAAGAATCAAAGTTAGGTGAGAGATGTTATACACACACATACGTATATTTATTTGTCTACATAAAATAAAGCACAGTCATACTGAAACTGCTCATTTTACATCTAGCTCATATAGGGCTTTTCTGTCTCACTGCCTCATACCCAGAAATTTGGAAAAGCAATAAACTTGTCTTTCATTTTAGTAGGATTTTGCTCCTACTCTATGTATCTTTAAGAAATCTTGGCCGATTTTTTTACTTGACTGTACCAACCCTAAGCTTTAGAAGGATGCGGTAACTACCAGGCCCAGAGGTTTCAAAATTGCATTACTTACTGTGCGGGGAGGTTAACATTGAAAATTAAAAAATGATCTTCTAGAAAACAGGGCCGAAATATTAGTGCAGTTGCCTAATGTTAAGTTTTTTAATCCATATTTAGTCTCCCTAGTGTCAGTAAAGTTGTTATACCTCAGTGACATATACCCACAAACCTCAGTGAATGTCTGCAAAATACAACCTGGCTAAACATCAAACTATTTATAAACTCATATTCATTATAGATTCAGAAGCCTATTTAAATACAGATATCCAGTTTTGAACATATGTCATAAAATTGTAGCAGTAATGGGCTAAGGTCTTCGGTAACTGCTGATGCCACTGATCAGCTGTAGAGGTTTCCATTTTTCACCAATGCTATTGTTACCAAAAAAGCACCTCTTTAAGCCCCTTCTGTTTCATTGTTTTGTCCTACTTTTAAGAATATTGCTGTCTTCTCTGAACCTCCATCGCTGTGATTTTGTGCCTTGGACAGAACAGGATGCAACGGACACTAGAAATGACCTCTGGTCTGGGCAGCATACGTCAGGCTTAGCAAAGAGAACGTCATCAGTCAAAGTTCAATGGCTAAAATTCCCAGGTTACTCTGAATCATTCTGAGTGGCCTTTGTACTACCTCTCACTGGCTTTTCAGGAATAATTAGAAACAGGCAGCAGTTGCACCATTTCTGTAAGTTTAGATCAAGCTGAAAATCAGAATTGAGTTGCTACATTTCCAACAGCAGAAAATGTCACCAGCATTCATCTGAATTTACACACACTTTTTTCAGTGCTTCACAGAAGGAAAAGCCAATGGACACAATAGGGAAATCTAGCACATACAAATTATGAAGCTCTGAAAATTAAGACTCTTGCAAAATCTAGAAACTTGATACTGATGTGAATGCACATGTCTCTAAAACAGACTCTTCTATTACAGATCTCAGATTTGTGTATGCCAGACATAGCTGAATCAGAGCCAAAGCCTAGATTAATCCACTTTCAATATAAGTTGCCTACATATGTATCTGAAAATCAAAGCACAGAAAACAATATCAGAAAGCTCATAAGGAAAATAGTATTTAATTAGTTACAGGATAGTAACTATTAGTACAGGTTCAGAAATTGACTCACCTTGAAGGATTTTTTGTTTTGTTTTTTTTTCTTGCACAGAACATACTTCCAGAATTCAGCTTTCTTTATAAGCGTTCTTTAATCAGCTCCCCAGTGCTAATGATTTAGTTTCAAAAATGTGTTATTTTGTTCACTCTTATCTCCTTTCTCTATAAAATATCCCTTCAATACCATTGATTAAAAAAAAAGCAAAATAATATTTGAGGTAATAAAAGGGTAAGCATCCAAATAATTCAGAAGATAAAGACTGCATATTTTAACAACCTTATCCTGGCACAGCAATATGATGGGAATTAGAGACAAAGATTTTAACTGGGGATGCAGATGGAAGTATGTCTCAAAAATGTATTATGCTTGTCTAAAGGAGCAGGTGGATAAGATGACCTGGTAACCGTGATGTTGCAATTCTACACTTTGGTGCTTGGATTTCCATAAAGCTTTGGGAAAATTCCTAGGCCTTTGAAAGAGTGAAGCTACCATGGCACAAGAGGTGCTGTCCTGTTGTGCATTATTAGCTTTTTCCAAGTTAGGAAGGAAATAAGGAACTGTCAGTTGTCAGAAGGGAGGAAGGTTGCTCAGAAGTTGCTACAAGGTCTTTGCTGGAATCTCTGCTGTAATCTCAAATACAGAGTAGATACATAGAAACTTTATACATTCTGGTGGTGATATGAAATTACTCGGGATAGTCACAACTAAAGTTGTTTGAGGCAAAGTAAAAAGCTTCTCACAGTACCAAATGACTAGCTGGTAAAGTGACAGATGAAATGAAATGCCGTTTGTAAGTTGGGAAAAAAGGTGTGTACACAGTTTTGGAAGTAATGGCTGCCTGATGTACCTCTGGGCAACAGAGTCAAAAAAAGATTTTAATGATTTAATGGAACCATTTCTTTTAATTAATTCCTATCAGTGATTCACAGTATTCCTGACAGTGCCTTTTAATTTCACTGAAAATTGGTGGCATTTAGACAACCACAGTATTTTTTTATATTGCCGTTTGGGGATTGAGCTTTTCTGTCTTTACAATGCTTAATAAATATGAATTACTTGTCCTAACACTCTATGAGGTCAAGAAACTATACAAATCTCCTCTCACATGGGAAGAAAACTGAGGTATTTCAGTTAAATGACTTGCACAAAATGCTCAAAATATGTTGAGCGACTCTCCACTAGAAAACTGTAATTTCCATTGAACTACTTCTTAAAAGAAATTAAAATTAATTTAAGCTTTTCTTGATAAAGTGGAAGACGCTTCTAAAATGTAGATATATTTCGGTCAGACATTTCTGGAGAAGAAAAGTTAAAATTTTCACATCACAATATTTTATAAATTCCAAAAGTTTAAACTGAGGTGACAACACTGCAAGAACTACCTCTGAGGAATTCTTAACCTCTTCTGTGTAGAAATAACATCTGTCTAGTAGTATCTCTTAATAGACTAAATTTTCTATGTACAGAGTAGGTCACTGTTGATTAACATTCCCTGAAGCATCCTACAAGAGGTCTGTATGTGTGTAGGAGATAACAAAGCAAAATGGAAGTGTCCTGCCCCAGATGTACCTAGGCTGAATCTAAAGGCTATATTGGAAGATGAGGAAAAACACTGCAAAAATACTCAACTGTAATAGAGGAACTACTATCAATTGTAACGTCTGTGGTAGTAACATCACTGAGTGTGCAGTTTTGGGCGCCTCAATAGAAGGATATTAGGAGTGTTGTGAGCAGGTTAAGGTATGTGATCCTACTCCGCACTGGTAAGAACACACCTAGAGCATTGTGTCCAGTTCTGGGCTCCCCAGTAGAAACAATATATAGAGGTACTGGTGAGAGTCTAGCAAAGGGCCACTAAAATGTTTACAGGACTAGAGCACCTCACATAAGGAAGGGCTGAGAGAGCTGGGACTGTATAGTCTGGAGAAGAGAAGGTTCAAGGGATCTCCTCAGTTGATATAAACTGAAAGGAAGGTGTACAGAAGATAGAGTCGGGTTCTTTTCAGTGGTGCCCATTGGCAGAGCAAGAGGCAATGAACACAAACTGAAACACAGGAGTTTCCATCAGAACATCAGGAAACACTTTTCTTTGTGAAGGTGACTGAGCACTGGCACAGGTTACCAAGGTTGGCTGTGGACCCTCCATCCATGGAGATATTCCAAAGCCTTCTGACATGGTCCTGGGCAATTGGCTCAGTCCTGTTTGAGCAGGGAAGTTAGACCAGGTAACCTCCAGAGTTCCCTTCCAACCCCGACCATCCTGTGATCCATGATTCTGATATTACTCAAATTGATAAAAGAGTAAAGATGGGAAATGAAAGAATAGAGGAATAAGATTTAAAAAAATATCAGTCTTTAAAAAGAAAAGTAAGGAAAAGATGCCTGAGCAGCTAGAGCAGCAGGATCTTTCTGGTACATTTATTTATAACAAGTACTTAATAAAACAGCTAGAAAAAAATAAACCAGAAGGAGGACATATGCATTCCCAGATCATAAAGGAATTAGCTATTAAATTTATGAACCACTGACAATTAAATTGGTATGTGAAGAGGAGCAGGTACTGAGAAACAGAAAAATTCAAAATGGAGAAACATGGATTAACACTTTTCCTATGGAAGTCCAAGGAATTCTAGCACTTACTTTCCAGTATCTCTCTCTTCTCCTTCCAGAAGAATAATTGAATAAATGCTATTTCGAAAAAAAAAATAAATAAATAAATTAAATGTATGAACCCAGAGAGACACCAAGAACAATAAGCAATAACAAATATGAACAAGACCTAAAGATCAGAGGATAGTTCATGTTGGAAGTTATCTTTGGAGTTCATCTACTCCAGCCTCTGGCTCAAAGCAGGGTCAGGTACGAGATCTGACCAACCTGCTCTTATGCCATTTGGTCTTGAAAACCTTAAAGGATTGCACAACTCTGAGCACCCTGTAAAACAATTTTTCCCTGCATCCAGTCAGAACTTGTCTTGTTCCAATTTCTGTTCATTATCTCTTGTCCTCCCTATCTCACAACACTGTGAATAGCCTGGGTCCATCCTCTAGGTGACTGTCATGGTTTAAGCTGCTACTGCTAAACCCAGGACAGTGACCTTCTACTGCAAGGTCCCCCCAGAACCTATCATCTTCTCCTGGTTGAACAAGCCTCAGCTTCTCCTCCTAAGACAAATCTTTCAAACACCCGACCATCTTGTTGGCCTTCCGCTCAGCTCACTCCAATTTTAAATTTAAATGATCATACCTGGATAAGATAGATAGCACACTCACTTCAGAGCTAGTCACACTATAGTGGCCAATAGTCTTTAAGGTATTGACTTTGTAGAACAGCTTGGAATCCTTCATCTTAGAGAACTGATATATGAAAGATGCAATTTGAAAAGAACTCCCTATGCAGGAATAAATATAAAGTTTTTCTTAACTTTCATTGAAACTAAAGTCCCACTTAGACAATTACATTTAAAAACCTACTTACATTTCTTAACAGGGATAAACTCAAGCACATGTTAGAGCACTTTCCTGAATGTGGATGAAAGTTATTATATGTAGAATATAGCCTGTAACTGGACTTCATATCTGATTACAGTGCCTTTCAAAACTTTACCCACAAATGATTCACATTTTCACAAACACTGACAAAACCCTAGGAACTGAAAAGTAATTAAAAGACTGAAACAAAAGGTTTCAGAACATATCAAGTCTGGAAAGAGGTGGTAGTGAACACAACAATGCTCATTCAGTATTAAGATTTCCATTAGCTATCCGTGGTGACAGATAAACACCACTTACACTTGTAAATCGCATTGTACCATTATGAATGCTAGTGAAAAGTGTGAAATACAGTGCAAAGGATTCCGAAAATATCAGACTATGGAAGCCAATACTGCTTGCCTTGCTTATTAAAATCCTCATTAAAACAATAAGGTGTGCAGAATTTGGCTCCTGGATATAGGAAATAAAGGAACAAATCCAAAGTCCACTGAAGTCAATAGGAGACATTCTTCTGACCTCAATGGGCTTTGGATATCACCCAAAACAAGTTTCATTCTGGAAAAATGCAAACTGAAGGAAATAATCACTCAAGAAGTATCTGGGAGAGAGACGTTTGGGAAACCTGGAAATCAAAGAATACCTAGGAGACTTTGTGCAATACGTGATAGATGACAAAAGCTTATGAGTACTGTTACAAGATTGTATCTTTTCTAAAAGATTATTAGTCTAGAAATGAAGAAGGAATATGAGAGAAGAAAACAACCCATTTCATCCAGTTAGGGAGCAGAAATCACAGGGTTATCACATCACCGTGCAGGGAGGTTGTCTTGTATGGAGTTTACATAGAATAAAAACAGGGCGTGAAAGGTTATTGTCCTGTTTGAGAAACCACCAATTTCTTAGCTCTTCTCCCAGATACAAATCTGCCAGTATCTATGAAGATGAAATACACAAATAGTTTGCATAGAGGAACCAATGGTCAGACTTCAGTGTGAGACAAATGCCATATTTGTGATTTGGTCTCCTTTTCATTTTAGTGATGAAGGTCAACAGAGCCTTTGAAATTCCATCTTTCCCACTATACACAAGTACCTTGTGCTAAACCAAGGATATCCTTCTTCCTCTTTGGTGGAAGGACACTTGCTTTCATTCTTTTATATAACTTGCTGATGCCAAATGGAGACAATTTCTTAGAACATACATACACCTCAGTAAAATTAAGGTCTGATCTTATTCTCAAGATCAAATGGACTCAGCATATGTGCTACAAATGCTCAAGCTACCTATACTCAGCAATTATTTTCCTACAATACCATTGCAGAGAACTGGGTAAGGACGTTTGTAAGCACATGCTATATAGCAGAAAAATAATCTAAAAAAATGATAAAGGTAGTTTCCACCCATCTTTTTTTCTGCCCACAGGAGCACCTATCCTGCCTCCATGTATTCAGTGAAAGAAGCTAAGAATGCTTTGCATTAAGAATAAACTGAGTGTATTGAAAAGCTATGGCAGCCTGACTAACCCATGTACTGTGGTTTGGAATGGTTTGGTGCTTCTCTGCTGTCACTAAAACACCCTCTATCCCAAAACCCCCAAAACACACAGATTCATCAGGTTTTGCAATTTGCTTCACTGGTCCTTACCATCTCTATGTATTTTTTGCTTGTAAGACATAGGTAAGAAAAAGGTGAAGACAACCAGACATCCCTGAATAAATGTATTGGAATAAATAATTATAAAATGATAATGATGGTGAAGCTCCAGCTCATTCTCGAGTGACTTTAGGTTCATACACTGTAGATTATGTGCAATTTAGAACCACCATTTCTGGTTTAAAATCTTTCTATTCTTAGATTTTAAAACAAGAATAATTATTTTTTTTGGAATTGTATGGCTGACCCTTCACAGAAAATGTTGGAAAACATTTTATTTTGAAACATTCATGCTTATGCGTCATATATTTTTTGGACCATTTCACATTTAAAGATTTTGGCTTTTACTAGAAAATCATGTTTCAACATGACTGTAATTCTTTTGGTGGTTCCAGTGGGCTCAATCCTGTGAAATCCTGAGCACTAACTTCTACTGATCCATTCTTAGTTTTTCTCTGGATCTGATCTTTTGTGATCTCATTAAAATTTCAATGGAATAAAGTCATAAATAATGGATTAATTCACATGGGTAGGAAAGAAAAGGAGCACAATGATTTTAAAATACAAAGCTTGTAAAGAAAGTTCCTCAACAATACAAATAGGAAAAGAGAAATTGTGGATAACATGATCCACAGGAGAACACTTCTGAGTAGACTGGTTTGCAAAATCTTTTATAAAGCTTCAGCAGGTTTTTTAGAAAGTAGACCCCTATGCTCTTACTCTAAATCCTTCTTGATTTTGTAACAGTGATAATCGAAAAATCAAATCTCTTATCTGAAAGCTCGTGTTTTAATTAACAAGGATGTTGAGCATTTTTTTTTTCTGATACATGGAAAGAGTGACAGGATTATAGACCACCAAATTGTTGGTATTTTAAGAATCTGACAGGCTCAGCACCATGTGCCATTCTAGCCTCTCTGTGTATCCTTTGTGGTTAAAACTCTTAAGCACTTTAAATTCTTTTGGTCAGTGTTTTTTTCCTTTTAGGGCAGACAACTAGAAGCACATTCCAAGTAACCATTTATGGTGTACAGAAAATTACAAGATACGAAAATCACCTCTTTGAAGGTGTTTCCAGGCTTTGGATAGTAAAACAAATATTTTATTTATAAAAAACCAAAGTTGTTGTTTTAAATCTAGAATATAATTAGCTATGTTCCAATTCAAATAAAAGACAATAACAGCATAAAGATACAGCAAAACAAGACATGTCAAATCCTAGAGCCTTTACTTGGACAAATCTCCCATCAAGCATTGGTGGCAGCTTTGCCTGATGAAACAGCGCTGAGCCAGATCTCAAATAAGCAAAAATTTAACAAGCCGCAGCAGTGGAATCAGTGATGAAACAAAAAATGGAATATTTCTTTTGGGGTCTGAAAAGTAATGAAAATTCTGTGAATTCTCAGTACCAAAGTAGAAGTCCAATAAAACCGGAGTCATCAGGATCATTTATCTAGGTACAATAGAGGCCCAAAAAGATGTTTGAAGAAGCATATGACTTTCCAGAATATTTGATACAGGCTGGAAGAAATATGCAAACAAATTTTTCAGATCATCAAATTTTGGCAAACAAAACTGACAAGGGCAACAAAGCTGGAGAATAAGTCTTATGAAGAACAGCTGAGGGAACTGGGGTTGTTCAGTCTGGAGAAGAGAACACTTGAGGGGACCTTATCGCTCTCTACAACTGCCAGAAAGGAGGTTGTAATGAGGTGGGGATCAGTCTCTTTTCCCAACCGACAAGAGACAGGACAAGAGGTAACAGCCTCAAGCTGAGCCAGGGGAAGTTTAGACTGGATATTAGGAAAGCTTTCTTCACAGAGCTGGTGATCGGGCACTGGAACAGGCTGCCCAGGGAAGTGGTGGAATCGCCATCCCTAGAAGTGTTCAAAAAACCACGTAGCTGAAACCCTCAGTGACATGGCCTAGTGGTGGTCTTGGCAGTCCTGCAGTAATGCTTGGACTTCATGATCTTAAAGGCCTTTTCCAAACTAGTTGACTCTATGACTCTATGACTGTAGCTTTGCATAACTACCTTTAGAAATGGCTTAGTCTTCTTATGTTTCTTCTTTTTCAATGAATAAGACAAAACTGTGGACCAGTCGTGTGCAGGAGACATATTTAGGTAGTGGGCCTTATGGTGGGGATAAGGCCAGCATTTCTGTGCTGCAGCCAGGAAACATGCCAGCAAGCAGGTTCCTTGGAGCCCAATATCTTGTTAAGAACTGATGGACATGGAGCCCAGCAGACTGTCCCAGTCAACAGACCAGTGCATAGGGAGCTGCCAACCACTTGCAGCTGGTGTATCATATCAGGTCATGGAGTAGGAGAAAGATTCTGGCACTGTTCTAGGAAAGTATGTAAAACATACCCCTATCTGTGGGGGTGCATTGATGCAGGAGCCAAATCTATGAGTCTCACACTCAGTGCACAAAAACTTAACAGCTCAGATGGATGGGTAAAATCTGTATCAGTGCAGAAACTGTATGGGATGAAAACTCTGCAGTTCTGCAGAGGAATCTGGTTCTGCTCTGTACCATCTGTGCACCAATTGTGTGGATTGTTGAGCTTTGTTTGTTTTTTTTTCATTTGGGAATGATATAAAAGTCAGTAAAAAGAATGTATTTCAGGTCAGTTTAACTCTTGAGCTATTCTTCTTTGCCCTTGCCACTGCTGATTATAGGTTCAAATTTCTTATAAGAGTTAAAAAGAAGATTCATATCCAATTAAGATTTTCTGTAATTTATTTAATTTCAAAGATAACAATTTAATTTAAAATTTGTTCAGATTACTGAGGAAAGGGGAGAAAGTCTGGAAATACAAGAAAGGTAAAATTCGAGGTCTGATTTTCAATGTTAGATCCTTGCAGCTGACAGTGTATGTGCATATACATGAGACTGCGTGAGACTGTGTCATAGTAAATACCTGGCCAATCCAGACCTTGAAGTGGATGCTCCCATTAGGTTTGTGCTGGTAGCACTAATACTGTGAGTTTATTTGCATGTATTCCTACAATATACATAATTAGACTTAACAGTTCTTAGCAACAACTAAATGCAACAAGAAAAAATATGTTTATACATACATTAAACATTTATATAAATATGCACAATCTATGTGCATCTAATAAATACATTTTAGTCTATGCACATCTAATAGATGCATTTCAGATGAAGATTTAAAATCTTGACATCCATAGGCTCTCCAAACATGCTGTGGCATTCACAGTGCCACAGAGTGAAATTTGAGAATATTAAAACCAAATGGGAGCCCCACTTAATCAGGGCTCTGCAGACTGCAGAAGCTCAGAGGGTCACCCGAAAGAAGCCTTGGTGAAAATTAAGATTATAATGACATCAAGGTGAAAAAAGGCGTTGCTCCTATCTGCTTCTCCAGAAGGTTCTCTTGACTTACAGGAAACACAGCACCTTATGCTCTCAATCAACAGAAAGCAGCAGTGGAAGAGATGGACTAAGAATTGCATAAACATTGGTAAATGTTTTACAGGCATGTTTTTTAAAATCTTCATGTTCTTTTTTGGCTTCTGGGGTTTTGGCAGGAACTCCGGTCTCTAGTCCCATTTCTGTGTACACACTTTAATGATGGGCTTGATTAAGAGACAGTAATTCCCTGGAGATTTAGCTATCTTATTTATTGACATGAACATGGGTACAACGCCAAAATCAGATGGTTATGTCCCAAACAAATGGAAAATCACAGATATGAAACCATGATGAATTCTTAATTTTTCAGGATTCATGTATTTCTACTGTTCTTCATTGTTTATAAGCTTTATAATTTAACCAACACCCAACCCGGCATTGCAAGAGATCACCTTCCACTAAACAACAAGGAATAGCAATAATGTCAGCCTACATCTGCCCATGAGGGAATTACATGAGGTCCAGTTATATTATCTGTCCCTGTAATTCTGCCTGCCAAGTGAGCCAGTTTCCCTCAAATGAGGATTTAAAGGAAGAGCACAGATGCTGGTTCTCAGATAAGCTAAGACAAGATTTCTAAGGAAGATTCTAGACAATGAACTGTGTTACAGGGTAGTTCAGGAGTCAATCTCAAAGGAAAACAAGGAAATGAGTTTATAAAAACTAACTTGCCACCCTCCAACCTTCTCTTATACAGGGTTCCAAATTTCCAGTGAGGTCTATAGGATTTGTAGGCACATCATATATCTCAGGACAGGACTTTATATTCAGAGTTCACCTTAGCTCGACAAAGTGCCACCATTTCTTGGATGACACTTGGAACTGTTTAATAGCAATAAGGCACCCAGTGAAGCTAGGCAACAAAGCAGAATGTGGGCAACACAGCATGCTTAGCACTTATGAGAAGTACTTGGGAATCATTGATCACAAATTCTGTATCTCTATAAGATTACTTAAAGAAACAAAAAATATATTCAGGAATAGAACTAAGGCTTTGCTTTTACTAACAGAAAGCCAATATGAAGAAAACATCCTTGCCATCCACTGTGCTAAACTAGTGCCTCTGAACTTCAGACTAATTGACCATTTTCTTCCCCTCCCTGGCAGGCTCAAGGAGAACCCCTTCCTATGGCTCTGCAGCCTCAAGAAAAATCCTGAAACCTTGTCTCTTGCAGGGGAGCATAGAGATGCTCCACAGCCTGCAGCTCTATCATATATTCTTCTACCGAAAAAAAGAAATGTTTCTAGATCAACAACTTAAGAAGCCAATCTGTGTGCCAACATTAAAATCTCTTTCCATGTGTGAGAATTCCATGCTTTCTAAAAGCCTTGCCTTCCCATAGGAAGATGGCCAAAATCTCACAGACAAATGAGTTTGTGGGCAGAAATCTACAAGTTCTATCACTAATTACATTATTTCTGTTTTTTAATATCTCTTGGTGTAAACACATACGTTACTTTCTGTGTTTTTATTTCTGGTTCATTATTTTCTTCATTTTAAGTTCCCTCTGATTTTCAGTTTATTATGAAATTGTGTATTATTTTTCATCCTCTTTTAATTTTGTGGCTATTCTCATTCCATTATTTAGTGACTTTCCCCTTCACTTGCTCCTTGTTCCTTTGTATTTCCTTAAGGCAACAAGCCATTCTTTTGGTGCTGGGTGGGGATAGAGGTGGAGGAAGTTGCCAAGAAAATTTTTGATGCACGTGCAATAAAAGTCCTCTTACCGCCCATTCAGGTTTGTAAAAGGTAACACTAGGTGGCATATCTACATATGGTGGTATTTTTTATTCACAGAGCTAATTGTGAAGTCTTCCTTTGTCTCAATTATATATATTATATGCATAGATAATTCTCACAGAACATGAAAATGTAACAAGTACTTGGGTATATTATACATATGAATATGAGCACATACATAACATTTTCCAGTATTCAAAATGGTGCAATGAATTCTTAAACAACCTGGTACCTGTGAACTCTATTACTGTGTGAACAGAACAAAATGTAATTGTCAACCAGGTAAAAATATTCATTTACGTGGAACTTGTTTGCGTTTTATTGGGGTAATTTTATTTAATTTAAAAAATACTTTTATACTATGATATATAATATCATGTAATAACATTTTCATCAAATCTATCCATATGAAATCTGATAATTTCTTTGCTATGCTAGAAACCCAGCAGTGTGATAATCTTAAAGAGCCAAATAGTGAAATGAACTAGATACAGAAACTCATTACAGTTCGGTTTCATTGTTATGACAAACTGCAAAACCCCGAACCCAAATATTGAATCTGAGAAATACAAATTAAGTTGTAGTCAGAGTACGTGTGATGCAAAACCCACTGATATCTTTCGGAAAACAAATGATTCTCACAACTTACACAGAAGGTCATCACACTGGGACTCTAGTGGAGCAGAGAAAAAAGCTGAAGAACAACATAAACTGTGCGAAGGTTACTGATGGTGCAATGAATCTTTGAATATTGTGTTCAACTCATCTTCAAAAGATGTCAGACAGGTAATGAAAATGTGGCTACAGGCATAATATAACCCTATTATAAGAAGAGACTGAAATGAGTAAGTGATAATATGACATAGGCATTAGATAATGAAATTATGGCAGTAAGTGCCAAGAACGGTTTATGTCCACAGTGTTGTTTGACAGGAATTCTCGGCAAAGTAACACATAAAGGAAGCCTCATGTTTCTGATCACTACTGTAAATGTAATAAAGAAAATGGAGGGGCTCAGTCATAACCTTCAACAGCCTGTCAAAGTAAACAAGAAGGCGTTTGGTGTTCAGCCAACAAAGATGAAGCAAAAAATGAAAGTGGGAAAGCTATGGGTAGAGCTTTTTTTCTGGTAGAGAATGACAGACAGATGTGCATGATACTTTATTTATTGCTTTGGAATAATACAAATGATTGGAGAAAATGTGAGGTTTGGTTTTCTGGGGTATTTTTTAATAAAAAAATAGGACATATTAGTCCTTCAGACATGTGCTGAAGATGATGAAACAAGGAACAGTGAACTTTGGAAAGAATGGAAATTCAACTGGAAAAGTCCACTTTTCACTATCAGTGCTGTTTCCTGTGGAACCTGAACTCAACTGGGGGATTAACCTTCCATATCATTACCAGACTAACTGGGATAGACTCTTTGAGAAGAAGCTGCCAGAGACCACTGATGGATGAGAAAGGGTCAGCAAGACAAAGATACTAAATATTTCTGGCATTAACTCCTTGTACCTGCTGTGCCAACAGCAGAATATAGGAGAACTAGAGTGGCACCTTCAAACAGAGCAGGTCCTTCACGACCTGGAAAAAAGTCATCAGGAAGTTTTTCAATACTAGATAAAGACTGAATAATTACAGGATCCATATATAAGAGAGAAACAGTACATATTTCAGTATCACAAAGTACAGCATAAAGCAACAGCAAATACAATCATAAATATACCTTGGTTCTGAGCTCCCATGGAGGTGCGAGTATAGCAAAATAATAACTTATTCAAAGCATCTTTTAATACATTTCATGTTCAGCTCAGGGGTCCCCAACATAAGTAGGGTCTGGATCTGTTGGAGAAGGCCAAGAGGAGGGCCACCAAGATGCTCAGAGGGCTGGAACACCTTTCCTATGAAGACAGGTGGAGTGAGTTGGGCTTGTTCAGCCTGGAGAGTAGAAGGCTCCAAGAAGACCTTCCAAAAGCCTGCAGTATCTAAAGGAGCCTAAAAGAAATCTGGAGAGGGGCTTTTTATAAAAGCAAGTAGTGATAGGACAAGGGGGTAATGGCTTTAAACTGAAAGAGGGTAGATTTATATTAGATATTAGAAAGAAATTCTTTACTGTGAAGGTGGTGAGGCACTGGAAGAGGTTGCCCAAGGAAGATGTGAATGTGTCATCCCTGAAAACGCCTGAGGCCAGGCAGCCTGGTGTAACAGAAGGTGTCCCTGCTCATGGCAGTGGGTTTGGAACTAGATCATCTTTAAGGTCCCTTTCAACTGATACCATTCCATGGTTCTATGATGATTTGCCACAGACGTTTGACACTTTTGTCAAAATTGCACTTTCCACTATGGCCACCACACAGCTTCCTCAAATGGGCTTCTGCATATGCATAAATAATCAGTGTTTCCTCCAACTCTGTAAATAGATGTGGCAGTCACGTCACTGCGTGTAAATTATACTTGTTCTGAAATAAGAAGTTAAGGCCATCAGCAGTAGTTTGATGCTGGAAAGAGAGCTTTTCCAAAATAACCCACCATTTCAGAGCCATTCAGAGACAGAAGTGAACAGTCCTTAACCCAACAAGACTGTACAGTATTGTATAACAGGAGAGACACATTAACCTTTCAGATCCAGCCTGCTGCTATCTGCCAGCTTGGCCATCTCTTTCTCTATTTCCCACCTGCTTTTTCCCCCTTAAGTATGCATTTAATGATTTCTTTGATATCGCTTACTGGCAGAAAGATGTGAAGATGAGTGATTGTTGTTAAAAGTGTTAAAGCTACTAGCAATCATTTTCCATTGTTTTAGAAAAAACACAGCCCGTAGGCAAATGTCTTGTTAAATTCTTTATACACTGTTTGACACCGTGACAGATCACTGACTGCAAATACTCCCAGACTTGTTGTCTACCAGGCAAGGATGAAACTTAACACATTACTTCATGTCAAAATTGAAAGACAGAAAACTGAAAGATGCAGAGTGAATGGAGAACCATTGCAAGACTGTCTTACATTCTCCACACTGTTTATTATCATATCAATTAAAACATCAAGACATTTTCTGTATCTTTTCACAGAGCTGATACATCCTTATGTCCTATGAGATGTGCTAAGAAAGCACAAGCCACTAAATAGTAAGGAAAGCCAAGCTGAAGGTGTTATGGAAAGCAAACACTTAAACAACATTCACCACTAGAAAATCTATAGAGAGAACCAGAAATGGTGATCCTCAGAAATCTTACAACTATTTATCAAGAAGCATTTAAAAATAATGTAAAAAATAATTTATAGTAACATGTATTTCTCTTCCACACACTTATCACAGTGACTAACAAGTGTAATACAAGAAACAAAGCCAATTTTAAGATTAAAAAAAAAAAAAATCAGTTTGCTATTCAAGCCATGGATCTTGTAGCAGATGGAAATTGAACCTCTTAGGCTGTTCGTACCGTAATGACTACTTGGAGAACTTACTAACTCCAATTATAGCCACAATTAGCACTTTTTGAGGACATACATGCATAAAGCACTGAGGACAGATCTAACACAACAGAAAAAAAAACCAAACTACCCTGTTTTCTGTTACATTGATTTATCGGACTCTGCAACTGAAGAAGGATTTATCTTTTTCACCACTTCCCCGGATTTCCCAGTGTCCTGGCTTCCAGAGAATGGATTTGTCTTTGTGATTTTTAGTGACACCTGCAGTTCTGTAGGAAAAATGCAGTGAGTTTTTTTTCCCGTGGTGCAACCCCAGCACAGTACCCTCTATCTCATTTATTCACCACTAATAAGGCACTGGGCACAACCGAAAGGCACAAAACATGACTTTCCAGTGGCTGTTGGCTCAGCCCACTAGGGCCATTATCAGTTAGCATACCTGGGACGTACACCAACTCAGAGCACTCTTACTGTCAGAGAACTTACATAGAACTTCTTCCCTTTTCCTTTGGGAACTCCATGGTATACCCTAGTTGCAGATCAAGGTTTACCTCTCCATTGACACAGCTGATGTCTCATAAGCTACAGAGTGTTTTGTTCCAGTCTGTAATACTAGAAACAGAATTGTAGCACTATTTAGCTACTCGCTTACCCACACAGCATGCAAATCCTAATGTCACTTCCTATAGCTCCTTCTCGTAGAATTTTATACTATGTCATTAATAGAAACATATTTGAGTGACTGCTAAACATTATCTGAAGAGTTATTGGCCCATGAAGTAGAGACTAAATGCCTCTTAAAAAAAAAAAAAAAGAGGGAACTTCTGACATCAACAGGTTGTAATGGTGCTGCTATCATACACAATTACTGTTTATTTAAAGAGCTTCTGAGAAACTGTGAGAAGGCTCATTGCTATTTATCCCAAAGCATGGATGTTAGCCTGCAGTTGGAATGGAAAGGGACTAACATTTCCAATGAAAAACAAAAAACTCGTAGCCAAATTTTAATTGAAGCTAGATAGCAAACAGAACTCCTCCCCACTTCCCCCCAGGAAAAGCAGGCTCTGAAAACAAAATTGAACAATGACTTTTGGATTGTTTTTATACCAAAAGTCTAAACAATAGAAATGATACATATAGAAGTATTTAGAAAGCCTTGAGTGTGCGTGAATAAAGAAAAGGCAAAACTTTTTTCCAGAAAATACTGAGGTGAATACGGATGTATTTTTCCAGTGTGAAGATATTTACCTGTCAGCAATCTGATGTTCCCAGCTCTGTAAGCTCATGATCACAGATTAATTCTAAAAATTAACCGTTATGATTTTCATTCCATGTTTTTAAACTGAGTATCAATATGTTCTGAAGACTTTATTGCCTCTTAGAATTTCACATTCCAAATTAATCATCAAACAATCGTCTTTCGTTACATACACTGTTTCCCTTTTGGAACAATGTTTATCCTTAATAGACAACGGTCCAATAAATATTCTGGAATAGCTGAATTGTTTATCACTACACCTCATAGACTTGTCTAATAATGAAGAGATACTCTATTCTGCAATTCAGTAGAAGTATAAGGCACTTAAACATTCAATTATTGTCTTTTTTGTTTACTAGACACACATACTAACATTTATTTGGCAACCAGTCTGGAATTGTTAATTCTTCTGAGGATTATACTTCTAGGAAAGCTTTGTACAGAAGCTTCTTCTGTAATTCATACTGACAACTTACTAAATCCCAGCTAAACACTCTGGATCAAGACCATAGTTGCAGCATTTCATAAACATCAATTGTCTGGGAATAATACCCTTCAATGTTTGGACATCCAGAAAATATCAAAACCAGTTACTTCAAAGTTTGCAGACCACCTAATATTAGTAATTAGTAAAACATTGTTCCTTTTGCAACAGAAGACCTCTAGTAAAGAGAAGTGGTCAAAGAATTCTTCAGACAGTGGAGTGGAGTTCAACTCTCTAAATGAAAATGAAGGAATGATTAGATAGCAAATTCGCAATGAGTATTGGATGTCCTAAAGGGGCCAGTGCTCTGCAGCTAGGAAAATCACCACTGTTGAACAGCTAATGCATTAGAACGGGAACTTACGTCTGCCACATCAAGAACAGTCTGGAGTGACATGAGATGTAAGAGACCATCTGGCCTCCATTAAAAAGGGAAAAGAAAGTATTAGGACACAAGAACACAGAAAATAAACCTGTCAAGCAGTTTTAATCTATTTCTAGGAAACAAAGCCAAATAGTTCAGCAGCCAGCACTGCAATGATGTTGAGAAAAAATCAAGCCCACTTTGATGAGAAAGGAGGTTGATCCACATAAACTGGTTCAAGAGGCAGAACACCTTGGGAGTGTACCCAGTACCACTGGGTACTAACACTGATAGCTTAGACTCCCTGGCATGAGGTATCCCTTCAATGATCAGACAAAAACATATTTTCTCACTGCTCCTTCTAGCAGAATGGCTTCGATCCCTGAGGGATCCTGCTAGGGAGTGCTGAAGAGATTTTAAGCACCAAGTAGGTGATTTCAGGAAGTAGAACCATGCAGGCAGAACAATGTGTACAGTGATTATGGTAGCCAGTGTAGCCTTAACAATCTAAAAGATGCAAAGCCACCAGGTTAGAAACGTTCAAGAAGCAATAGCAAATGAGCCAATGTGGATACAGTCCTACTATGCTCTGTGGATATTGCCAAAGCTTATACAGCTGCTTAACAGATTAATGCTGTAGGAGACAAAGCACTGTGGGAACATCCAGCATTTTCCTCATAGACTTTACCAAGTGAAACACTAGGGTGTATGACATACCTAGTACTACAAACATTTCACCCATATGACTAGCCTATGTACTTACCCAAATGGCACAAGATATTTTGGCTCTGGTGGCAAAATCAGGAGAAGATGAAAAGACAAAACATTTCTTAAATTGTTTGAGAATAAAACTTCAGAGTCCATCTGACATTTTCACAGTGTTTTCATCTTAAACAAGCAGCAAAGAGAAACCCCCTGTGAAACATAGCCCTAACTGAGTATCCCAGTATCCCAAGGTATCCCAGATGTAGGCTTGATCATGAGACATGACCTCCTTATGTTCTGCACAACTAAAATGAGGCTTTGGACAAAATCTTCAATACAGGATAAGTAAAAGGCAATATATTAATTGCAAAAGATCTGCAAAGCATTTCGTTTCAACAAGAGAAATTCCTTATGTGCCATATGCTGAGTTGCAAGGAAAGGAACAACAGCACAACTCTACTAATACTACAAAGACAAAATTTTGGATCTTGAATACCTGGGCCATAGCACACTCATAGTAATGGTTTGTAGCTAACATGGAACCATTTCAAGAATTTGGTGTTCAGGGACAGATACTGATTAAGACCAGAGGGCATATCTAGGACTTAGCTTCTTTTCCCCAGCAACAATAACCTTTGAGGTAAACAGTACAGCCTCTAAAAAGGTTGATCAGCCAGTAAATGGAAACAGCAGTGTTAAATATGAAAGGCATTTTTGGGATGCCTTTTTCTTCAAATAAATAAAGATTTAGCACAGGCGACAGACTTGGAGGGGAAAAGAGATAATTGAGGACTATTCCTCATCAAAGAGATTATTGGATAATAGGGAAATACCAGGAGAAGAGCCTAAATTACTGCAGCTGATTCCTCTTCCCACAAGGTAAACTGTACATCTGTTCTTTCTGTAAGCCACAACCAACATACCATGCCTAAAATATTAAATTGTTCAAAGGAACAACCACACACATTTATTTCTGGTTGTACATAACATTGCAATGTCAATGCACATTAGGAATTCAGCACTTAAATAGTGCTGAAAATATAAACAGTGCTAGAGTTCTTATCTCTACACTCAATCACACAAAAGCCCACCCCAAATAACTTTTTGTCTTTCAATACGTCCAGGTGCACATTGATGTCCAAGATCCTGCTCTTTATAAACAATGTCAAAGAAGAAACTCATTGACTTCAATATCGTAGGATCTACAGGTAACACTAGATAAGAGACTGTCATATTTTCAGAAAGATCTTCAGTCAAAAACCATCTGCTTAGGGACAGTTTTTAAAAAAAAAAATCCTGCATGAACACAATAAAGCATTAAGCAGAAAGATTTTAAATCAAAGCACTTACCAGTTCTTCCTGCTTTTATCCCTATTCATATCATACCTCCTCAAAAAATAGTGAATTACTTTAACAGTTGCAGCTGGTACAGTATGCATTTGGAATAACCATGAATATCTTCACCATCAGCAGCATGCTTTTTTGTCTTTAACAGTGAAAGGATGGCTCAAATTCCATTCATCTCTTCCTCAAATAAGTGCTTTCTACCTTGTGTGAAAAAAATTAGTGATGTGCCAAAGTAGGAAATAAAATTGTTTGGGATTTAACAAAGGATTGGAAAAAACATAAACTACATTTGATCTGACAGAAAAAGTAGAATGATCCTAGAAGCAGACCTGTGTGTCTACATGGACTTAAAAGTTTGATGAACATTAATTGGCTTAATTACTTCAATTAAGACAAACAGCATATGGACAGAATAGAAGGAAGTATTATTGGTGATAAAAATTATTCAGGACAGTCAAATCTAAAATTTACTGCTAGCATTTGCAGAAGAATTGTAGCGTACTGAGCAACAGGAAGCAAAATTCATTAGCTTACAAAGACAGTTTCTCTGACTCTGGAATTTCCTGAACTACAAACTGCTGGAGCTGGGGAGAATATTCTGACAAAGTAACATGATTGCTCTGTTCTAATGTTTTTTTCCCAACAGCATTGTATTTAGCCAGTGCTGGAGACAGGAAACTGGCCTAGAGTAACCTTTGGTCTAACCTAATATAATCATTCTAATGTTCTTAAAATGGATATTGGGTGCATAAAATCAGTGAGACAGCATAATACACAAGGTGAAAACTTATAAAAAGATGATCTCTTGATTATTATTATATTGAGAGCTGGTCTGGAAGTCATTATGGATGATTCTTCAAAAATAGCAGTTCAGTATGCAGCAGGATTCAAAAAGGCTAACAACATAAACTACTAGGAAAGTGACGGAAATAATTCTGAGACAATATAAAGCTACAAAGTATGCAGTTCTAACACCCCATCTCATGGGAAAAAAAAATATAAAACTATAATTTTAGTTTCTAAAAAACTATAGCTTCTATGAAAACATAGAGTATCCAAGATAACATAAGCATGTAACAGCTTTACCGAAAGGAAACAAAACACCAAGATGCTTCACTTCAAAGAAAGCCCAGAAGATTGAAAGCAAAAGTTGACTAATGCCAATATTGAGATGACTAATGTCATTAACGCAATTGAGACAGTTAACAGAGAAAAATAATCTGTTACTTGTTACTCTGCAAACAATAAGGCTCACAAAACAAAATTCTCACATTGCAGGGCAGAGGTCTCATTCCATGTGGCTGATCTTATGCACTAAATGACATGAAGTATATGAGGTCAAGAACTTATATGTAAATATTCATATGGAAATAATATAAATACAGCAAATGTTCACAATTATTATAATTATTTATGTCAGTTTTATAGAAAGAACTACTAAAAGTTAAAGCAGCTTTGCAATTAGAGTTCAGGAAAAGACCAACCACAGTAGGTTCCTGTAAAATTCTTACAGTTTCTTTTGAAAGCACAAATATATTGGCAATTTTCAGAGATGAGATACAGGACCAGATGGAATTCTCATATTCAGATGGAGATAAAGTGCAAGTCTTTGAAGTTCCAGTTTTTCACGATTTCTGAATAATTTTCATTTCACAGAGCCACATATTATTCCAGGCAATACATTTATGAGGTCTTGTTTATTGCTATGCATTGTTAATGATTTTTAAACCTATTTTCCAGGACTATTTCTTAAAAAATGTACTACTTGTCATGTCCCACTGCCCAAACATACCCATGTTTTGTTATGTTTGGGGTTTTTTTAATTCCAAAGAGACTTAGGCACACTGAGTAAACAGATTTAATAAGCTGAACTCAACCGTGACTTCTCCAGTTACATTTTTTGGCAGAAAATGCCTTTCTGAGTTTCTATTTCAGTAAGATTCACTTAATACAACCAAAGCTGAGTAGGCTTTGATCCACAATTACAAAGTTAAAATATATGGAGAAAGAATAATGCTGGGAAAATGCTCTCTTGGCAAATATAAGCAGGAGCAAATTAATCCAACCAATTTCCCACCTTTAATGAGTTCAGATCTTGCCATCATTAATAATACTGAAATAGTTATTAACATTTATATAAATATAATTAGAGAAGGTCTTTGGACCTCCTGGTAGGATCGGAAGCTATTGGAACTTTTATCACATGAGCAAGATCAAACCCAAAGCAGCTATACTCTTTTTTTTTTTTTTTCTTTCGCATTAACTTCATAGCCCAAGCATCTGACTATGGTCTTGACTTAAAGTACTTGGCTATAACCCAAAGACAGGTTCAAATAAGGTTCTTTGATTCCACACACATGCACATACACACATTCTTTCAATCCTCCCTCTTTGCATGCAGGAGTCAACAGGAGCTAAAGGCAGTCTGTGCCTAAAAATATGTTCAGCACTTTGCAGGATGAGGCCCTTTATCCTTATTTGCCCCCTTGTACTTGCTTAGTTCTGTTTTTGCCAGTTCTACTAATAATGTTTCTCTGCAACAAAAAATACTGTCAAAAGCCCACTGATGCTTACTGTCATCTTTCCTTGTAGTGTTATACAGTCTGTATCCCCAAGTTACTAAATGTAGTTTCTACATTCCATACCATCAATTTTAGACACTAAGGTAATCCTGAAAATAGGACAATAAAATTTTTATTAAGATTTGCAAGACTGGAAAATGCTTCAGTAAATAATTTTCCCTGAGATATTATTCCAGTAGTCTGTAAGGAGATCTCTATTTATTTTGAAAAGTAACAAAAGGACTGAATTCTTACAGCTAGTGATCCTAAAATATGAAGTACACTTTACCCGTGTCGTCCAGCTCCTCTGATTTTGTTCAGACAGGAAAACTGTCAAAACTGAAAGCTTTCTGGCTGTATCTTTAGGCTCCCATTCAACATAAATGAAAGCATTAGATTGATGGAGAAAAAGGACTGGTATACACCTACATTTTGTTATGAGAGTCACTTAGGATGAATGTGAATATCCAGGAGCCCACAGACACCATAGAAGACAGTAGTTTACATATAGCAGTTCTATAAATTTAATGGTGATAAGGACTTGGAAATGAATGAGTTTCTGGACTTTATTTCTAGATCACTAAATGAATTCTATAAAATTTATGGTAAATCAGCCATTAGTCCCTGAAAGCTTAATCCTAAATGCATGTTTAGATTCCAAAATAAAAATGACTTAAACTTTTTTGAAGATAGTCTGCAATTTGATTATTTGTGAGCCTATAAAGGTGCTAAGGAACCAAATCTGAGCAACTAAGCTTGAAAATATTAATTCAAATGTTTTGGACTTTATTATTAGAGATCATACTTTATTTTGTTAGCTGGGAAATGAAAAACTCATCTGCACAAAGCAGATGAGTGGGCACTCCTTTATTGCAGCATTGGGTACTAGGTGAAATTTCCATGAATCAAGCTCATCCCACACTGATTTCATTGTTACATTTATACACAAAAATTACAAGGTAGTACACCCCCAGTTACAATGATTGGTTAACGATCTGCATACAATACCTGCAGTGTCATTCTCTTCTGTTACTACGCTTGTGTGGAGGAAGGGTCTTCACCTGGGCAAGGGTCTTCTCGATCTGTGGGTGTGATTTTAGTATTATGAAGAAGGCAGTTTACTTCAGGACACCTTAAAAGTAAGTTTTGTTGCCAAGTTGGCCAGCTAGATTTCTACCTTGCCAGATTAGGCAAGATTAGGGTGTCCTTTAGATGAACTATTCTCATTATAGTCTCATTATAATACTAATTATAATACTAATACTAATTATAATTATAATACTACTACTACTTCCCCTGCGCAAGCATAGCAACAGAAGACAATAACACTGCAGATATTATAATCGTATGCAGATCGTTAACCAATCATTGTAACTGGGAGTGTACTACCTTGTAATTTTTGTGCATAAATGTAACAATGAAATTGGCATGGAGTGTGCTTGATTCTTGGAAATTCCACTTAGCATTAGTGATGCAATAAAGAAATGCCTGCTTCTTAATGCTATATTAGTATTAAGGAGTTTTATTCTCACGACTTTCTGTGACACCCAGGCCTGAATAAATACAGTATCTCTCCTGGGTGTGTGGAATTGGTTTAGGGCACGCCAGACACAAATCCACTTTTTGGACACCAGCACTATATCCTGTACCTGTCTATTATTTCATTAGTATTAATGCATTAATAAATATGGATGTATTATGTATTTTCATATTAGTAAGATATAGTAGATGACTCTTGTATTATTGTCAGAAAAAAGTTACAGTGTATGCACCAAATTACACATTACAGAAATGTGATGATATTACAGTGTTTCAGCACATTGTATTAAATACACTCTAGAATCGGAACTAAAATGAAAAGCTGCAATATCCTTTATAAACTTTACTTTCCCAAAGTCTATCTTTTACAACAACATTTTCTCTTTTTGAGTACATTTTAGGACCTAGAATTCTACAATCTCTTTTAAAAGACAGATATTAATCATGGTTATTACAGACTTGAAACAAATGTAGCCTTTGAGGAAAATAGAAAACCTGAATGGGCTAAAGGTTCTTTTTAATCAGTAAGTTAATGTCCTTATCCTATGTAGGAACTGCATTTTAACATACTTGACAGCTGATTCTTCTAATCAGTGATAGGAATCTCAAAAATGCTCAGCATTGTCTTCCCAAATTTGATATTGTTGCACTATTGCTGACCTCAAAACATGCAACTGATCAAATATTCAAAGTATTCAAATGTACTTTTTCATTTAACCATGTAAAAAAATTACTGATGAGTCACATCTGTCACTAGTCTTATAGCATTTAAGTGTAATCAGTTTCCAAACAAACAGCTATTTTCTCTCAAACATAAAAAAACTTTAGCCTAAAGCAATCGCAAGAAAACAAAAGTAAAAATACTTCAATCTTGAACAAACCATATTGTTACATAAGACATAGGCACACACATCCAGAATAAATAAGGTTATTAGGTTGTTAGATTTTAAAAGAACATATTCTTTAATCTATAGTTTCTCTTATTCTTCATACCAGTTCCCAGAATTCTTGTTGTGACATGAAATAAATTTTTGTGTTCCACTGAAATCAGTAAAGAATTCAAGCAATGAAGAGGCAACAGAGGAAAAAACTCTCAACCCTATGCATTTACATAGTCTTTGAATTATATTAAACTGATTAAAACAAACTAACAAAAATTTTAAGCAGTCAAAGAAATATTAAGGGAAGTTTAAGAGAAGATAAAATATCAACATTCACAGAAAGAAAAATGGGTATTGTAAAAGCACTGCATTCTTCATTTGCTGATTGGTTGTATGCACTCAAAATTCACAAAGATAACAAAATAAGAAATGAAAGGCCAAAGAAAGCACAATAAGGACCAGATCTTGGACTCCTTATTCAGGTGTTTTTCTTCTGCTGGTAAAACTGAATGGAACAGACATTTTATTAAATACTTTCTTTAATAATCCACCTACTCTAAGACACTTTTGGGGTCACATTTTGTGGTCCAGTCTGTTCTCACTCCATTGCTCAAACATCAAAAGAAGACTAGATACATCTCTCTAGATAGAATTCGCTGATCACAAAAATTATTCCCATCTATCTGGAATCCAGTCTAACCAATTCCTACAGTCTAAGTAACTAGATGATCGTTAAGGTCCCTTCCAACCCAAAACCTTCTGTGATTCTATAAACTGAGAAGCAAGCACTGACAATGAGCAAAATGATTCCAGCTGATGGACTGCTTCATGTGGATCATAACTAGGGTAAGGACTTTGAGTGGTCCCCTTTTGTAATGCTGCAAAGGTTGATGTGAAAGTGAATTTAGAATCTGAAAGTTTTAATCATCTACATGCTGGCCCATGAAAACTAGTCCGTTATCATTATGTGTTGTGAAACATCATTTCAATGGTTTTATCATACAATTCTTACACAGGTAGTGCTTACAAATAGATTTGTTTATTTATAGTAGAAAAAAAATGCCTAAAATTCTCCCCCTGGTCCCTACCCAGGCATTCCCTTCTATAAATGTCACTGATTCACAATTCCTTTTTTTTTTCTGTGCAACTCTTGCATGCATTGGTAAATAAAAACCAATTACACTGTTTCTGTAAGTAACATGAGTACTGTTATACAAATCTCAGTATTTGATCTAATAAATTTGTTAGTGCTAATAAGAATTCTGCTTGTGCGAGGACAGCCACATTAGGGACTAGTCAGAAATGTGGAAAAAGCAGAGTACTGTGACTAACATTGTTAATGCCTCTTTACATAAGATTAGAGAGTCACATTCTCAAATCCAAGGGGGAATTTGGCTTAGTAGTTCACTCTCTTTGATACTTTTAAAGAACAGAACGGAAGGTGCTAAAAACATTTATTTGGCAAGAAAACAGTCTGAGACACTTCTGAGGGTAAAATAATTTCACAGTAGGAGGGTCCAGGCATAAGAAACAGTTTGGAAGGTAACGAAGAAACTGAAGAGTGTTGTGATTAACAGACAGAATGATATTATGGAGTCATGCTCTTCATTCCTCAAAAGAAATGTGATCATTAACAAACTCACTGCCTGACATGTTTCTCAAAATATCTACTTATTTCTTTTGAGTAGAACAAACATTTAATGAAAGAACTGTTAGACTGTAGAACCCTGTGGGGTTTTTTTAAAATCTTCTAAAAAATATTAGTAGAAATGAGATTGTTTTAGAACCTGACAAGCAAACACACACTGAGATTATTACTTAAATATTTTTCCAAGTACATCATTTGACTAATGTTGCTAATTTCCCTTCCTGCAAGTTTGTATTCTCCAAGTGTAAAGAAGAATGTAGAATGTAATGATTGTTTTTTTAAAGCTATGTCAATGAAGAATAGGTATTCTGTCCTGAAGGGAAGAAGGACTGACACAATTACTCAGAAAATTTAAGAATTATTTTAGACTACTATATGCAGCACTGTTTAGTTTAGGCAAAATTCTTATTATTCATAAAGCACTTAATCCTATCACACGCTGTTAGCAGTAATTTTTGCAGCACTGTTTCCCAGGAGAGAGCTGCTCCAATACAGAAAAAGGCACTCCCTGGAAAAGCTATGTGGCTCCTCTGTCTCGTAGCACTTTCGTTACACAACATTTTGACCAAAACATAAAACATATTTATAACTAATTCTTAATTTAGAACTTTTTTTATGTCATGTCTGTTTGATATGTTAACTTCTTAAAATACAAAAACAGGACCCACCATCCCACACCAATCTACTGATCCCTTTAGTACCATGTCCTTCCAGCTGTGTTGGCAACTTCTATTTTGGAGAAAGCCAGTGAAGAGATATGCACCTAGAAATTGTCTCACTTAGAACTTGAAGCAACAAATCCCCCCTCGCTTCTAAAGGTACTCAGTTTAAAACATAAGGCATGAAAATTAATAGCAAATGGCTCTCAGTGCCAGATTATGAATGATTTTCCTTTTTCTTCTTCCTCTATTACGCAGTCCTTATTCAGAGAATGCAACTACTAATTATTCATTTATGTGGCCGTGTTCTGGCCTTCTCTTCTACTTGGTAACAAACCAGTAGTTTTACAGTTTCATACTACAGACAATATGTAATATTATTTTAAAAAATGAGAAATAGGAACATAGCTGATTTTTCAATATCACCAATCAACCTTTTTATTTTTTTTCCTCATAGAAGATTCGAAATCTCTTCATCAGAATATACCAGTCTGTACCCTATGGCTGCACTGAATCCAGGAAGCAGCTGCCCTTTTCACAAGCCAAATTCTGATTTATACCATATGAAGAGACATTTCTTTAAAAGATTGCAAAGTGAAAAAATTATGTGGTAATCTTTCCTCATAAATTATATGACTTACATTGAAAACAGCTTAATTTTCCAAAATAATAGCAAATTAAAAATATGAAAAATACATCATTATATAAAATACCATGCTTAGTTATAAAATTCTAGCTTTTCTTAGTAAACATACTTTTTTTTTGACTTTGTTTTATGGGAAATCATAGAATCAAAGAATAGTTAGGGTTGGAAAGGACTTTAAGATCATCTAGCTCCAACCCCCCCTGCCATGGGCAGGGACATCTCACACTAAAGCACATCACCCAAGGCTCTGTCCAACCTGGCCTTGAACACCACCAGGGATATAGCATTCACAACTTCTCTGGGCAACCCATTCCAACGGGGTTTCACAATTGTTGAGTAGAGGGGGAGAGTCACCTCCCTCAACTTGCAGGTCATGCTGCTTTTGATTCAGTCTAGGACATGATTGGCTTTCTGGGTTTCAAGCACACACTACTGGGTCATGTTTTGCTTCTTGTCAACAAACACCCTCAAGTCCTTCTCCTCAGGGTTGCTTTCAATCTGTTCTCTGCTCAGCCTGTAATTGTGCTTGAGACTGCTCCAATCCAGGTGCAGGACTTGGTCCTTGGCCTTGTTGAACTTCATAATGTTGGCACTGGAGCTCCTCTCAAGCCTGTCAAGGTTCCTCTGGATGGCATCCCATCACTCCAGCATGTCAGCCACACCACATAGCTTAGTGTCATCAGCAAACTTGCTGAGAGTGCTTTCAATCCCACTGCCCATGTCACCAACAAAGATGCTGAACAGCACTGGTCCCAATACCAACCCCTGAGGAACACTACTCATCACTGGTCTTTACTTGGACATCAAGCCATTCACTGCAACTCTTTGAGTGCAACCATCCAACTAATTCCTTATGCATCCAGTGGTCCCTCCATCAAACCCATGTCTGTCCAGTTTCAAGAAAGGATGTCACACAGGACAGTGTCAAACACTTTGTACAAGTCCAAGTAGATGTCAGTTGCTCTTCTCCTATCTACCAATTTGTCAGGCATGATTTGCCATTAGTGAAGTCAATTATGAACACATGAAACTGCAAATTATATTTGTTTCATTGTACCGTTTACTATGTAAACAATATTTTTCTTAAGAAAATTTAAAAAGGTTCACTTTTCAAGGCAAAATATGTACAAAGAAAGGAGAACATATTCTAAAGAGTCATCAAAGTATGTGCTTTCCATAAACATAATATCAAATCATTTTTTAGTAAACAGAAGCACAAAAACACATAGTAACCCATATAACAGCAAACTCCATCTTCTTATGCCCTTACGTTATTACTTTCAGATACACAGTATCTAGCAATACAGAATTCAAAAGAACCAGGCAAGTGGGAGTATAAACAGGAGACAGATTCATCTGGCGACACTGACCTATTGAAGAGAACTTGAAGCAAAAGTTTTGTTGCTCTTCTACATCACATGTTTATTTAACATAGCTTAAGAGATAAACAGTATTATTTTGATCACCTGTGATGTAGGCCTCTCTTCATGCAACCAGATTGTATCCTGTCACTAACATACAGTTCCGTTTCACAGATCCTCACTAGCATTTTCCCCAGGATATCTGGCTATTATTTTTCCTGACATTATTTTTCATTTCTTTATTTACCTGTAGAACACACATAGCAGAGGAAAGAATTTTAAGACTTCTCTCTACTTCCCATTGACAGTTCTCACCTTTCAGAGAAGAACTAGTGGAAAAAGGATAACATAATCTTGGCCATTTAAACATTGGTAACAAACTTGCCCCTCTACTCTGCTCTTGTGAGACCTCACCTGGAGTATTGTGTGCAGTTCTGGTGTCCTCAACATAAGAAGGATGTGGAACTGCTGGAACAAGTCCAGAGGAGGGCCACGAGGATGATCAGGGGAGTGGAGCACCTCCCGTATGAAGATAGGCTGAGGAAGTTGGGGCTGTTCAGCCTGGAGAAGAGAAGGCTGCGTGGAGACCTCATAGCAGCCTTCCAGTACCTGAAGGGGGCCTATAGGGATGCTGGGGAGGGTCTCTTCGTCAGGGACTGTAGTGACAGGACAAGGGGTAATGGGTTAAAACTTAAACAGGGGAAGTTTAGATTGGATATAAGGAGGATATTCTTTCCTGTTAGGGTGGTGAGGCACTGGAATAGGTTGCCCAGGGAGGTTGTGAGTGCTCCATCCCTGGCAGTGTTCAAGGCCAGGCTGGATGAAGCCTTGTGTGGGATGGTTTAGTGTGAGGTGTCCCTGCCTATGGCAGGGGGGTTGGAACTAGATGATCTTGAGGTCCTTTCCAACCCTAACTATTCTATGATTCTATGATTCTAAGAAACACTACCCACAAAATGACTGGTTGGTGTTTTCCATAGTTAGCCAATCTGCAATGTACACTTCCAGCTGTGTTTTGGGGGGACTGGACACGTTGCTAGTTCATGAAACTCAGTGCTCTGGCATATGCCACTATGTATTCTGTCACTAGCAATGTGAATTTGGGATTAAGCTCATCAATCAGCAACAAAAGACTCCAGTCCCTTGTCCCCAGACAAGTCCCTTGCAAGTGTAATAACATCTGAACTCTTCACATGATATTTTCAAAATAACTGTGTTCATTGCATAGCTACATCTGACCTTTAGTGGCACTACTTATAGTACTAACAGTTTTTATTCACACTTTAAAAATAGATGTTGTCACATTCAAGAGAATTGTTTCTTGACTAATTATTGTTCTGTGGCTACAATTATGTTGACATAAATTTTATGTTTTCACATTGGTGCTTACCACTGTAGTTTATACCACTGTAGCAAACACTGCTCGAGGGGACTGTGGAACGAAGACAAGACAATGACTTTTCTCTATGCACATGAACTGCCCAGATCAAATATCTCCTCTGGCCCAAGCACAGACCTCAGAGAAAAAAAAAAAAAAAGAAATGCTAATATTTTGCAATATAAATTGAATACTAGGAAAAGGAATACTGCATTTTTATGTTTTTATTTTTGCTTTTGGTTTTTAATTAACAATTCACATGAAATGAAGAAAACATTTACCTTGAATTCTTTGTACAGATATCAAAAAAACAACTTGGCACAATAGCAAAGCATACACTTGTGAATTAAAGTAAGTTTATAACGTGCAAGTAACTTTTATGAATTCTGTAATATGCATCAATATCAGTATAACCTCTTTAGTATCCACTGATGCATTAAGTGGTATCATTTATAAGGTACAATCCCATCTCCTAAAATATGATTAGTCTCATAGGATTTTTTACATAGATAGATGTCCAAACTTCCAAAGCAGAAACATTTTTAGGGGATGAGTGAGAAATCATGTAATTTTTTGTAACATCAATCTTCACAGTGAGCAACTACACCTTCAGTCTAGACTGATCTATTTAGTGGCTAAGTTTAGAAAAAGTGATGCATTGAAATCTCAGAGTTTGCTCTCTTCTTTTTTTGCCTTTCCTTATTTCTCCTTTAAGCTATATGCTGGATTTTTGAAACTGCAAACTGAAAAAAGAAATTAAGGATATTTCATGTGCTTGTGGATACCAGTGTCTAGAGACACTTACCAACAGAATTAGACTTTTAACGCCAGAGTTCAAGAGTAGACTAAAAACCAACTAGTGATCCTACCATGTTAAACGACATATCTATGAAAAAACTACCATAGCAGAATACAGGTACGTAAGTTTGATAGTCTGGAAAGTCACAAGTAATCGTATATATAGTCTGGTTTATAGTCACATAAAAATATATATAGTGCAGCTGATGCTGGTGTTGAAGCATGTATTATCATCACACTGTGTGCAGAATTTATTTAATTATTCCTTGTTATGTAAAACAGAACTCTGAATTTATAAATAATATTGTGGCCAACATACCATCTTTTGAACACACATAAACCAATTAACGCTGATGTAGATCGAGATTTGTGTTAACACAAAACCGCCACTAGAGGATAGTGTTGCCATATTACTATGCACCCACACTAAGTATGTTAAGCACATGAAATTACTGTAAAGTTCAAGTTGCTTATTTTCTAAAGCCGGGGGGGGGGGGAGGGGGAAGTCAATTAAGGAATATTTCGTCTGATAAACCATGAAACCTTTTTTAAAAATAAAAATTAGAGAGAAAAATCATCTATCATAATTGATAATTAGTTTGTATTTAGTAACAATATGCTACTTGTTTTCAAGTAAGTGAAATTAATTTACCTCGGACTGAGTGTGCCAACCTGGGAATCTCTTGGAAGGAGACAGCCCTTGTGCAGCCGTCTGAGATACAGCAGATAACTGAATTTTATTGTAATGGTGCTGGAAATACATGATCTGTTTCTGAGGTCTGTGAAATGTGAGGCAGGTCATGGCAACCCAAGCTGGTCTAACTACTTGCTGCCACGTCTCTACTCTCATCCTGTATTCGCCCTTGCTCTGTACTGATCCTTTCAGCACATGCTTTAGTAAGTCTTCTGCCATCTTAGCTCTCTAAGCTGACTCATTATGATCAAGCAAATAGTGCTCAGCACAAAGTGTAGGAATATACTGCCCCAGTGATGTGTGGCACCAAAGTCACTTCAAATTAAACTGCTTTGTAATCAGTCTAGAAAAAGTGTTTCTTGGTTTAAAAATCTATACATTTCTGCTGTAGATAATACCATACTCAGGTGGAAATAATTCATCTTTTATTGAGTTTAAAAACTAATTACAGAAATATTGACTCCAAAAGCAGGCATAAATCCTTTTGACAGGTGTCATATACAATAAAAAGGGCTTTTGAAGAAGCCTACTTCCCCAGAAGGTTCAAAATAATTCTGGATGAAATGCTTGTGGGATTCTGTGCTATTCAAAGTGTCTAGTTTGATTATTTTAGAATGTTCCCAATTCATTGCAGTATTAAAATAATTTCATTTGCTGATGAAAAGTGAGGCTATTGGTGAGAGTTAGTTATCAGACTTGAAAATTGACTGACAGTTTACTGAAGACTAGGAACCACCAGGTCAGGCCAAGTTTCTACTCACTCATAGCAGTAATAGGAAATAAGAAACTTACTCCTGTAATACATTGCTTACGCCTTCACTTGGACAAAACAGATAAATCAGCTGCAAACTTCAATTTAAACATGTAGACAGAACATAGGAAAAAAAAAAACGTTGTAAGCCATAGTAAATTGCTGTCACCACGAATTAAGAAAGGAAAGGAGAAGAAACTGTCCCAGTCATCCCCTGCAGCTCTACCCGATGCAGTACAGCTGTAAGTTTCTTCATGTTCAGAATAAGAATACTGGTTTCTGAAAAAAAAATCAAAATCTAAATTTAGTCTGGTGATGATGTTGACATTCTCAATAGAAGGCCAGAACATATTTTACACACCTGTTTTCAGCAACTGAAATCTACAGTGGAACACAGTCAACTCACTTAAGACCTAGTGAAGAACCTGAAAGAGTGCAGGACTTGATAAATCTCTTCATACCTGAAAGATATTTATAAAAAGATAATCATAACTACTACTCAATGTCTCCACTAGAAGGAGAACTGAAAGAAGCACAGGAAATACTAATTTAATCTTACATCAAGAAGAATTAGAACATATACCATGATAATTCTGCTGTGGATGGGAAGCTAAGCAACAGACCTGCTAAGGCGGCTGTAAAACTTTCTTAAGCTAAGTCTTTTCTGTAAATTTAAATGTGCTTATAATAGATTGCTGGCAAGACCAATAAATTATGCTGGATTATCTCTTCATGCATATTTACTCTTTCCTACGCATTTATAATTCCGTTATGATCCCAAACTGTTGTGAAAATCTCTACTTATTTGTGAAAATCTCTACTTATTTAAAACATCTCTACTCATTTACAATCTTGCTAAAATCAATACCAACTGGGTAAACAGTATTGCATCAGATTGGTCCACTTAAGTTATTAGTAATAGTAGTATGACATTTTTAGGAAAATGCATCTGAAATAGGTCTATACAAAAGCTATCAATAATTAAGGAAAAATATGTCCCTTTTAATGGATTTTTTTTTTCTTGCTATAAACAGAAGCCCTGAGCACATTTTCTCTATGCTCTTGTGAAAAATCACCATGTAAATAATTCTGTTATCTCTTCTTAGTTATCAGTCCATAGAATCATAAAATTATACAACAGTTAGGGTTGGAAAGGACCTTAAGATCATCTAGTTCCAACCCCCCTGCCATGGGCAGGGACACTTTGCACTAAACCATGTCACCTAAGGCTCTGTCTAACTTGGCCTCGAACACCGTCAGGGATGGAGCATTCACAACTTCCTTGGCCAATTCATTCCAGTACCTTCCCACCCCCACAGTAAAGAACTTCTTCCTTATATCTGACCTGAACTGCTCCTATTTAAGTTTAAACCCATCATCCCTCATCCTATAACTACAGTCCCTGATGAAGAGTCCCTCCCTAGCATCCCTATAGGCCCCCTTCAGATACTGGAAGGCTGCTATGAGGTCTCCATGCAGCCTTCTCTTCTCCAGGCTGAACAGCCCCAACTTTCTCAGCCTGTCTTCGTACAGGAGGTGCTCCAAATCCCTTATCATGCTTGTTGCCCTCCTCTAGACTTTCTCCAGCAGCTCTTATGTCCTTCATCAATAACATCAGGAAACACTCAAATCTTGGGAGCTCTCCTAACAATTTCTGAAAGTTTGTTCACACTACTGAAAGCAGTCACTAGAAAAATTAGACAAGTTACAAAAAAAACCAACAAAACCGAACAAAAAACCAAACTCTTCAGCTTTGCCACTCCCCTGTCGAAGCATTGTATGAGTCTCCCAAACAGAGTGATTTAAATTCAGTTAGGATTATAACTTTATTAAATTTCATTAGGGCACCTCAATTTAAAATTAAGTCAATCTGAGTAAGTTTGAATTCTGCAAACTCCAATAACATTTAACAGGGATTTTTTCTTGTGAAATGGTTCTTTATGCCTTACATTTGTAAAGATAAAAATCATCTTACTGTGGTTCCTTTTGTAAACTTATTTTACTGCCATTTTAGTAGATTACTGTATCAATGTGTGATATTAATCAAGCATTACAGTTCATTGTTTGCATATGATATTTAAGCAATAACATTCTATGTATGATTTCCATGCTCTAAAGAAATCAATAAAATGAGATCTTCTATACAAAGAAGTGCTTCATTCAGATAAGGGTTTTTTTTTCCTATGACTGCAGAAACTTGTTTTAAGTTGTAATTCTTATTTTCTTACAAATTAATTTCATTTTCTCCGAAACCCTTACATGCAATAAATAGGTGTTGTAGTGTCAGCACATGTGTCCTGGATTGCTCAATTAAGTCATTGTTATTATTATTACATAATATTGTTATATCTGCACTAAACTTGGCTGAAGGCATAAATGTCCAAACACATACAGTTTCCTTTTTAAATGTACATTATTAAGCAACTGTGAATAAATAACTGCTGGCAGATGATCTTTACAGAAACGGCCAAAAGCTTTCATAAAGAGTCCAAATACACTGTCAACACACACATTAAACTCTGCCCTATGAAACAGTTTTAACCAGTAAGAAGTTGGGGGGTTTGGGGCATGTTTTGGGTAAAGAGACCTGAAACTGAATTTCAGGTTCTGGAACATAGCCACTCACACATAACAAGGGGTATGAGTTGAATTTTTCATAAAACTTAAGTTGCAGAGGTATCAAGAGAAGCAAGAACCCCAAATATGTTTTCCTGTATTTCACCTTTCAACCTCTTGGCCTTTGTGACACTGATATTAAACATGTACCCGCAACTGCCAGTGACTGTGGAGGACCTGGATTTTTAATGTCAGGGCTGAAACTGGTTCTCCTAATTCAGACACTCATTGCAAAACCTAAATAAAACCAAAACCATTTAATATCCCACCTTATTTCCCACTTCATCTTTAATGCAAAGGCTGTATCTGAGGTTGAGTTTGACTTCAAGATTAACTTACACTGCTAAGTCAGTCAGGGTTATGAGACATACCCTTCTAAATGAGCTAGTTGTGTTGGCAAAAGTGATACAGGAGATATAGCAATACTGATACCAGAAAAAATGAGACATGGTTTGTCTCACTTGAAGAATTACAGTATGATTGCAAAAAAATTTCCTCCTAAACCCGTTTAAGATCCATCTGTACCGTTTACCTATACAAACTCTCTTAGTTTCTTTCAGAAGAATGAATACTAGAACAGAAAATGCCTTGATGCTGCTGATCCTGGTCCTGAAGGTCAAAAATAAATGAGCAGTCAGACCAGCAGGGAGACCAGTCTGCATGAAATCCTTAGGGATGCTGTAATTCATGCTGTCAGTTACCTACCAGGCATTGGTTGCCATAGCTATAGCTCCTCGGTCCCTGTACTGCAGTAATGTAATGTTGAAGCCACGAAGGCATGAAAACTGCAGAGATCTGTATCAAAGATAAACGGCCAGGCCTTTGGGTGCTTTGGCCAGTGATACCACCAGATATAAAAACAAATTAAAAAAAATCAAACCAAACAAACAAACAAGAAAAATAGATTAAAAACAACTTTTACTTTGCAAATGTCTTGGATATACGACTTCACCAGCAGGTCATTTTCTCCCAAGCACATACTTACATTCCCAGTGTATACAAACTGCCCATTGCAAGGAAAAACAAAAGATCAATACTTCAAAAGAGCAAAATTTTCAGAGACATTAAGAACTTAATAGCTAATACAGTCTTGGTTTGGCTCCAGGCTTTACCTCTGACAACTTTTCAGATCATATTGTCCATTAATTTAAAACCAAATCAACTCCCCCAAATGATAAAACTGTAAATTATGGGTTTGAAAGGCTTAAGTTCTAATGAAATAATTTTATTGTGCATGGTAGAACTATTAATTAAAAATGTTAAAACACTGTCCAAACCAAACAAAATTCTCTAGGTGTTTTTGGCCATTTTGCTGTCATTGACATTTCCACTGACTTCAATAGAGCTGCACCAACTTATATCAGCATTCCGCTCCCTAAGTCCAAAACATTATCCCACTCATTTCATAGCATTAAGTGATTTATATTATTAAGTACTAGACTAATTTGGCTGTGTTAGCTTTAATAAACTATAATATTTTACTCTTTTTTTCTCAGACTCCCTCTTTGCAAAAGTATTTCAAAGCAGTGCTAAACCGTATTAATGTAGTATAGATTCTCATGTAAAATCTAAGCAACCTCATACTCCTGGATCAATTTTAATGTCACATCATATGTTTTAATTCCTTTTATCCCCTAAAACAGAAAACACCAAGCAACTTGCCATGGCTACTAAGGAGACGTTAGAGCTCAGAAGCTAAATAATGCTGAGAACAGCTCACACTGGAAAAACTAATAGCAACATAAAAGCAAGAGCACAATCCATGAATACATTATTAATGATGTTTTCTTCTCAAATCAGCAGATGGACACTGAACAGCTCAAGTGACTGGTAAGGGGATACACAGCTTTTCATCTCAGGGTAACTGCTTCAGATCTGCCTCATGTTATCATAACTGAAAGTCACTATTTGACAGGTGTTCAGTAGCCAATATGTAATAACCAGTCTTAGCCTGGCTTTTCCTGTACAACCTGGTTAACAAAGCTGGCATGCTGTTTTCACACTCAGGGTTGAGTAGGCCAGAAGACTTGATGATCCTTTCATGTCTAAAGGTTCAAGCCTTCAAAACAAGTTTGAAACCCAGGTGCAAGTGGAATAATGAACTTAGCACACATTACACTTCTTCAGTGGCCAGTTTTAACTAATGTCTATCAGTTTTATTATTTTTTTTTTCAGTGACTAATTTAACTTTTAAACGAAACAAACAGAAGAAAATCAACCTGAAATGAATGGAAAAGTGGATTTTTGAGAGGTGGTAAGTTCAGTTGCTTTGTGTTTAAAAGGTCTTTTGACCATTAATTGCTACTGGCACACTGATGGCTAACAAACATGTCTTTAAAAAAGCACAGGGGTATGCTCTGAACACAAAGTGTTGTTTATATATCTTACATACCTTATCTCATTTATTTACACACTTTATTTACCTTATTACCACTACCCTTTTTACATGTATGAAAAAAAGCTTTACATTTAAAGTGCCATGGGAATTACGGACAGGCAGTTACCAAACTTAAACAGGGAAAGTTCAGGTTAGATATAAGGAAGAAATTCTTTACTGTGAGGGTGGTGAGGCACTGGAGCAGGTTGCCCAAAGAAGGGGCAAATGCTCCATCCCTGGCAGTGTTCAAGGCCAGGTTGGACAGAGCCTTGGGCAACATGGCCTAGGGTGAGGCATCCCTGAACATGACAGGGGTGCTGAAACTAGATGATCTTAAAGTCCTTTCCAACCCAAACCATTCTATGATTCTATGATTCTGTGTGCTAATAACAGGGTTTTTCCATTTCAACTTATACTGAAAAGCAGTTAACTTTCATTCAAATGCCTGCTAATTCTTTCTCTGAAACACAAATAAAGGGGTCCATGATGTAATCTGGGCATTTATTCTATAAATTAAAAAATGCAAGATAGGCAAATGACTGTGCATAAAAATATTTTGTCAGACCCTATGAAAGGAAGGGAAAAACAGCCCTCACAATTGATTCTTGAATCACTGTTACATGTATATGGAACACTTCTCCAAACAGCCAAGAAACATATGAACAGACAGTCTTCTGATAAATTTGGAAAGAAACATGTAAGATAGCAATAAAAGCAAAAGCAGAGACATACAGCATGCTGGAGACACAAGCTGTTTCGTGGAAATTAAAATCTGTAAGAACAGCTGTGATTAATCAGCTCTGCTCACATCAATAAATGACATTAATAAATCCCTGGCAGTTTTCAAGGCCAGGATGGACAGACACTTGGGCAACATGGTCTAGGTGAGGCATCCCTGCCCATGGCAGGGGAGCTGGAACTACATGACCTTAAGGCCCTTTCCAACCCTAACTATTCTATGATTCTATGATCTTTACAGACAGGAAAAAACTGTCTGTACAGTTTTTTTTCTGTACAGAACAGCAAGAAAGACCATAAAGTTAAAAACTCCCCGAATCTCTTTGCAAAGGGAACGCATCAAGTATTAAGACTATATGCCATGCTTCTGTGGAAGGCATGCAGGCACAAAAATCTGTCAAAGGCCTTGGCTTTTGACTTCATAGTAATTGCCTTCCCATCTTATTGTCTCTCAGTACTTTCATTTCACCTGCCTGGTGTTTAAAAGAAATTCCAACATGCCTAAGAAATGATACTATAAATGTAAACACAACTCATACCTATGCAGAATTTTTAAAATAAATACTGAACACAAGATGCAGACAAAGTTAACTTTGGGGCAAAGTCTACAGGCATACCAGACAGTCAGTACACAGCATGATATAAATACAGATGGAAGAGAAATCTGTAGTTAAGTTTGCTTAACACATCCTATTATAAGGTTCTAGTTTGAAATGCTTATATACTTTGCCAATGTTTAATTGCTCAGTCTAAATTCTTTCAGAGCATCTGATTTTTTTAAACCTTCAGTGAAAATGGAGCTAACACCTTTGAAAATGTGACTAAGCAGAAATACTGTGGTCTGCCAAAGCTGACAAAGTCTTATAACTCTTATGCTGAAAAGCTGCATCTAGGATAATGGACTCAGGAGTTTTGCCACGAGCAGAATCTGCAACTGAAATTACAGACCAAGGCTCCCAACATAATGCATAAGGAGATTTTGAGTGCACCTATACCACCACTCTGAATCATCACATGTTTTGCTCCAAAGTCCTCTTCATTAGATTTCACTCCGTGAGCATGTTTGATTATTCCTGGAATATCCTTTGAAGCAAGACTTCCTCTCAGACAAACCCCGGAAGCCATTCAGTAGATAGATAGCTCTAGGAAATGGTTTGAGTACGAAGTCTCACTTGGTCCAATCCTCCAACATCATCCTAGCAAGCCTTTTGCCTGGCATGTCACCATAACATGCCTCTCTCATAACATGCTATGGTAGCAGGCAAGTGGTATGCTGCAAGCATTTCTCTTTTTATCTTGGGTATTAATTATTAAAGAACTTTTCAAAATTGTTCAGTTGTCTCATACACAAAGACAGACTTCAAGGTGCAGAGAGGAAGTCAGTGCGGCAGAGGACTATCACAGCTCTTGAAGAAAGGTGAACCTTCACTGCAGGAGTCACCCTGAGCAACAAAGGAGATGTGTTAGGGCAGCTTGATGCTGAGGGATTTCAGTGTAGCCTCAGGCAACAATATTAAAAAACAAACATTATCCGTCTTAGGGTACACATTAAGAGCTTGTATGATCACAGAATGTAAGCGTAGCAAAGGAGTGATATTTGTGCTGTGTACGTAAAAAGGCTGTGGAAAGGCCTGCCAGAAGACTACAAGATCGCTTCAAACAGTGCACAGCATAGGTGCAGGCAGCCTGCCCTAGGGGGAGCAAGCTAAAAACTGAGTTGATGGTAGTTACTCATACAATCTGACCAGGAAGCACGGATTGCTCCTGAAACATCAGAAATCCAGCATATGCATCACCTGAGAATGAGGACACTTCTGAACATACTTGGAAGCAGACAAACGTATGGTACGTGCAGGGTTAAGTCCTGAGTATGCCTTCTGAGTATGTCTTTCAACTCTTCCCACACTGAGATAAAAATATGCAGCTATATTAGCTATGACAAATCCTGAAAAAAAAAAAAGAAGGCAGAAAAAAGTATGAAGTGTTGAAAGAAAAAATCTTGTATGGCATCAACAGGAGGTACAATTAATTGAATCTCTTCATTCATTCTATAAATACCAACTTAAATACGATAAAAATGAAAATGTAGGAGTATTAGCTGCAGTTACCTTTATGTTAATAGTCTCACTCTTCTGATACAAAATTAATCTTCCCTTTGGTATCATGTGGGAAGAGGGAATGGTAGCTTGTAAATAGGAACACTGCACTTAACACAGCAAAAAGCTGGAATCAACAGACTGCTATAAATTGCACCAAAACACACCATTTTTGAATCAAAAGAGATGAACAATCAAAAACTTTCTTGTCCTTTATAGCCTCTGAATGCTATGCAATTCCAATAAATTTTAACACATTATTAGATAACATTTTAAAGTATATCTCAATTCATTATAAATACAAAAAATAAAACCTAAAAGAATAGTGGAAACAAAAAGTTCATTTTCCTGGAAAGATTCAATTACATGACATCCAGTAAAATCTTAGTTTTATGATCTTTTTATTTGCTTCACTGAGGCAGAGGAACATCAAGTGATTTGTACAAAGTGTTTTAACATTACTATTTTTGTAACTCCCATCTCTATCGAATTTGAGTACCAGCACTCAAGTGCAAGCACTTTTCATAGGAATTTGCATTCTACATAAGACAAATAGTTCATCCGGCTTAATACCCTGTCATTTACTTTGACCATCATCCAAATTCCCACATGTAGGTCATTTCAGTACTTAATAACCAGTGTTCGAACTGTAGCCACAAACAGGTAAGATGTTTTAACTATCATTAAATATTATTAGATATTTTTGTACATATTCCTATTCCACACCTGGGTCAGAGCAATCCCAGGCACAGCTACAGGTTGGGCAAAGTGATTCAGAGCAGCCCTGCAGAGAAAGACTTGGTGGTCTTGATTAATGAGAAAATGAACATGAGCCAGCGTTGTGTGCACTCACAGCCTAGAAAGCCAACCATGTCCTGGGCTGCATCAAAAGGGGTGTGACCAGCAGGTCGAAGGAGGTGATCCTGCCCCTCTATTCTGCTCTTATGAGACCCCACTTGGAATACTGTGTGCAGTTCTAGTGTCCTCAACATAAGAAGGACATAGAGCTGTTGGAGTAAGTCCAGATTTGGGCCACAAGGATGATAAGGGATTTGGAGCACCTCCTGTATGAAGACAGGCTGAGAAAGTTGGGGCTGTTCAGCCTGGAGAAAAGAAGGCTGCATGGAGACCTCATAGCAGCCTTCCAGTATCTGAAGGTGGCCTACGAGGATGCTGGAGAGGGACTCTTCATCAGGGACTGTAGTGACAGAACAAGGGGCAATGGGTTTAAACTTAAATAGGGGCAGTTCAGGTTATAAAAAAGGAAGAAGCTCTTTACTGTGAGGGTGGTGAGGGACTGGAACAGGTTGCCCGAAGAAGTGGCAAGTGCTCCATTCCTGGCAAGTGTTCAAGACAGAGCCTTGTGTGACATGGTCTAGGGTGAAGCGTTCCTGCCCATGGAAGGGAGGTTGGAACTAGATGATCTTAAGGTCCTTTCCAACCCTAACCATTCCATGACTTTATGATTCTATGCCTGCTGTGGTTTAAACCCAGTAGGCAGCTAAGCACCACACAGCCACTCACAGACTTACCTGCAGTAGAACAGGGACAAAAATCTTAAGGGTAAAAGTATGAAATTTCATAGGTTGAGATAAAGACAGCTTAATTAAAAATAATAAAATTTATCATTATTATTAAATAATAATAAAAAAAACACAAAAAAACCCAAACCACACCACAATAACAAAAAAAAAAAAAAAACACATGATGTAAAAAAAACCCAAACAATTGCTCACTATTAGCTCACTATTAGCCAACTGATGCCCAGCCATTCCTCAAGCAATGGCAGCCCTGGCCAACCTCCCCATACCTCCATCCAGTTTTATTGTCAAGCACAAAGCCATGTGGTATGGAATATCCCTTTGGTCAGTTAGGGTCAGTGCTGTACCGACTGTGTCTCCTTCCAACTTCTAGTGCACTCCCAGCCTACTCGCTGGTGCGGCGGTATGAGGAGCAGAAAAAAACCTTAACTCTTTGTAAGCACTGCTCAGCAATAACGTATTATTAACACTGTTCTCATCACAAATCCAAAACACAGCTAGCCCCATATAAGCTACTACAACAAAATGCAACTGTATCACAGCCAAAACCAGTACTATGCCTCAGTAACATTCTGCATGAGTTTTCCATGTTTGCTTTTTTTCATGTTCATTTAAAATTAAGTTGACCCAAAGAGAAATCCAGAATCAATGTGTTATTGAACATCAGTAGCTATTAACAATGTCTAATACCATGCCAGTTACCAGCCATACATGACAACATTTCCAATAGGTCCAGGAGCTCCATTTAAGCTCTGGTGTTGGCACCCAAGCCTGGCCTGCTTCATCAGAGCTGTATCTGTGTCTGACTGCTTCCAGCATGACTTATTGACTGAACTTCCTAGGTGGACCTTGGGCATTCATTATAGGTAGTCTTGTTTCTGGCCCCAGTCTACTGGATGAACCTTAGACTGATAATATAAGCAGTCCTCTCTCTGGGCTTGTCTCCTGTAATTTTGGAATTGCATTATAGGTAGCCTTGCCTCCCTTCTGGTCTTTGGCCTTCTGTTGTTGCTCCTGAGTGGACTTCTTGAATGGCCCCCTGACCTGTTACCTTGCCTTGTCTCAGGCTGGTGACTATCACCACGGTGATCTCACTGGGATGATGCCCTGGTCAAAGAAGTCCTGCCTTTGCTACAGCCACACTCTGCTTCAGTCTGTAAAGAAGTGTTTTAAGAAACAGCCTGCCAATGTTTGACAATTATGTATAATGATGACAGTTAACTGGCTTCTCAAACTTTGTCCAAAAGTGCAGCTGCATAGTTTCAGTTGAGCTAAATTAACAGCTTGCTAGCAAAAGGTCTCATTGTCTCCTGTCTTCCCTTTTCAGTCAGTTTTGTGCCATTTTAGCAAGCTGAACTGGCAGATCACTCAATTGAACTAGAGAGAGAGCATGGAAAGCTGTAAAATCATACAACTGGGGATGGAAGTTATCCCTACCACAGTGACAGTGCTCTGTTCAATAAACTGAGGCCAGAGCATGACTGCTCAACTCTTGTAAAGAGACTAAAAAAAAAAAAAAAAAGGAAAAAAGAAAGTACTATCCAAGAGAGTCGGAAGGGACTGTGCAAATATTCCCCTTTCATTGGCACACTGGACATTTGGCCCTGTTTCAGACTATTAAATATTATACAGACTTGAAATTATTTGGTGATTTAACTTTTGAAAATTTAGGCAATTTAATCAATACAGTAAAAAAATGTAGCTGTGCTGCATACACAAGTTTTTGCTATTTTAACTAGAGATAGCCTAATCATTTTGAATCTATTCTGGTTTTTGAAAACATTTAGTTTGCATGAAACATGTTCACAAGTTAATGCGAATATTAATATAGTCATACTCACACTTGTATTACATCACCTTATTTACATAGTTATTTCTACTCTGTAGCAGACTAATTAGGCCCACAGTGACGTACCACTGTAGTAAAAATAAGATTTCATCTTAGCGTTGCATGAAAATGTAAGTCACTTGTCTTATTCTCATTATTTTACAAAGTCACTAGAGCATACATACAGATGGAACTGTTTTTCTTGTAAACCACCTCCACCCACTGATTATTTCATATAATACAGCAGGCCTTGAAAAACACAATTGCTTTCTGTTACTGATGAATAAAGCTCTTTCCCCAGCAAGTGAGGTGAGGGGGAGTCAAGTTTTCACAAGAGTTTCTACATCTGTGGTCACAAAGAAAACCTCCGAAATGTTAACTAAGTCTGTGCCATCTTCTGAAGCTGTATTCAGACACATTGAGTCAAGACTTCCCAACTAAAAGCAAAATAAGGACAGATACATTTTGCTGCTGCTATTCAGAAGTACTTGAGTAACAACTAAACTGACAGAGTTTTTCCATTATTTGGAAAAACTATGAGCACTAGCAAGCACAAAGGAGGCCAAGAGCCAATGAGAAACTCATTAAGCTGCTTAAACTGATCTAAATCTAGGCTGTTGAAGTCACATCCCACCCCCGCCACATATTTCCACCCCTTGTTTTGGCCAATGCTAGTGTTTACAGAAGCAGGTGATGGTGTGCCAGCTCAAGAAATTGAAAAAAACCCACATCATTTGGAGGGGAGGGGGGAGGGAAGGAAAAGAGAAGGGATGGGGGGGAACACGACACAAGGGACAGGGAGAGTTTTTAACCTGATCAATTCTATGAACTGGGTTAAGGAGCTGCACAGTACCAGCATTAGTGCAGAGGAGGGAAATAGGAACACAACTGCTGGGAATTAAGAGCAGTTTAAGGTTCCATGAAACTGAAACCTAACAAAGAACTGGAAGGTCCTGAGTTTATCCTCAGCTGTACAAACTTTTTCAAACACTGATTAAACTCCGAAATACAGATGGAGGTAGATTTCCCCCCTTTATTGTGTCTTAGTACATTCAAAATCCATGTTGTTCTGTTGTCAGAAGCCTCATTTATTAGTAGTAGCTCATTCATGACTGACTCTTAACAGAAGCACACAAGTAATAACTGCATTTTCTAGCACTGAAGAAGCAGGAAGGGGACTGAAGCAGCAGGAAAGGGACTGAAGCAGCAGGAAAGGGGCTGAAGCAAGAAGATGCAGTTCTCCATATTGAGTAGACTTCTTTGCAGGACTTGGAAATGGGAGGGTTTCTTTGTCCTTTCACCAGAGCAAAAGTGAAGCGTTCAAATAGAATGGATACAAGCTGATGTTAGGTACCATCATATCAAAACCAAGTGACTATTAGAAATCCCAGCTCCTAAAAATTAGAGCCCAGCAATTTATTTATGCTGGCTTTGATTCTCATAGGTTGAGTAAGGAAGATCAATCTCACTTTTATGCTGGTATTTATTAGGTTGTATTTTTTCCATCCTTTAGTAACACAGCACAATTAGCATTTAATAAGCACGTCCAACCTAAATTTCAAATGCTTTATATACTGACATTATTATGAGTATTAATATTCCTTGTGGTGGTTTTCTTTTTCCCCCTCAGGTAACAGTATTTTGGGGCTTAATCTGGCCACGTAAGAAACACAGTTTGCAGGATTTCCAGTCATCAGATGTGCGCTTTTCTTCTTTTGCTAAAGCAGACTGCTCTGACTTTTGCATTCTACCTTTAAGAGATTAAAGGGTGATTTGTTTGAGAAAAAGAAAAACAAATCTGGTACCGATGGGCATCCTGGAAACAACCCATCTGCACCCACGCTTTTGGAAATAAACAAGGGATCAAGATACTGTTACAAAATCAGGCTGCAACTATGCAAAGCTCACCTTTTCTTTATCCATATACTGCAAGCATATATCGAAGTCCTCAAACTGATGATGCCCACGCTGGATTTGTATGAGAGGACCAGCGTGCTTCAGGTATGCCCTGCTTATATTTTTTCTCCATTAGACCTGGGCAGCTTTCCAGGGACAGGCTCCCGGACACTGCACAGAGGGACCCACCTCTCCCTGCAGCCACAGCGGCCAAACCCGCACCCCTCAACTCAAGGGTGGGCTCCGGTTGGCACCTCGCGCCCGGGGCCTGCAGGTACCCCGCACTTCCCACGGGGTGCCATCGGCGGGGGCGGATCCGACCGAGGAGCTGGAGACCCCTCAGCGCGCCCCGCTGCTTCCCCTCAGGGATGCGGCGGGTTTGGGGCTTGGGGCGAAACAGCTGAGCCTGAGGGGCCCACCTCAAGGCGTGGCTGGAGCCTCGGGGCCGCTCCTCAGCCCGGGCGGAGAGGGGAGAGCGGGGGGCCCAGCCCGGCCACGTCCCTGTCGCCACCGCGGCCACCCGTGACCGTGACAGGAGGCAGGGTGCCGAAAGCCGTCGCAAGCCCGGCCTACGAGGTGACGTTTCGGGAGCCGCGGCTCACGTGACAAGGGCAGCCAATGGGGGGGCAACGGCCCGCTCACGGCGGGCGGGGGGCGGAGGAGGAAGGGGGTGGGGGGAGGGCCGGAGTCGAGGCCGGGGGGTGCAGTGGCGCGGGCGCAACGCGGAGCGGGGCCGCGGCGGTTGCGCCTCTCCGGCTGCGGTGCGTGGGGCGGCCATGCCGAATAAAAACAAGAAGGAAAAAGTGAGTCGCTGCGGTCGTGGCTGGGTTTGGGCCCTGCGTGGGGAAGCTGTGGGGCCCAGGCCCCGCGGGGAGGAGGGGCTGGGGCAGAGCGCCGCAGGGGGCGGCAGCGGCGAGCGTAGCCCAGCGCTGAGGGGAGCGGCGGGGTGCTCTCTGCCGCTGGAGAGAAGCGGGCGATGTGCCGCCCGGCCCCCTCACTGTTGTATGCCGGCCCCCTGACTTCCCTCGGGGGCCGGGCGCTGGGGAGGGGGTAGCTCCCGGTGAGGCCTAGTCTGGGGATGCCGTGGCCGCCGGGGAAAGGGGAATCCCGGTGTCGTCTCGCCGGGGCCCTGGGGTCTGCCCGCCAAAGTGGAGGAGCGGAGCCCGCGGAGGGCCGGCGCGGAGTTGGGGGCAGCCGGAGGGAGGGGGTCAGCGGAGAGAGGCCGTGGTTTTGGCGTGCGGGGGAGTGCTGGAGGGAGGGGAGGGAAAACGTGTGCTCCGCCGTGCCTAGCGGGAGGCTGAGCTGGTACGGGGGGTCCCCTTCCTCGGGTTGGGCAGCGTGTGTTTCGGGGTGCAGGGGCACTTTTCATGGCGGTACGGTGGGGCTGAGGGTGGGGGGTGCCCCACAGCTGCTTTCCTGGTCCACGTCCCGGGAAGTTTCACAGCTGCGTGGCTGTGGCTGCAGCTGAAGTTGTGCTTGGGGGATCACCGTTAGCACTCAAGGAGCACTAACCGCCACTCGAAATCTTTTCACCTCCTTTGCCTGACAGTGGGAGAGGATCTAGCTTTGGCCCTGCATTGCCTCCTTTTTCCCCGGTACTCCCGGGAGTGACTTTTCTGGCAGTCGCGAAAGGATCTTGCACAAGTAATGGTTGCAGAAAACTTCAAAATCCAACAGCAAGTTAACTGTACTGCACTTAATACGACAGACAATTAGCCATATGAGTGGAAGTCAGAAACAGTGAAGTATTACGTACGGTCTGCCTCATCCAGCTGATCGCCCTCTAGACCTTCTATTTTCAGTTGACTTCTGCTTGTCTTTTAGTTTTTCGACATTTTAAAATGGGATGTAGGGAGCTTGGGTGTTACAGTTTATGGGGGTTGGTTTGTTTTAATTTTTTCTCAATATTCTTGCCGCCCTTGATAGTAAAAACATTGAAACTTTACTTTCTGAGGATTACGAATCTCAAAAATATGCTTTGGGTAAAGGGTGCAAGTTAAATATAGTGCTGGGAGGGAGAAATTTGAGTTGTGGCCCTGATTCTATACTAGACTCTAGCCCCTAGAACAGACAAATAATGAAATGTAAAACTGGTGCTGATGCTAGTTTCAAAGCTAAACTAAATATAAATGTTCCTGAAGTTAAAAAGCAAAGACAGTAAGGGTAAGTTCTTAGGCATGGTTCAAATCACTTGCATTGAATTTGTCCATGCCTACTTACCTGTGTGAAAGCTTTTCTTTATGTACTTCATGGATGCATTTTGAGGCACAAATAAAATTCTAAAACCTTCCTGCAGATGAAAAATCTTTAAAGCAGCTTTGTAGAGATTGATAGTTCAGTATTTAGATCTTCCAATAAAACTGTGTAAGTTTTTCCTATCAATTTTGGTTTTTTTAGAGGGTGTCTAAAGAAAACCTGATTTCTTGGCTTGACAAATCTGTCTAGATCTCTTCTTCAAAATAACTGCAACTGAAAACTCTTTTTTTTTTTTTTTTTTTTAAGGAACCTGCAAAATCAGTCAAGAGTGGAAAAAGTGGCAAAGATGGACAAGATAACCAAGAGCATGAGGTAAGTATTACAAAAATGTGTAAGTTTTTTCCAGGTAAATTTGTCATTACCTCTGAAGAGCGTTGTGAATTTTTCTAGGTGGCTGTAATTTTGACATGACAGGTGGTTTTTAATGGAAAGTGATTGTTGGAACTGCTGCTCTAGCATTTGACAAAAATTAAGAGAATATGCTCTTGAGGAAGTTAATTTTTTTTAGAGTAAATGCTTGTTTACTGCAGCCTTAAATACTCATGTTTTCTTTTTGGTTAAGCCATATGTCCATCTTTTCTAGTCTTATTGTGAGGTTTGAGGCTTGTCTACTAGTTGCTTATTGCAGTTTTTAGCATTGTCTGTAATTCCCAGTGCTCTCTTCTCTTAAAGTGTCAATGTTGGCATTTCAGCTAAGTGTAGGTAGCCTGTCTTATTGTTAGGAGACCTTAGGCTTAATCAAAGGCTGCCAGTTGTTTTGTTGTTTGATTTGTCTTTATTAGGTATACAATGGAGTTTGTTTGGAGTTTGGTTGTTCATGCTGATTTTTTTTTTTTTTTTTCCCCTCTTCCTTCTGCATTGCTCTCTTTTTTGCTCACCAGCAAGGTGCGGTGACTTGAAAGAGGTCTATTAAATCATTATTCACTCCTTTTCCCACATTAGTCCAGAAACTTGGAATTGATAGATTTGCTTAATTTGGAAATCCACTGTTCAGAGGGATTCTGAAATTTCATTTAAAATGTTCACACCAGACCAAATGCAAAATGGTAAACTTAAAAGCTTATGTATTTCAGCCTCTAAACTACATGTCTTGATACTAAAAAACAGTGTTTGAGAACAAAAATACATGTTCAGCTTTACCATTTTCTCCATCCTGAAATGAGTGTTGGGGGTAGGTGGGTGGGAATATTTAGTATGATCTTTCTGATGCACTTCAATAAGTTCTCTGTTTGCTTTGCAGAAAGATGCATGGTAGCATCTTAAAGTAAGATCATTAAAACTTGTAAACTCCTTGTAAAAGTATTTCAGCAAATTCAGGTAAGAGTTGATTGAGTTTTGGTGGAGGAATCTTTGCTACTAGGAAGGCTCATAGCATAAAATAAGAAATCTGTTGGTGTAGATGTTTATAGAGGTGTAAATAGATGTACTTTATTGTGATACATTCTGTCTTTACAGTATATTGCTGTGATGTTAAAGTATTGGTTCTCGGCTAGAAGTTTAGTTCCTGTGCAACTGTAAGACTTGTCATTTTCAGCATGTTTGCTGTAAGTTTGTTGACTGCTTATTTTCTCAAGTTTCTGAATGACAGGCTGCTGAGACCAAAATTTATTTTCTTACTCCTTGTTGGTACTTCAGGCTAGATTGTAAAGCTCCCATGGTTGATTAGTGGAGAGCTTTAAATGTTAACTAAAACATATATGCAGTTTTGTTTGTAATTTCTGTGCTTGCAGATTTGGTGCCTTCTTATTTTCTTTCTTTTTTTTTTTTTAATATAAGAGACTTGAATTTCTGTAGGAGACCCTGTTTGAACACGGGTTCAAACTTAAACAGAGGAAGTTTAGGTTAGATATAAGGAAGAAGTTCTTTACCGTGCGGGTGGTGAGGCACTGGAATGGGAAACCGTATCCTGGGCCGCATCAAAAGGAGCGTGACCAGCAGGTCGAAGGAGGTGATCCTGCCCCTCTACTCTGCTCTCATGAGACCCCACTTGAAGTACTGTGTGCAGTTCTAGTGTTCTCAGCATAAGAAGGACATAGAGCTGTCGGAGCAAGTCTGGATTTGGGCCATGAGGATAAGGGGACTGGAGCGCCTCCCATACGAAGACAGGCTGAGAAAGTTGAGGCTGTTCAGCCTGGAGAAGGCTGCTTGGAGACCTCATAGCAGCTTTCCAGTAGCTGAAGAGGGCCTACAGGGATGCTGGAGAAGGGACTCTTCATCAGGGACTGTAGCATCAGAACAAGGGATGATGGGTTTAAACAGGGGAAGTTTAGATTAGATATAAGAAGTTCTCTACTGTGAGGGTGGTGAGGCACTGGAACAGGTTGCCCAAACAAGTGAAAATGCTCCATCCCTGGCGAGTGTTCAAGGCCAGGTTGGACAGAGCCTTGGGTGACATGGTCTAGGGTGAAATGTTCCTGCCCATGGAAAGGGGGTTGGAACTAGATGGTCTTAAGGTCCCTTCTAACCCTAACCATTCTATGAATATGACTGGCACATATAGTATGATTGCCATTCCCAGTGGGCATTATTTAGTCTCCATACAATTTGGAACACCTCAGTGCTTGACTCATTAACTTAATTAATAGAGTAATTACACACAAATAGTAATGTAGACTTTACATTATAATGTGGCTGGCTGTAATTGTGACGTATGCTAGCTGATGCTTATATGAGCAGAAGGGAGGCTATTTTTTAACATAGTGAAGACTAGTAAATATGGAAATATGCTGGAACACGTTATTAATGTTTTTAGGTCTTTTTCTTTGAAGAAGATTGTCTTAGTGTTTCCTTGTACATGTGTTTTAACATGGCTTTTTAAAAATCCTTCTAGACTATGAATTGATTTGGAAATATGCTGGTTCACTTTTTCTTTCTTTCTTTCTTTCTTTTTTTTTTTTTTAAGTGTGTTTAATGCATATGCATTTAATGTAATTGGAAGATTGTAAAGACTGGAAACTGTCTGCTGTTCAGAGAACAGGGACAACATAAGCAGCAGCAGCCCACAAATAATTTATTTATAGACACTTCTGTAGCACTTAACTGAATTAATGATGCTAGAATGACTTCTATGGATAAAAAAGTAATATTTACAAAAATAAACAAGTGTGTGTTTCTGTCTTGCAGTCAGGGAAAAAAGATGTTAGTTGACTGAAGCTGTACAACAGGTTTGGAAAGGGATTGAAATGATTCCCAGTATGCTAGGTCATGGATACCCATGCTGGAAGTTGGTGAAAATGACTTGTAGTTTGAAAACTACAATAGAAGCCCATAAGCATGTACAGAGGTACTAAACTGTAGCTGAAGCATGCACCTACTGAAGTAAATGCCCCTTCATTTAAATCTCAAGGAATGCTATTGTAATTGTGTTTGAAAGCAAGGTCTGTCTTGCCTATTTTCCTGTCTCTAGTATTCCCACCAAGCAGATGTTTACAGGAAAGAATGCACATGTTTCTTCTTGCATTACCCATGCCTTGGTTACTTGTTGTAATACCAAAAGAGCCATGCTACATATGAAGCAACGTGGACCTCTCATATTTGCTGTGTGGTCAATAGCTGATACTTGAGAGATTCAGAAACACAGTAGATATAAGGTCTTCTATCCTGGTATGTTTTTCTCCAAGCCAGTGTATGGCTTAGAAGGTTGCTTAGCTGAGGTGTTGGGTAAAATTTCTTTCCTGTTGTTAATGATTTAATTGAAGATTTTTATAGTGGCATCTTTAGATGCTGGTTCTTATTTTATTTTTTTTTTTTCCCAAGCCCTGCTTAATCTCCCGTAGGTGGAAGGAATTCCATTACTTTGTCTGTTTCCTTCTCTGTTTCCATGTTCTAGTCTCTTTTTTGATAGAGGTACCAGAAATGCACAGTATATATGAAGTGAGAACACCTTGTCATTCTGTACCCTAATGCTGTTATTCCAGTTTCCAGTTGCACATACTGTTCACTTTTATAACACTTAAATGGAAGCTTCAGCATATTTGCTCTTTTTAACTTCAGTTGTAACTTGTTAGTAAATATAAATCAGATTATATAGTTGCCAGAGCAGTTGAATCTCTCTAATATCTTACTTCAGTAGTTAGTCCAGGATATTAGTGTCTTCAGGTTGTGAACAAAGAGTTATTCTGTTGTATATTGGTGTGTTGGTTTTGTTGGTTTTTTTTTCCTGTGGGGGCGTAGTGTCTCTATTCTGGTAAAATACTTGGGGGGGGGGGGAAGGGTGTTTATCAGTGCCTCAAACCTATACTCAATTGAAAAAAAAAAAAACAAACAACAAAACAACACTAAAAAATGCCTGGGTGTGGGGATTGGCTATGCCAGCACTTAGTATCTTGTGGACATACATGTTCCCTGTGACCTAACCAGCCTTTGAAGTTACTTGGCTCAGGAATAAGCATCATTGTAGGATTTTGTTTTGTCATAGGGGTGTGGGGGTCTCCTTTTGAATTAAGGGAATAATGACTTCTAGTCAGTCTTCTTTAAGAGGAGGTGGCTTGGTAATAGCTAATGATTGTTGCAAATCATTACCTTGTTCTCTCTCTAGAAAAAACTAACACTTCTAAAAATTCAAATGCTGTATTTTAACAGTAGAATACAACCACAGGGGAAGGAAGCTAAAACTCTAACCCTGTATACTCTTACTCCTGTCTGTTTTACCTGTGGGAAGGTATGTGCTAAAACTTGTGCTTTTTGCCAGTTGCTGAAATAGTCTAGAAGCATTTGTACATTTCACTGTTGAGGTTGACCTGGGGAGTGAAAAGGTCAGAAGTAACTGGTAACCTTTCATGCAAGGCACTAGTAGGTGACTTGGAGTGATAGCATCTTTTAGGTCAAGCTGGACTGGCTTAAGAAGGCATGAAACTGAAAATTTTACTCATCTTCATTCTGGGTACTGAGTATTCTGTAGAATGGAAAGACAACTTTTGATTTTTAAGAAAGCATTAGCTTGGTGACTTCTGACAAACAAGAACAGACTTCATAACTCCTCAAGTTTTTCTGCTATGCAGAAGAACAAATAGAAGACTAATGTGGTTTGAGGAGCATGTGCATGTTTGTGTGTGCTGTCACGTTGTGTCCATGTGCTGCCCAGGTTGGTTCTTCCTACTTCAAAGGTGTTTGTTTTAATACAGAGAAATCAAAATATATTAAAATACAAACTGCAAACTGCATTGGCCAGTTTTCATGCTGTGCAAGAAATGGCTTGATTTATTGGCAGCAAGTGTGGCTAATGTTGGACTATAATCACTGTTGAAACCAATTTAAAAAAAAGAAATTGAAAAAAGCTTTGTAAGTACTCATCCATGCTCAGTCCTACCACTGTGTTGCAGCCATCACTTTTCAGTAGGCTTATTAAACACTGGTTATAGCTTCCAGTGCAGCAGTTTCATTAGGCATTGTTTTTGGAGGTTTTTCTTCCCTGCTTTGTAAAGTTTTTTTTTTATTTAAAAGTTGATTTGTTAAGCTGTTTAACCTTGTGGTAATACATTTTCAGCAATAATAAAATTATAGAAATATTTCTTTAATGGGCCAACAGGAAAAGTAAAGATTTTCTGGAAGAACTTTGAGAGTTCTGAAAGAACTTTGAGAGGTGGCTGCCTGGTTTTTTTTGATCACCTTTCCTGTGTTAGCCAGCACACACATGGGGGGAGGACCATGAGTATTCTCATTACTTTTGTTATTGATTCCTAACTACATGCACAAATGTAATTGCCACTTTCCTTAAAAATGATGAATATAAAAGGATGGGGACTAGAAGTGGTATTGATGGGTTTGTGTGGGTTTCTTAGCAGAGATCGTATATAGAAGTGTCCTTACGTTTTTCTACTTCAGAATTTTTAAAGTTATACGTGAAAGTCTTAGCACAACTGAGTACTTATTAGGCAACTCATTAGAGACAACAGCAGAGGAGCTTGAAGTTTGGGAGTCAGGGAGGGAGAACACTTTTCCAAAAGTTCTGGCATTGCTTTTCCCCTTTCCTGTTCAAATGTGCTGGGACTGGGACTGCTCCTAAATAATTTCTAGAAAAACCTTCTTGCTACAGAACATTCTTTCAATCAGCTGCGATAATCCTGTTTTAATTGTTTAGTATGCTAATTTGTACCTGCATGTGGTTCAGTGTATAATATTTATTGTCACTTGTAAAAAGCAGCTGTTATGTAAGCTCTTTTCAACTTCTGTTGGATGGGCAATCTCTGTCACTCAGTGGCACAGTATTTGTGGATAAACTAAGTTCAGTGTCTTTGAGGTATAAAATTCTTCTGTATTTGTTCTTCATAGAAGCAGATGTCTTTTTACAAGGATATATTTAGCATAGATGGGATTTATCTCTCTTAATGCCTGACACTAAGAAGTTATTTATAATATAACATAAAGCAGTGCTTTAAGGGGGTTGGTAGTACTCCCTACCATACTGTAAGTTTGATGTCATTTATATAGTCTTCGTGATCAGGAATGGCTGATAGCCTGTAATAAAGCATCCCCAAATCCCCAAGTTTTCAGTGGACCGAATCAATAAGCTGTGTTTGCAGTGCCTAACAAACCTACCTGTATCCTAGTTGTTTCTTCAGTATGTATTCAGTAATGTGTTATTAGGTGGCCCTGCCTTAGCAGATGATTTCCAGAGGTCCCTTCCAACCCTAATAATTGTGATATATCCCAGCTGGACTGGCAGACAGTACAGCTAGTGTCTTCTTGAGACTGTCCCATGCAGTAGATAAAATTGATTTGAAAGTCACTGTTCTTTCATTTGGAAGAAGAGAGATACTCATAATGAAATAAATTTGAAACTTGAGCATCTAGTTCTCTCAAGTTTGAATCACAGAAAGGGCTATAAATGGGCAGTGCTAGACCTTCTGTTTTATGAAGCTTTCTAGTGCTATTGCCTTGGGGGTTTACCCCTAACATTAGCAAAACAGGACTTTAAACCAAAACTGCACAGAAAATCAGGATGGATTTTCTCTTCTATTGGCCCTGCAAATAAAGTCTGTGAGCCCTCAGGATGGTGGTTTTTTTTGTGTGTGTGTGTGTTTGTTTGTTTTTTATTTTTTTGTTTTTCTCTAAATTGGTGTGCCAGCTTCTTTAAAAGAATAGTTTGAAAGCTAATTTTTGTTCATGGCTTGCATTTCTGTTTTTCTTTCCTGGAGATATTTTTGAATGGGCTGATAAAACCATTAAAAAATACTTCAGTGTAGCAAGTGAATACACTCTTAATACTAAATGAGGTGCTCTTTGCTGACTAGGAAGATGTAATTTGTGTTATGCTTAAAGCAGCTGTGCAATTTGTTTGTTTTTAACTTTTGTAATTTTCTATTTTTAATGACATCTTGCCGTTTTATTTTGGTGATTGGAATTTCCTTCTGCATCCAAAGCAAATACCCATTAATACTGAATAGTGAAAGACGTTAGCTTAACAATGCCTGTTATGTAACTTTAATATTATGCTTTTAAAACTAATGCATTTGATAAAGTGTACCAAACAGTGCTGTAAACAAGTATTTCTTTACCTAAAAGGAGATGCTTCTGAAAACGGGATCCTATGCCCTTCTAGCTATTACAGAAGGCTGACAACTATTTCTGTAATACGATGTGTGAGGACTTCATTTGTGGTTTGTTTCAGTACTTGCTATCCTCTACTTGCTAATCATGCTTTTAAACTCGCTGAATCCTTCCTGAATAGAAACACAGCAGTGAAGGCAAAGGCCTTCATTGGGTGAAGTGGCCTTCAAAAATGGATATTGGTGTCTTGTAAACTGAAAACATAATTTTCATCTTTTGTTTCAAATTGTTTATCTTCAGCTTTTTCATAAGAGCTAGCACCTACTACTCAAACTCTGAGAGGGAAGAAGTATTAAGTCTGTATTTGCATATGCATTAATGATTAATATAGTTATCCCATAGAAAATATAAATAGTAAGAAAATGAGGTAGCCATTGAATGCTACCCATATGTTCACAGGCTTCACAAATATTAAATCTTGTGAATTTTTTTTTCCTCTCCATTTCATTTGAAGTCAGAATAAGTCTGTAATTCTACATGTGGGAAGGTAGGCTTTGGCTTTTTGGTTTGTATCCTGGTTTCAGCTGTATCAGTTAATTTTCTTCCTGGTACAGTGCTGTGTTTTGGCTTCAGTCTGAGAACAGTGCTGATAACACACTGATGTTTTAGTTGTTGCTAAGTAATTCTTACCCTGATCAAGGACTTTTCAGTCTCTTGTGCTCTGCCAGTGAGAAGGGCCACAGCCAGGAGGAAGCAGTGACAGGACACCTGACCCAAACTAGCCAAAGGGGTATTCCATACCACAGCATGTCATGCCCAGTGTATGAACTGGGGGAAGTTACCCTGAAGGGACCAATTGCTGCTCAGATTGGGCTGAGTATTGGTTGGCAGGTGGTGAGCAATTGTCTTGTGCATCACTTGTGTTTTCTGAGCTTTCATTTCTTCTTTTGTTGTTTTGTATTATCATTATTGGTATTCTTTCTGCTATCACTATATTTTACTTTATTTTAGTTATTAGCAGGGGGGTTGGAACTAGATGATATTAAGGTCCTTTCCAACCCTAACTATTCTATGATTAAACTGTTCTTACCTCAACCTGTGGGGTTTACATTCTTCCAGTTCTCTTCCCCATCCTGCCCCGGAGAGAAGGGGTAGAGGGGTGAGCGAATGGCTGCATGGTGCTGAGTTACCAGCTGGGTCTAAAGCATGACAGTTCCCCTCACGCTCCAGCCCCCAGGTGCTGAGGGCCAATAAAAAATAAAATTGGGAAAAAAAATAGTGCCCCATCCCTGAATATCCTTCTTAAAAGACAACTGCCAAAGGCTATAATTTGCTACATCTTTATAGTGACTATATTTTAATACTCTTCTTTGTCATTGCTCAGTTTAGCAGTCTGAAGTCCTGAAAAGTAAACTTTTCTAGTGACATTTAAAATAAAAGCACAATGAGAGCCGGAGATGAAATGATTTAGTGTAACAGTTCTTTCGAAGTGGCCAAGGTTGTGACTATTATGCTAAACTGGCCAAGAACTTGTCAGGGTCTGTAACTCTCTTACATAACATCTAATAGAAATACCAAATTGGTGAGCAGGGGGCAAAGCAAAAAGTATTTCAGTATGAGTATGTGAGGTGAGAAACTACTATGAATGGTTCAGGGAGCACATGAATACAGACATCAGTGATAAAACCACATATGTAGTAGCCTTAGCTCATCAGCAGCTTTATACAATTAAAATTTACAGTAGAGTATAGGAATTGGGGCTTAAAGTAGATGAGTTTGTGTGTGATTTCCTTCAAGTGGGAACCTTACATACATATATGTTGTGTGTGTGTGTGTATGTACACACCAAGAAGCACAAAGTTTTTGTTGATTTAGAGGGTTGGGATTTTTGGGGGGGGGGTTTTGGTGTGGGGTTTTTTGAGTGTGTGGGTTTTGTTTGTTTTTTGTTTCTTTTTTTTTTTTTTAAGTAAAAGGGTGGTTTAGGCTGATCAGAGAATTTAAAAATGAAAGTCAAAAGCAAAAGTAATTTAAGCCAGGTTATCATTTATTCAGACTCTTCATCCTGGTATTTATATAAAAGTTTTGAAACAATACTTAGGTCATTATCTGGTTTAATCATATTTAATTAGCTAACTGATGGTTGCAGGTGACAAATTTTACTTTTCGGGAGGCATTTGTTTTTTTAAAGCCTCAAAACTTTAAGGTGCAGCTCTTGCTATCTTACCAAGTAAAAAGTTGTGCTGAGGCTATCACTGAACTCTCCAGTGTATCTCAACCAAGACAATCTTTAGTGATAATAAACAGACTTGCTAGAAAGTCAGCTGCAAAGATCCTTCTAGCAGACCAGTCCAGGTATCATCCTAACAAATGATTTTGTTGAGGAAAACCAATAGAAATCTAAATTATGGTCTGTCTGAAACCAGCCAAAGCCTTAGCACCATAAACTGCATCTCCAGAGGCTCTTCCCTAGGCTGCCTGCTCAATCAATCTAGTGAAACTAGTGAATAATAATGGCATAGTAGCAAGAATCTTCATCAAATTGAGAACCTCGGAACCATTTGCCATCCAGATTGGTGCCCAGCAAGCATACTGTTTGCCTGTTGGTTTTCACTGGGTTGTTTATGGATTAATGCCCCTTTTTATGTGTCCAGATGATTTGGAATCCACATCAAGCTTTGTATGGCTTGTTCTGAGTCTCTGTAGATAGAAAATACTTATGTTAAAGATTTCTTCTAATTGCTAGTTTGCTCCATAGCAAACACCTTACCAGTGACTGGGCATTACTTGCACGAACTACAGTTACTGCAGGCTGTCCGGATAGCTCTGACAATCAATATCTTTAATACCAAAATAACGAGTTTAATCTGATGTCCTATTGGAAGGCATGTTGAACTGGTGGTGTTAACAACACAGCATTGAAATCAGCTGACAAATGTTGCTCTCCTGGTAGTGTGCTGTCTTGAACAACTTGCCTTGGTCCCAGCTGCTTATCTAGCACCACCAGCTACCTCCTGAAAGTATGCTGTGGATATATTTACCAGGTTGATGGCTATTGGGCCATATGCCACATACAACCTGTTCCTGTTCCAACTCCCAAAACAGTAAATGAAGATGTGCAAAGAAGAGCACTTTGTGGCCGAGTTCAAGGTTCCCGGAGTGTTCAGAGATTTTTCACACTACTTCGAAGTGGCTGCATAGAGGAGAAAACTTCATGGAAGGCTCTTGACTGCTCTCCACCCGTTTTGACTCCTTGATTTTTGATTTCAGTTCTCAAGAGATTAAATTAAGTTCAACTTTCATCTTAATTATGTATTAGGCCTCAACCTCTTAGTGAAATTATTTTGGTTTCATGCTGGGCCTTCACACAGTTTTGAAAATTAAGTTGTAAATGCCCCTTTCATGTTTTTCATGTTGTTTGTTTAGTTTCAGTAACTTATTTTTCAGTTTCATTTTAAGTATATTTTATATATAATCCAGAATGGTTTCATAGCCCCTTCTGAGGCTGCATTGGCAAGAAATGAGCTCTTTTGGGTGCTATAGATCAGACCTCTGTTTAGCTTAATGAAAAAATAAGTAAGTCCCTGGTGGCTACTTACTATAGCAAAAGGAAAAGAAGAAAGGGATTGGTTCTGCATTTGTATAAGCAGATTTAGACTAATGATTCTCATAAAAAAATATTCTGTGCTTTTTTCTCTGTGGACGTGCATTTCACAGGGAGTCTTGTTCATGTGTTAATTGGTACAAGGTTCATCTATCCAGATTTTGTAGTCCAGAGTTTTTATCAAGGTTCTTGCTGGTATGCGCATTGCTGCTGCCATCCTAGGATGGTGTACCCACTGATACCAACTTGAATTCAGTGGTAATACTCGTTAGAGGGAAGAAATCTGCAGATTAGTGTTAGACTAATCTCTGTCAAGAAATACCATATGAGGTACTGCCTAGCAGCATGTTTTCTTCAGGCAAAGAGAGAATCTCTCTTGCCCTGTGCTTAGGAGATCTGTTTTTGGTCACTAGTAAGCCTCCAGTTTTTAAAATCTTGAGTAACAGATGCATCCAGGTGATTTTTTGTCATCTTCAAATCCTCACCTGCTCTGACCAGTTTATCTTAGAAAGCAGGATGAAAGCTGACTGCATAGTTACAGAGTTGACCCCACTCTAGGCTTGGCTAGACTTGATTTCTTGGAGCAGAAGGCTTTGTGTGCTTTGGTCTAATTCAGTTATTAGTGAGTGACTTTGAAACATAAGGTCAGGCAGAGATATTCTGGTTGCTTGTATTGGTCAAGGTTGCTTAAATACCTGTTTTTGGAGGACTCTCAGAAACAGAAGAATGGGGTTTTCTGAAAGACTTGTTGACGTATGTGGGAGGCAGGGTGGACCCTTCTTCCAGATCCTAGTATTCTCTCTTGTCCCTTAGATTTCTGGCTAACAGTAAAAATTGTCATGTGGGCTGTTTTGTCAGTTTAATTCATAAAGAAAACTTGGCTGTAACTGTAGATATGCTTGGTCTACTCATATCTTTCTTTCCCTAGTCATAAATCTAGTGTTGTGCTCTGATTTCTATGTGCCCTCTTATGAGTCAGGGGTTCAAGGATCTGACTTTGCTCAAAACAGTGAGGGTAAGACAAGGAATGTACTGCATCCTACTTAATGGAGGAAGACTATAGGGAAGAAGGGGTGCAGGGACTATCTATCTTGAACTGTTGTGACTGGCAAGAAACCTCCTTCTCTCCTCCGTGCTTTTCACACTCTTTAATTAATTTTAAGCTTATTCAAGGGCACTGAGGAGCATCAACTCTATTTTTTTCAATTGTTACAAGCAGAACTTCAGTTAGAATCACACTGTCCTTTATTGTCTTAATGTTCATAAAACTATGTAAAACTCTAGCTTTTAAAACCTAAATTGATCAGGAAACCAGAGAGTTATGTCTTAATTATGATCTGAAGAAACATGTTCTCAATCTGACAATTTTCAGATTAATATGTACACATATTTGTACACATGAAATCCATCCGCGGGTCCTGAAGGAGCTGGCAGATGAAGTTGCTAAGCCACTGGCCATCATATTTGAAAAATCATGGCAGTCAGGTGAAGTTCCCGACGACTGGAAAAAGGGAAATATAACCCCCGTTTTCAAGAAGGGGAAAATGGAAGACCCAGGGAATTACAGAGCAGTCAGTCTCACCTCTGTGCCTGGCAAAATCTTGGAGCACATTCTCCTGGAAGGCATGCTAAGGCACATGAAAAACAACAAGGTGCTTGGTGACAGCCAGCATGGCTTCACTAAGGGGAAATCCTGCCTGACCAATTTGGTGGCCTTCTATGATGGGGCTACAGAATTGATGGATAAGGGTAAAGCAGTTGATGTCATCTACCTGGACTTGTGCAAAGTGTTTGACACTGTCCCACACGACATCCTTCTCTCTAAACTGGAGAGATATCAATTTTATGGATGAACCACTCGGTGGATAAAGAACTGGCTGGATGGCCGCACACAAAGAGTTGTGGTCAATGGCTCCATGTCCGGTAGGAGACCAGTAACGAGTGGTGTCCCTCAGGGATCGGTGTTGGGACCGGTCTTGTTTAACATCTTTGTCAGTGACATGGACAGTGGGATTGAGTGTGCTCTCAGCAAGTTTGCCAATGACATCAAGCTGTGTGATTCAGCTGATATGCTGGAGGGAAGGGATGCCATCCAGAGGGACCTTGACATGCTTGTAAGGTGGGCTGATGCCAACGTTATGAAGTTCAACCATGACAAGTGCAAGGTCCTACACCTGGGTCGGAGCAATCCCAGGCACAGCTACAAACTGGGCAAAGAAGAGATTCAGAGCAGCCCTGCGGAGAAGGACTTGGGGGTGTTGGTCGATGAGAAAATGAACATGAGCCAGCTGCAGTGTGTTCTCGCAGCCCAGAAAGCCAACCGTATCCTGGGCTGCATCAAAAGGAGCGTGACCAGCAGGTCGAAAGAGGTGATCCTGCCCCTCTACTCTGCTCTTGTGAGACCTCACCTGGAGTATTGTGTGCAGTTCTGGTGTCCTCAACATAAGAAGGATGTGGAACTGCTGGAACAAGTCCAGAGGAGGGCCACAAGGATGATCAGGGGACTGGAGCACCTCCCATATGAAGACAGGCTGAGGAAGTTGGGGCTGTTCAGCCTGGAGAAGAGAAGGCTGCGTGGAGACCTCATAGCAGCCTTCCAGTACCTGAAGGGGGCCTATGGGGATGCTGGGGTGGGACTCTTCGTCAGGGACTGTAGTGACAGGACAAGGGGTAACGGGTTAAAACTTAAACAGGGGAAGTTTAGATTGGATATAAGGAGGATATTCTTTCCTGTTAGGGTGGTGAGGCACTGGAATAGGTTGCCCAGGGAGGTTGTGAGTGCTCCATCCCTGGCAGTGTTCAAGGCCAGGTTGGATGAAGCCTTGTGTTGGATGGTTTAGTGTGAGGTGTCCCTGCCTATGGCAGGGGGGTTGGAACTAGATTATCTTGAGGTCCTTTCCAACCCTAACTATTCTATGATTCTATGATTTTATATTTGGGGTTTATCAGCATTTTTAGAATTCTGACTATCAGTGTATAAACATTTGGGTATGAGGGAGCTGTTTGACAGAACAAGGGTAAGAATAGGTTTTTCCCATTCTAGTAACAAGAAGAGAACTGATTAAAATTTATCTGTAGTTTGACTGTTCTGGTGTCAAATCAGTTCAATTGCTCATTGAAGAGGAAGTCTGTTGGATAAATTGGCCACCAGTTCAAGTCTGAATTACTCTGGAGTCATCACTGCTAGATGGGAAGTTTCCATAGCAACAAAAAATGCTTTCTTTGCCATTTTAATTAGAAATGTTACCCATCCTCTTAAATAATCGATTTTGGCTATTTTTAGAATTTATCTGCAATTTAGAATAGTTGGTTCCCTGATATGTGTGTTACCTGAGGATACTGTACTGTGCGCATGTGTGCAAGCACATGTGAGCACTTGTTAATTCAAAATTGAGAATTTGCTTGGGAATAGAGGAAACAGGAAAGCAGCTTTTCCTGTTCCAAGTAATGAACAAAAAACAGGTGGCAGTGGAAGATAGCCAGTACAGAAAAATGTCCTTAGGCTCAAAGCGTAACACTGAAAGTACAGAATCCTGTGCATGAATAGTGTTTATGTTGCATCTTAATTAGTTTAATGCATGGTAAGTTTTGCCTCCTAATTTTTAGTGTTGTTTTTCTTTCTGCTTAGTCTATTCGTATTTTCATTTGGAATGTCAGGTTATGTTGGTTTTTTTTTTTTTTTGCTTTTGTGGGTTGGTTTGTTTGTTTGTTTGGGGTGTGTTTAACTTGAATTAATGGAAAGAATTTAGCTTGTAGGCCACTTGTATTTCAGCAAAAAGATTTTAAAGCATTTAGTGTTTGTGATTGAAATGCGAAATAGTATGAAAAATGCAACATAATGGGTATTACTTGTACACAAATGCTTTTATCTGCCAGTGTATGCAATTTTTACTGAAACAACTACAGGCTATTTTTGGTAACTTAAGGCTTCTAGCATTCAGTGTGTTGTCTTGCCTTACTTGTACTTTAAGGCTGTAAGGGGTTTTGTTATTACAATTTTAAATTCACAAAATGGTCATCTTAAATGTGTTTAATGAAAACTAAATGTTGCTTTTGTATCTTTGATACATTAAGTACTGCATGTATAATATACAGTTGTTAATCTATACTTGAAGCATATGCATTTCTTTCCTAGTTATGCTACTAGAACATAATTTGAATAAAATTACTGTCTTGGAGACTCTGAATGTAGATAAATTTTTGTGGTAACAGTTTCCATGTGCACTGGATGTGTACACTCCGAGACCATATGGAAATTGTTGATGAATAAGCTATTCTGGAAATCCTTTCTAGAACATGAAGAAGAGTGGTTTTTGTTGCTTTAGCCATATCCTTATGAAATGCCACTGATGTTATCTCATGCAGGAATGAAACACTGCTTTGATATCTACTGTACTTAACAAAATTCTAGTTGAATCAATCGAAACTGCCAAAGCAGCAGCATTACAACTTGATTTCCATCCTGAATCCCATTCCCATATGTTTTATTTTTCTGTTATCGCATGGCACTCTCTGAAAAGGAGAACATGGTCTTTCCTGTAAGATTAAAGTGCCAAGGTATATTTTCAGATGTTTGTGCTTCAGTGTAATTTTCAAATTTTAAGGAAATTATGGTCCTGTAAAGTTAGAGTATTTGGAGTAAGATTTCCTGCTCAGCTGTTTCTATATTTTTAGTGTAAGGTACTCCTAAATGTTTTTATCATTCTTGTAAAGAACACTAAGAAATTATGGAACTATATGATCTTGAGGTCCTTTCCAACCCTAACTATTCTATGATTCTATTAATATTTAAAAAGTTAACTATTGCCTACTTTAAACCTGCTTTTCCTATTTCAGAAAAGGAATGAGAAAGGTAGCATTACAAGTTCTGACATGCTTTTGCTAATGATGCATTTTATTCAGCTTGAGAGCACTGTCAAGTATAGTCTGGGAAATAACAGCAAATTGGAAACGTATAGGTGGGAACCATTTTTCTAGTTTTAAGTTATAAACTTCATACAGAGGTACAATGGCAGTCTGCTTAGGATTATTACAGTAAAAGCAACTTGCTCTAAGTAGGCAGTAAACTGCTACAAATCTTCATGTATGTTTCAGAAGCTGCTGAAGCCACTACAATAGTAGGACCTGATTCTTTCAACTTTATATCAGAGCCTGAATGGCCTAGCTAAGTTTAGGACTAGCAGCAAGGCACAGTACAAACAGGCAGTGGGAGGTTCCCCTGCTGTAAATAGACAAGATCTTGTGATCCATTTAAAGCTGAAGTTAGACAGCTAGATACCTTGGAGACCTGGACTTCTCAAGGAGAAGGTGAGAGTAGCTTTTCAGTCAGCTGTTAACTTCAAATAAATGGGTTAGTGCATATAACAAGATGATCTATTCCATCTCTGTAAGGGCTGTGGTACAGAAATTAACGCTGAAAAGGTGGAACAGAATAGATAGCTATATGTTCAGAAGATAAATAGAGCAATTTGATTAAAAGCTTATTTTGCCTCATTTATTACTGTAACAGTCGTTTTTAGAAGATTTTTCTCTCTAAGTTCAGCTGCAATTAACTGCTTTCATTTCTTTTTTTTTTTTAACAGGTGTCAAACAAAAAATCAAACAGCACTCCTCCCCCAGCACAGCTATCTAAAATCAAAGTACCAGCACCACAGACAGTACTGAAGAAAGAAAAGCGGCAGAGTTCTTCAAGGTTTAATGTTAGCAATAACAGGGAACTTCAGAAACTGCCAGCTTTAAAAGGTATGTCTTTTTAAATCAGAATGACTCTTGGGGGGATCTTGGGTATAAGACAGAAAAGCATCTCAACTATCACACTTGTATCTGGACAGCATACATAATATTATCAAGTATGCACATGCAAACTTGAATGTACTTGCATGCTCAAACACACTTTTGGTTTGTTTTTTCTTTTCTGTCAATCCTTACAGAAGGACTTACAATGTGTTGCCCTCTTGGTGATCAGTATATGAAATATTTTTGTTTCTTCAACCCAGAAATGTCTCTGTGAAAGTATGTTCGCTCGTCTTGCATAAAAGCAGAGTATTTGGGCTCTCTGTGCAAAATATTAGTCATCTGTCCTCAGTGCAGCATGCTGAAACACTACTTTGTACTAAAATATCTCTTGGCATTGTGAGAAGACCTGGATATCGGTATTTATTGGTCTTGTTTTTGTGATCATGGTTCAAGCAGAGTGGCATCTTTTTAGTGAATGTGATTTTTCTTTTGTCAGTTTTAAGGCTTTGTGATCTTTTATATTTACTGCCATCTGTAATGAAAAGATGGTGATAGTTGATGTCTTAATAACACACCTTTTATCTTTATTTTAGCTACTGTCTGTTACATAGATACATGTTTCCATAGTGTGCTTGTTGTAGTGCTAGGGTAGAATTTTCCAGATGTGGTCCGATGTACTGATCTACTGCTCTACTGCTTATGAGCAGCCGATTCGTTCTGAAGGCTTATTTAAACGAAAAAAAAAATAGCTGTTTTGAAGTGTGATGCATATTGCTTTCCAGTGTTTAAACTTGGCAGTGAAAGCGTGATAGATTCCTGAAGTGTTGATTAGTACTGATGTAGGCAATGTGAAAATGTCCAGGGATAAGACATTTCCTTCAGTCACTGTTTTCTTGATACAATGCATTAGTATTTCTTGAATATAAGAAACTTAGATTGTCAACCCATCTGAATTATACTGTTTTTATACAGTTTATACAGATCAAATTAGACTGCAACATTCATCTCTTCACACAGATACTGTTTTTACAAAATATATGAAATATTGTCCGTTGTGTTAGTGTAGCAGTCTATATACAAGATGCTGCTTAATTTTAAGATTTATCTGCTGTTTAATTAGTGAATTTTACTCTGTTAGATTTGTAAATGAGAATATTTAGCACCACAGATTATCAATAATATGGCCTATGCTTTAAACTGACATAGTAGGTTCATGCACAAGCTGTCACATCCAGGGTGTGACATAAGCAAATGACACTGAATAAAAGTAGTGATTTTTGTAAAAAGTTATGCATACAGCCTTATTGACTGGCATGACCTTTTGTTCAAAGGCTCAGCTGCAAAGAAAAATATTTGATACATGACCTAGAACCTCTATTTTTTCCTACTTTAAATAGTATGTTTCTGGTTGTGCCTGGGATTGTCAGCTCAGGGTGGCTAGAACTGAGCATGCTATGAAAAGCAGAGTGGACAGTGAGCTGGAAATGAGAAAAATGAATCCAGGTGGGAGTGGGGGAAAGTAATTCATTTTACAGTGGGTGAGGTAAAGTTTTGGATCTGTTGCTGTCTAAACTGGTACCCTATGAAGAATGCCTGCTTGGACATGGTAGGGGGGGAAAAAGTGGAAAAAAAAAATAGTAAAAAGGTAAGTCTTAAGATCTGTTTCAAGAAGATTCCAGTGCATTTGACATAACATACCTGGATGTGCAGAAATGGTAGGAGTATTGTGCGTATGCATTATATTTGCTTTTCAGTCAGCAGTCACTCCCCCTACTCTCAAGTGAAATGAAAGATCTTGAGCTCATCTGTGGTGGGTGTCTGATGCTCTGTGTATGTCTCCAGGCTCTTGAGGGTCAGACTTTGTTGTGAAATGCTGGTGCAATGGCTGATCTGGATAGATAATAGTTACTACATTTACTAATAAAGCTATGTCCAGTCTCATGGATCGTAGCAAGTGTCTGGATAGTTGCTCACTGCATGTGTTCACTTACACCCACCTAGTATGGTTGCTGAGAATGCTGTAGGCCAGTCACCCTGTTCTAATATGCAGAGATACATGACTTGGTGCGCGTTCAGTGGGTCAAGCAAAGCTGAGAAACTTTCTTTTTGGACAGCTTTAAGTGTGATGTTTAATGTCTGTGTCTGGGCAGGAGTTAAGAGTGGACTGACAGACTGTAATTTAAAGGACTGAGATGATTAAGCAAGGTTCGACTTTAATGAAGCGCTGGGAAGAACATACTGTTCCTTCAGCATAGCTGTGTTTAAACCAGCTTTAAAATGCCAGTTACTTATGTCAACTGGCTGTATTTCTGTAGCTACAGTGCCTGGGGAATGTTTCTTCTGTCTGTAGTAGACAGAGATGTGTATTTTCTTCATGTATGTTGGGTTGACTACTGTGTAGGCTGATGCACATTACATGAGGTTGTGTTTTAATCAGAGCATATAGAATGGGTCTGTCTTTGCATGCTTTAGGGTCTGTATTAGATCTGTGAAAGCTTGTAACTGGTAAGCTCTAAATGCCCTGTGGTATTAGAATCATAGAACAGAATCATAAAATAGTTAGGGTTGGAAAAGACCCTAAGATCATCTGGCTCCAACCCACCTGCTATGGCCAGGGACATCTCCTACTAAACCATGTCACCCAAGGCTCTGTCCAACGTGGCCTTGAACACTGCCAGGGATGGAGCTTTCACAACTTCCCTGGGCAACCCATTCCAGTGCATCACCACCCTAACAGTAAAGAATTTAATCCTTATATCCAATCTAAACTTCCCCCATTTAAGTTTTAACCCATTACTCCTTGTCCTGTCATTACAGTCCCTAATGAAGAGTCCATCCCCAGCATCCCTATAAGGCCCCCTTTAGATTCTGGAAGGATGCCATGAGGTCTCCACGCAGCCTGCTCTTCTCCAGGCTGAACAGCCCCAACTTTCTCAGCCTGTCTTCATACAGGAGGTGCTCCAGTCCCCTGATCATCCTTGTAGCCAACCTCTGGACTTGTTCCAACAGTTCCATGTCCTTTTTATGTTGAGGACACCAGAACTGTACAGAGTACTCCAAGTGAGGTCTCACGAGAGCAGAGTGGAGGGGCAGGATCATCTCCTTTGACCTGCTGGTCACGCTCCTTTTGATGCTGTCCAGGATATGGTTGGCTTTCTGGGCTGCAAGCACACAATGCTAGCTCATGTTAATTTTCTTATCCACCAACACCCCGAAGTCGTTCTCCGCAGGGCTGCTCTGAATCTCTTCTCTGCCCAATCTGTAGCTGTGCCTGGGATTGCTCCAACCCAGGTGTAGGAACTTGCGCTTGCCATGGTTGGCGTCAGCTCACCTCGTAAGTGTGTCAAGGTCCCTCTGGATGGCATTCCTTCCCTCCAGCGTATCAGCTGAACCATGCAGCTTGATGTCATTGGCAAACTTGCTGAGAGCACACTCAATCCCACTGTCCATGTTACTGACAAAGATGTTAAACAAGACCAGTCCCAACACCGATCCCTGAGGGACACCACTCGTTACCGGTCTCCAGCCGGACATGGAGCCATTGACCACAACTCTTTGTGTGCGGCCATCCAGCCAGTTCTTTATCCACCAGGTGGTCCACCTGTCAAATTGATGTCTCTCCAATTTAGAGACAAGGATGTTGTGTGGGACAGTGTCAGACGCTTTGCACAAGTCCAGGTAGGTGACATCAACTGCTCTACCGCTGGCCATCACTTCCGTAGCCCCATCATAGAAGGCCACCAAATTGATCAGGCAGGATTTCACTGTACTGAAGCCATGCTGGCTGTCACCAAGCACCTTGTTGTTTTTCATGTGCCTTAGCATGCCTTCCAGGAGAATGTGCTCCAAGATTTTACCAGGCACAGAGGTGAGACTGACTGCTCTGTAATTCCGTGGGTGATCCAATTTCCCCTTCTTGAAAATGGGGGTTATATTTCCCTTTTTCCAGTTGTCAGGAACTTCACCTGACTGCCATGATTTTTCAAATATGATGACTAGTGGCTTAGCAACTTTATCTGCCAGCCCCTTCAGGACCCACAGATAGATTTCATCAGGTCCCATGGACTTGCTTATGTTCAGGTTCTTAAGATGGTCTTGAACCAGATCCACTCCTACAGTGGGCCCAAGGTCTTCATTCTCACAGTCTCTGCGTCTGCCTTCCAAGACTTGGGTGGTGCGGTCAGAGCCTTTGGCAGTGAAGACTGATGCAAAAAAGTCATTAAGAACCTTGGCCTTTTCCAAACGCAGGGTAGCCAGTTCTCCTGAAAGCTTCTGGAGGAGACCTACATTGTCCCTAGTCTGTCTCTTCTCTGCATATCTATAGAATCCCTTCCTGTTATCTTTCACATCCCTAGCCAAGTTTAATTCTAGCTGGGCCATAGCTTTCCTAACCTTGTCCCTAGTTTCCTGGACAACATCCCTGTACTCATCCCAGGCCGTCTGTCCTTGCTTCCACCTTTTATAAGCCTCTTTTTTCCTTTGAATTTTCCTCAGCAGCTCCTTATCCATCCAAGGAGGTCTCCTGGCCCTCCTGCTGCACTTCCTTCTAGTTGGGATGCAGCACTCCTGAGCTTGTAGCAGCTGATCCTTGAATATCAACCAACAGTCTTGGGTCCCCCTGCCCTCTAGGTCTATATCCCATGGAACCGTACTAAGCAGGCTCCCGAAGAGGCCAGAATTTGCTCTTGTAAAGTCCAGGGCAGTGAGCTTGCTACACGCTCTTCTTACTGTCCTGAGGGTCTCAAATTTGGCCATCTCATGATCGCTGCAACCAAGGCTGCCCTGGAGCATCACATTTCCAACCAGCCCTTCCCTGTTGGTGAGCACGAGGTCAAGCATGGCACCTCTCCTTGTCAGCTCCTCTGTTACTTGCAGAAGGAAGTTGTCTTCCACACAATCGAGGAACCTCCTGGATTGTTTGTGCCGGGCCGTACTGTCGCTCCAACAGGTATCATGGTGGTTGAAGTCCCCCCTGAGAACAAGGGCCTGTGAGCGTGAGGCTGTTCCTGTCTGTCTGTAGAGTGCTTCAACCACAGATTCCTCTTGATCAGGCGGTCTGTAACAGATCCCCCCAATAATGTCTCCCATCACTGTTTTCCCTTTAACCCTGACCCGCAAACTCTCTGTTAACTGCTTGCTCACCTGTCCCCAGAGTTCCATACTCTCCAGCCTACCCCTAACAGAAAAGCAACTCCCCCTCCCTGCCTGCCTGGCTTGTCTTTTCTGAAGAGCCTGTAAACTTCCATTCCAGCACTCCAGTCATAGGAGCCGTCCCACCATGTTTCTATGATGCCTATTATATCATACTCCTATAGGTGTGCACACAGCTGTTAATTCCTTGTTTGTTTCCTATGCTATGGGCATTTGTATGGAGGCACCTGAGCCAAGCTCCAAATGAAACCGGCTCATTGGCTGGAGCGGCTGGAATATCTACATTGCTCCAGGCATTTATTGCTGAGATAACCGCTGTTTTTCTGTGCCATAGGGCTGGAGTTTAGGTCTGTGGGTCACTTTAAATAGTGGGAAGGGAAAGGAGGAGATGCCAAAGTGGGTTTTCATCAAGGTTTCTTATTTAGGAAATCCTTTTTGGTCTTTAGGGACATTGTGAACTTTCTCTTAAGCATTGCATAGAAGCGCTTATGATAGGGTTCCAGAAATACCAGCCTATATGTCCTGGTGATGGGTATTAGTGTGGTATGATTTATATTCATTGGCACGGCTTACGATTAACATTGTACACCCTCAGTTTATTCAGGAAATGGAGGAGTGGAATAGTTCAGATAATGCAAAAAGGAAGTAAATTATGAGTAAAGAGGCTCCAAGAATAGAGATTTATGTGGAAAAAAAAGTCTCTGGTGCAAGGGGTTTGCAGAGCCTTGAGATTCATATATTATCTAAGCTGCAAGCTGCGAAGCTCCCTGCAGCACAGTGCGATGAAACCTGATTTAGTTCATTTGGAATAGGTAGCTTGTCTGCCCACAGATAACCCAGAAGCTTCTCTGGAGAAGCACCCTCAGAAATGTCTCAAACATCTTTTCAAGATCTTTCCTTTTTTCCTAATAAAAAGAAAAATTCAGTGCCAACAAACTTGTGTTAATTTCTGCTTATCTGGTTCTGCTTGTTAGCTAACATTTATAGTGCAGGTACTTCTGTTACAGAAAGTTGTTTTTTGTTTTCAGTTTTTTCTTATTTGGGGAAAAAAATTGGCCTAAAGTTGTGTTTTGTCATGATTTGAGAAGCTGCAGGTTAATGTTTTGGCCATTTCAGTTATAAATGGCAAAGGGGTGTTTCAGCCTTCAGAAACTTAGGTTTCTTCACTCTTGCTTTCTTAAGAAAACAGTTTGTAATTTGGGATATACTGAAATTGTTTACAGATTTAAGAATGTGTTCTGTATGAGATAAACAGCAAAGTGTTCATTATGAATATTTTAAGAAATATACTTCTAAAGTACCAGATTTGAGCTTGCATGTACCTGACCACCGACACACTCAAGTGTTCTTTGCAACTGCCCACTTCAACTTTATGCAAGAAGCTTTAATTCATTGTGTTGTTATGGATAACTTTTTCATCATTAATTAGCAAATATCTATGTTAGTATTTCTGATTTAGTTTGTGCGCTGGCATTCATTTCTGGTGATGATTCTGCGTCATATTCATTTTATTTCTTGACTTTTACGTTACCTCTATGAACTTCTGACACCCATATACATTATATACTGGAAAAAGCTCTAGAGCTTGAATATGTGATGCATATGTGCTACTCCTCTACCTGTGTCCTTTGATTTTGAGAGGAAACTTTTGAGAGTGTCATGGTATGTTACGAATTGCATGCTTGTTGCTTGTGCTCTTGACAGCTGCAATAATACTTCAGCTCCTTTCATGGAGTTAGTATCCAAACACCATCATACAGATCAAGTCTCTCAAATTCTTAAAAAAACCCCACAAACACCCCAAACAAAAAAAAACAAAAAAAGACCTGGGTTTAACGCTGATTTTACTGAGTATGCAGTTGTCCCTTATCACATGAGAGTGGCTGGCAGCATCTGCAGGGCTGAGGTTGCTGCTGTGATGGACTCACTGAGTAACTGACCAAGATCAAAAAGGAACAAAAAAAAAAAAGCAGCCAGCAGTCTGGTATTTCATAACTGGTTAACTAGCAATCTAAATGTTAATGTATTTCATTTCTATTGAAGACTATTAATACAGAAAAGTAAAATTTAAGTTTAATGATTCAAAAATGTACGTTACTGAAAATGGGAATTTATATTCATGAGAACTTATAGTTTTAGTAATACTTCCATTGACAGGTTTTTCCCCCTGTGGTACAGTCTTGCAAATCAAGGATTTCTAAAATGCTCCCTTGCCCATTATGTATACTTAGTTTATATGCTACAATAGGTTTTTAACAGTACAGACACATGAGCGTACTTGTATTTGTGTAAGTACGTTATTTTGCAAGGACATGCCGATTTTAGTAAACTGTATATGTGCAGCATTTAGAGATAACTGCTGGGCAAAGTGGTGAGATTAAGAATCTCAATCTCTACGATACATAAGAGAATGTCGCAATGAGAACTTTTAAATACATTAAGATGCAGTGAGTGGAATAAAGGTTTTATACACTGTCAAATAAATTGTGTCACAAATCTAACTTTAACCTGCAAGGAATATTTATTAAAAGATAATGTTCTCTGTCAGTCCTAGAATAAGAAATTTGAAAAGATAAAGTGACTTCAGTGCTCCATATTATTCTGAAGTGTTGCAAAATTTCCCAATGAACATGTGTTAGTCATGCATATGTAAATTTTAGCATGATGTAAAAATGTGCTTTTTTTGGTAGCATTTCTGTATGTAGTTTTCAAAGCTGGATAGAATGATTTTATATCCTTATAGAGTACTTCTGTGATGCCAGTGTCGTGATTTTGTTCATGGGTTTGGGTTTTGGCTGGGGTTTGGTTTTGTTTGGCTTTTTTTTTTTTTTGGATCAGAATGTTGTTTTATGTAGTCTTCAAAATGACTATCGCAGTTCAGCTTTTATTCTCAAATACAGTTCCTAAGTTATTCAGAGTTACTGTTTACCTCCTGGAATTGGATTTATGATCTTGCAAACATGGATAAAATATTTTTGCCAAGGCATATATCAAGATAGGAGGAAATGAGCTATTGACAGATGTGGACATACATACTAACTTTTCGTGCTGATAATTGTAGAAGATGGAATACTGTGCTGGTTCCTTAATGTAGAATAATTGTATGTGACAGGATTGTAGTGTTTTGTTGTTGAAGATCTTGCTGTGCGTGTTGATCTGTCAAATTTTGGCCTTCTGGTGGAGATGTCTGTTCCTGTCGTAGCATGATTTCAATACTAAAAGTACTACCAGTCATATCTATTCTTTCTTCCCCCCCTTTTTTTTTCCTTAGTAAAGTAATGAACATGGCACGTCATAAGGGTGCCATTTGTCTGAGCACATTTCATGCTGAGTGCATGGTTTCCTTTTTTATTCAAGCAGAGACTGTAGAGCTATGCCAACTTCTGAGTCTTCTGTGCGAGAGAACATAGAGAACATCAGGGTGGTGTCTCAACTTGTCTGTTTGTGATACAGGACTCTGATAGGGAGGCAAGCCTTCTTAAAGCTTTCCTAATGTTTTTAAGACACAAATGGCTGTCTAGGAGATTGTTCTGTTTTCTGCACAGTATTGAAGTCTGATGAATCAAGATTGCAGATGAAGTGATTCCAGTTTATTATTTTTTTTTTAATCAAAATCTTAAAAAAATAGTTGAATTAAATTTTCGTTGATAAAACTGTTGTAACTATGAGGAAGGGGGAGAAAGTGAGAATTTCTCCAAAGGCCAGAAATATAAGGTGGTTGTGTGTTTGTCTCAACTGTAGAGTACAGATAAGTAAGCAAAACCAATACCAAGATCAAATTAAAAGCAAATCAAGAATTGATCTCTGTGCTGCAGAGAAATTCAACTATATATGTTGGCAATTTCCACACATTCATATCAGGATAATTTTAAGCTTAAGCAGAATGTATTACCTGCTCATTTAAAATTAGCATCTGTTTTTGTGATACAAAAGAGACTGACTGGATATATGTAATATAATTGAATTTATGGGAATCATAGCAGTAATGGAGAACTGTGAGTTTTTTTAGGAGCACTTTTCTTACAAGCTGTTGAGACTGGAGATCTCAATGCACTTTCATTGCAGAAACCTACTCCTGCCAGTTGTAAATTAGGTAGAGAAGAAAGGTGCAGTATTTCTGCCACTCCAGTTTGTGCATGGCAATGAATACATTTTGTCCCTCTACAAGGTGGTATCGTCACTGTTTATTATCTAAAAGTATTTTATGCAAAGTAAGATGGTAGATTAAACAAGATAATGCTACTATAAAAGATAATTTGCCCTAATAAATAATGTATTTAAAAGGCAAAACACAGAGGAAAAAAATCTCATGTCAAACATTGAATACAGTTTTGTGATTCCTTTCCCCCTTGGACATGAACTATACGGGACTAACTCCACATGCGCAGTGCTGTCCTTCTGATCCTGGCTACATTCATGCTTTTATAGTATTTTTGGCAGCCCAATATTATATTGAATTTATCAAAACAAAAAATCCATAAGGAAAAATACTGCAGAAGTTCACTCTTCTCTACATCAGTATGGTTAGGTGTCAGTGAATGTATGAATTGTATCATGTGAAAGAACTGTGGAGGTGCTTTGTCATGTTAATTTAGTAATTTTGTCTTTGATCTTAAAAACATTATCATAGTGTTGCATAAACAGACTTTCCTGTATGTATTTTTCTTCTAAATGTTCAGAAGAATTATGAAAGTGTGTGTGGTAAGCATATACATTTCTTAAAGCAAAACCTGGCAATTGCTTGATGTTCATACAGGAAAATATGATCTATCAAATGAGTAAATACTATTTAATTATTGCCATAGTATTAAAATACTTAGGAATTATACAGTCTGAATTACTGCGTAACATTTTAAAGATTAAGAAACATGATAGTGAGTAACTACTAAAAAGGTTATAGGAAAAAAAACCAACAACTTTGCTTCAGTGTGAGACTTCTTATTTTTTTTGTCTTTATCTAGCTGTAAGTGAAATCATAGGCTTGGATTAATGAGCTGTTTTTCATTTCAACTGCCCTATCAAACACCTACTCGTTAGTCAGCAGCTGAAACTGTTAGAAGAATGCTTTACATCTGTCCCTGGCAGCATTTCCTACCAAACTTGTTTCCACTGAAGCTTGGCTAGATTCCATAAAAATGGGATTTAAAATGTGGCCTTGTCTTATTTTCTAGATCCTAACTTGTCTCTGAATTAAGATTCAGATCTCTCTTAAAATGTCTTTTATTATGCTCTTATTTACAAAAAGAACATTTTGTTCCACTGCACAGGTCTTCATTATGATCAAACCTAAACAATGAACTTCTCCATAAAAGCTCTACTGATCAAATAATGAATGCGATATTTAGACATGTAAATATAAGTCAGTGCTTGCTGGATAATTGGCATGTTCTCAAGTTTTTGCTTTTAAATTTCTGTGCTTCAGTTCTTGAAAATTACATGTGTGACCTATGTAACGAGGCCGCAGATGGAAATTTGGTGGTATACGTGTTAGCTTTTATACTGGGCTTGATAAAAATTATTGTGTCAGTATTTGAAACAAGCTTATGCAATCTGCTGTGGGAAATGTTTTGCACCAGACGCTACTCTTAAAATACCTTTTTTTTTAGGTAACTAATGATATTTTTTGTGTTGTACAGGTTTCTGAACTCAACAGATATCTATTGATTCCTCTCATCACACACACACACACACACACACACACACACACACACACACACACACACACACACCCCATGAAACCTTTTGAGTATTGACTGAAGGAAAACTTGGCACTATTATAGTCTATGTGCTACAGTGACCTTGCAAATAGCAGGAAATCAAGATAGAGAAAAATCCAATTGCTGGCAGATGTTTGTCAATTCCTATTTTAATCAGTTTTTGCTATATTACAAAGGAATTTTGGTTTTGTTTTTAAATGTGGAATGTAGAAGCTTATCTTTTGCCATACTTCAATCTTGGAAATTCTTTAAGGAAGCCAAGTGATAGTCAATACCCGTTTCATTTATGCAGGTAAAGATTTTTTTCTTATCTGTGTATTTCTTTTGATAGCCAAGTATTAACATGGTGTTTACCACCTCTGTTTCCTTGAAGAATTTCCTCTTGGCTGTCCTTTGGAACTGAGTCAGAACTGTGTAGGAGAAGCCTGGTATCTTTCCTTTTGCTGTGATTTCTTCTCCAAAATGTGTAGCATCCAATGCTTCCCCCTGCCCCCCCACCGCTAAGCTAGGACAAAGTTACTGTCTTCAGGTAATTCATAGTTCAGGGTTGTCAAGAGACCCTTGTTTTGTATAGCCTGACATGATTTGTGAGAATGGCAAGTTTTGGTTAGGCTATAATTGGAGGGCAAAAAAGTAAATTGCATTGGTCTTACTAGTAAAAGCAAGTCATGTTTATTCCCACCCCTTCTTTGGGTGGCTGTGTGGTGAACCAGATAATGGAATCAATGTGACTCAAACCCCTCCCCCCTTTTCCTTCTCACTTGAACTCTGCTCAGTCGTCTCCTAATCTGGTTCAACCATGCAGCTTGTACAGCAATTTCAGATGGTTGTGCACGTGCACCTCAGAAGAGGTGGGGTGGCAGCAGTAGCTCATCTAGACTTCGCTCAGTTTAGGCTGCCATGGAACACTGTTTTAAGTTAACAGAAAACCAACCTGACAGTAAAGTGGCTTTATGCTGGATTAGTGGACTAAACCAATTCAGCTGTGGGTCTGGTGACCACTGAAGCAGATGAGAGGAAAATAAAGCAGAGGGTAATGCTGGAATGAGGCTGAATTAGGCTACGTTAGGTTGCTGAGGCATAGCAACTTCAGCAATTGTGGAATTGTGCCTTTAGTTACCTTAGAGTTCAGCCTAAATAGTCCTCTTGCAATTAGAAAAGGAAAACTCCCCATATAATCTTCTAGGTAATCAATTTTGTCCAAGGTGTTTCATGTAAATAGAAATTAATCCAGTTTTACTTAACTTGTATGTTGTTGATTCTGTCACTATCAGCTAAAATAGTAGCTAGTTCAGAACGAAAATAAATGCAGTCTTTGGGCAGGTGAATTGGGGGGGGGGGGTGTTGGGGTTTTTTTAAATCACAACCCAAGTAGAATGTGTGTGTTTTGAAAGCAATACTACATAGTCTTCCAGGGTAAAGAGAATTCACCAGCTATAGTGATGGATCCTAAATGCTAACACATTTATATCCTGAGAACTTTATTATGGAGTTTTCCTTCATTCCCATCATCAGGAAGTTAGAATTGATGAGCAAGGTTCGCTGAAAACCTGGAACTGCTACAGTTTTGCTGTGCTATCAATCTAGTTTTTCATTCATTAAATTCTAAATATGGGTAGCCAAAGTTAACACAGTTTTTGATTGTGTTGCAAAGGAAGTGTATTCATAAATTAGTTCAAGTAAGCTCTTCCTCCTCCCACTGATATTCATTAGCTCCATTCCACTTGTACTAATATTCTTTCCCTTCGCATTAGTAAGTCAGTTCCTAATTCAATTTTATTTGCAATTTTTTTCCCCAAATGAGGTTACTCAAAGTAATTGAACTCAAGTAAATATTTTCCTTTGGTGGCAAATCAAATATTTTAATGCTGAAACAAAGGGAGGTCATACAAACCTCCTAAGTAGAATGTAGTTCCAAATGTGTACAACTGGTGAAGGTACCAGATTCTGTTAATGAGCAAAAGGTCTTACAAAGTTTTATGTTCTTCAGCTCCACTAGTGTCCTGTCAGAAGCATACCAGGAATATACTGAATTATGCATTATGGCTGTTTTAACCAGCTTCATACTAAGTACTGACCTCAGATGCAACACAGTCCTGCAGAGAAGAAGAAATGTGAACATGGTATGCAAATCTTTCAAAGAAAACTTACCTGAATGTGACTTAGTGTTCTACTGATGCTACTGTTAGTAGTAGTTACTGTAAACATCACATTTGCTCCCTTCAGTGAAGCAGAAAATGTCTAGATGAGGCCATCAGTGACATGGTTTAGTGGTGGACTTGGCAGTCCTGGGGTAAAGGTTGGACTTTATAGTATAGTTAGTTGATTCTAAGAACAATGTAGGGAGGTTGATTCTGAAACCATTACCTAAAATTTGAACCTCCAGCTAAGAAAGAAATGCTTGTGTATAAAGTAAGTGGAACTGTAACAAAAGTAGCATTCCCTTTCTGGCGTGTGTTCCACTACTGTACTTCAGTTGTGTGCCATTGGACCTGCAGTCTTCATAGCCATTTAATCTTTGCAGGGAGTTTCAAAGGAACAGAAACAGCAGTTGACCATTGAAGCAAAGAGAAGAGAGAGAGAGAGCAGCTGCCTCTTAAAGATGTGGTTACCAGATAAACTAGAATTTTAAGCTTAATTTTTGCTGCTTCATAGTATGTCTTATCAGTATAGAACAGCCTAATTGCACTTTAGATAGGGAAAAGAAACAGAATTTTCTTAAGAAATTCTGCATATGAAAATAGAGTGAAAATTATCTCAGTTATTCTTCAATGTTCTTTTTATCTTGATCCATCAAGAAAACTTTGGAGGTAGAGGTAGAAAACTTTGTCTGAGGTCAGTCTTGGTTTTGTTTTTAAATCGCGTTTTATTAAAGGCTCATCTCTATGGTAGCTTTTTCTTTTATAAGACTAAAACGTCACATCTAAGGTATACCCATTTTGAGAACGTACTTCCCTTGGTTTTGTCTAGACTGGAAGGACAAATAATTTGGATCTCTGTAGTCTTAGGAAAAAGGTTTTAAAAGGCATCAATTTTGTGTAGTCCATTTTCATGTTCTCTAAAGCAGGATCAGCTACATTTGTATCACTCATTATGTTTGGTCACTTTTTAAATTACTGAAGTTTGCACTCTCTTAGTTTGTTTCACTGTACTTATTGCAAGAGGATTTCATTTATTATCTAACCTAATCTTCCTTGATGTAGGAGAAATTTACTGTCTGTAGTGAGCGTAGGAAAAACTTAATTCCCTTCGTCTCCATAATTACTCTTTCAAATACTTGGATATTCTCAGTCTAGTCTTTCCTATTAAAAAAAAACAACAAAACCCAAAACAAACCAGCCCTCCCCAGACAAATAAAAAACCCAACAACCTACATCACAGGAGCTTTATTTTTTTAACTAAGTAATATTTTCTAGGTTGGTCCTCTTTGGGCTTTCTCGTCAGGTTTATATCCTCCTTCAACTGTGCCATCTAGGAGGTACTACTTCAAAGTGGATCTTCTCAGCAATCAGTAAATCCAATTGATTTCTTCATGTCTTATAGGTAATATTGCTCTTCTTTTTTATATATATATATCCCAGTTATTCTTTTCCTTGCATCCAATTCTATAATATTCAGTACAGCTCTAAGTCGCCTTTGAAGAGTGTATTGTTGTAGTAAGATAAAATTTTCTAACCAAGTATGCATACGCCCAATAATTTTTGTTCCAAATTTTCATCAGCAAATTACCTAATTGAATTTTTTTTTTTTAATGTACTCCCTTTTTTTAGCAGGTGGAAGTTAGGTCAGTGCCATAGATCAAGTAATTAAATATTTAAAGGTGGTATACTGGTGCAAGCAGGATTTGGAGAGAAGCAGTACACTGACACTTAAGGTCACTCCCAGAGGTGCAGTACCTAGTGGGCAAAGTGGTTCTTCAGATAGCTCATTATAAAAATAAACGTGCAAGTCTCGTATGATGAAGAAAAGGTTGTTCCAAATAACTTAAGTAATTTAACTAAAGTTTAGGAGTTGTCATGCTGTACTTTTTTATATTTCTGGGATTATACAGCAAAACTGTTTCCATATGCCTCTATACTGGTTCTTAGTGCTGCAATACCTTAATTTTTGATAATAGTAAAAAAGTTGTTTATGATTACTGAACTTTCATGGAACAGAAAACAAAGTTTGCATTATGCAAGCTTAACAACATTAACTTCAATTTAAGATGGATCCATTTCTAGAATGAAACAAATACTAAGATGACCATGAAACACGAGGCTGTCATTCCCTGCATGTCACGTGTGTAGATTGTTTTTATTCTTAATATACATAATAGAAACCAATCTAAAACACCTCCTGGGAATGCTCATGAGGTTGGTTGTTGTTTTTTTGTTGGGTTTTTTTTTTATTACTATACCTGTATCTTGCCGTGAACTACCTTTTAATAAGGCTCTTGTAAGCTCAAGTTATAGATGTTGCCCTTAATGCTGTGGTTTTCCACGTTTATGTTGAACTCCTGATTGGTAATTCTTGGCGGCCTTGCTGAAGGAAAGATTAAAGCTATTGTCTCTTTCAGGAAAGAAAGATACAGTTGTTGCGCTCTTTCTAGCAGGTGCGCACAGAGTATTATCTGTGGGGGGATAACAGAGCAGCAACAGCATCATCCTGGTTTACAATAAGCGAACGCGGAGACTCGTCACCTCCTTTGGCCGCCGTTTGCCAGGCGCCGCTGCCGCGGGAGGCGCGGAGCCGGCGGCGGGGCGCGCAGGGCGCAGTGCCAATCCCGCGCCAGGCTCCGCTCATTTGCGGCCTCCTCGGTGTCATTTGAAGTTGCTGCCGTTGGCCAATGGGGCTCCTCCCGCCCGCTGACATCACTCACTAGCCAGTTCCCTCCAGCTGCAGAGCGCTTCGGTTTCTGTCTTTTTTTTTTAACTAAAATGGAGGCTGGTTTCTTGCCTTAAGGAGTACACCGCCTTGCCTGCTGGAGCCTAGATGTTGACATGTAACAGAGCTAGCAGCAGGATGGTGGTTGACGCAGCCAATTCCAATGGGCCGTTCCAGCCCGTGGCTCTTTTGCATATTAGAGGTGAGTTATTGTGCGTGCGAGAGGGAATCGCGACCCTCCGACGGGCTAATAAATGGCTATTGTGATGCTCGGCTAAAGGGGAGCAGGAGGCCTCTAGCCCCGACACTTTCTGTTTGGCGATAAAACCGGCGCAGACCAAAACCCGTCCTCTGCTCGATGTGTTTAGGGAATATTTAGGAATTCGCAGAGGCATTGCATGCATAGCTAAAAGCAGGTTTTACTGCTTTCTGCCGTAACTCTCCCATCCCCCTTTCAAGCTGTGCTGATGTCAAAGGATGTGAAGTCATTACCCCAGAAAGGTACTGAGTGGGGGAGGGAAGAGCCGAGTTACCGCTTTACCGTTTCTATAGAATAAGGGCAGACGGTTGATGTGTTTCAAACCCTTTTTTGTGGAAATCCTTCCGCTAGGGCTCCTTTAAAACCCATTGCAGCTCGTAAAAGAATTGAAAGTGTTGTTGGGAAGGAGTGGGGGTGCGTGACATTTGTTCTGAAAATATCCTTTATGTATTCAGAAAGCATTTCATAGAAGAGATGCAGTTCAGCTTTAACAAGCAAGCTCTTATGTGCCTGTTGCTGTGTGCAGTTCTAAATGTGAAATTTCTGCACAGAATACGTTCTTTTGGATATATAGAATTAGTGCATTGCAGATCTACATTTAATATAATTCATTGGGAAAATACATGTTGGTATGACATTTCTGCGTAATACTGCGTGTGCATCTCTTGATCTGTATTTTTGCAGTTAGTAAAATTTTGCATTGCTGTGTTGGGTTTTTTTTTATTATTTCTTCAGCTGTCTGTTAACCGATCAAAGCTTTTTTTTTGGGGGGGGGGGTCTTAAGGTTGTTTTGGTTTAGAACTTTTTGTGAAAGCTGAACATGTATTAGCTGGGATCACCATACCTTGAACAATGGCATTTATATGCAAGAAACACAGCTAATACAATTCTTAGTTACCTTTGCTCCTCAGCTTTCACTGACGTTGGCTTAATGTTGGTACTGAAAAGTGTATTTTTTCATTAATATTTCATACACTGAAACAATTTTTGCTTTGAAAGTTGAAAAAAAACCAAACCAAGGAAAACACCAAACAACCCAACAGATGCAACTGTTCAGAAGTCTGCCCCTTTAAGCAGTAGCACTGATCTTCATGTATTAAGAAATCACAATTTCTCTTTACCCTTTAAAAGAGGAGCCACCTCTTTCTCTGTCTGAAGTGGGACTGGATGTATTTGAGAAGAGACTCATTTTGGTCTGGGGGGTGGGGCATGCGATAAAATTCCCTTGAGTTAGAATAGGGACTGTGCTTTGTTGTCAGGGGAATAGAAATGCAACTGCCTGACCTGTAGGCAGGCCTTTGCTTTTCACTGCAAAGATCACCTTAATTTTCTGATAGATGTTGCCTTTTGGAAGGGGAGAAGCACCATCTTTTAGAGGTGTAAGTTAGGAGAGCAAAACAACATTGGAATCATAATGTTGAAATGTTATAATGAAGAACTTTAGTAATCCTTTGTCTCAATATGATACTAAGATTGTCAGTGAATTTGTCATCCCTGTTTTTGCACCAATCAGACATGTAATTGTGGAAACAATGGATTTTTTTTTTTTTTTTTTTTTTTTTTTTAAGAAAATGTTCTGAAATTTATTTTCTGAAGACCTAAATTCTTGGTGCAGTGTATCTAAAATTTTGGTACACAGCAGTAAAGGTTAAGGGGTTTTGTGGTTTGATTTGTTGCTACATTTTTCTTAATTTTGTTGGGTTTTGTTTGGCGTTTTTGTTTTTTTTAATGGCTGATGAGAGTGGACTTTCTTGTAAACAATCAGGGAATAACTGGGAGATTCTCTTACATTTTTCAGGTCCTAGGGAGTAAGATGTGGCTCTGGTATTACGGAGCTTCTTGACACTGGGATAGGAAAAGCATCCCTTACGTACATGTGTATGTGTATCCAGAAGCTGTGCTGGTTTTTTGTGTGCCTCATCTCACTAGCTGCTCTGATGCTACCAGTACTGATCTGCCTCCAAGATGAAGCCTGGCAGAACAATACATACAAAATTAATGGCAGTAAAAATTAGCTGGTAACTGAAGCCTAATGACACATTTACTGTTTGTCCCAATCTGTGCTGCTTTTGCAGTTGTCCTTTTACATCATCTGTTGCTGTATGGGATTAAATTTCTACTAGAGTTTCTTTTTGCAGCTATAAGAGCTGAAACTTAAATGTCAAAAGTGTGGGGGCACAAGCCTGTCAGTTGGCACTAGTTGATCTGGTTTGTTGTAATGGAAGAGATACTGCTTTATCACCAAATTCATATAATGGTTAAGCTAAATTTTGAGCTGGTATACTGTGTTTCACTTTACCCTTATATTTTAGCTACCATATATGGTCTTAGTCTTATTTTTTAAAAACGCTGTGAGGCCTTGTGGACTACACTATCAGAAATTCTTTAAAAATTGCAGTCATGCTTTTAAAGTTAATTCTGAAGCCCTTTCTGTACCTGGATCACATGGAACAAGGTGCTTGGTGACAGCCAGCATGGCTTCACTAAGGGGAAATCCTGCCTGACCAATTTGGTGGCCTTCTACGATGGGGCTACAGAATTGATGGATAAGGGTAAAGCAGGTGATGTCATCTACCTGGACTTGTGCAAAGCGTTTGACACTGTCCCACACGACATCCTTCTCTCTAAACTGGAGAGATATCAATTTTATGGATGGACCACTCGGTGGATAAAGAACTGGCTGGATGGCCGCACACAAAGAGTTGTGGTCAATGGCTCCATGTCCAGCAGGAGACCGGTAACGAGTGGTGTCCGTCAGGGATCGGTGTTGGAACCGGTCTTGTTAAACATCTTCATTGCTGACATGGACAGTGGGATTGAGTGCTCCCTCAGCAAGTTTGCCGATGACACTAAGCTGTGTGGTCCGGTTGATATGCTGGAGGGAAGGGATGCCATCCAGAGGGACCTTGACATGCTTGTAAGGTGGGCTGATGCCAACCTTACGAAGTTCAACCACAACAAGTGCAAGGTCCTACACCTGGGTCGGAGCAATCCCAGGCACAGCTACAGGTTGGGCAAAGAAGAGATTCAGAGCGGCCCTGCAGAGAAGGACTTGGGGGTACTGGTCGATGAGAAAATGAACATGGGCTGGCAGTGTGTGCTCGCAGCCCAGAAAGCCAACCGTATCCTGGGCTGCATCAAAAGGAGCGTGACCAGCAGGTCGAAGGAGGTGATCCTGCCCCTCTACTCTGCTCTTGTAAGACCTCACCTGGAGTATTGTGTGCAGTTCTGGTGTCCTCAACATATGAAGGATGTGGAACTGCTGGAACAAGTCCAGAGGAGGGCCACGAGGATGATCAGGGGACTGGAGCACCTCCCATATGAAGACAGGCTGAGGAAGTTGGGGCTGTTCAGCCTGGAGAAGAGAAGGCTGCGTGGAGACCTCATAGCAGCCTTCCAGTACCTGAAGGGGGCCTATGGGGATGCTGGGGTGGGACTCTTCGTCAGGGACTGTAGTGACAGGACAAGGGGTAATGGGTTAAAACTTAAACAGGGGAAGTTTAAATTGGATATCAGGAGGAAATTCTTTCCTGTTAGGGTGGTGAGACACTGGAATCAGTTGCCCAGGGGGGTTGTGAGTGCTCCATCCCTGGCAGTGTTCAAGGCCAGGTTGGATGAAGCCTTGTGTGGGATGGTTTAGTGTGAGATGTCCCTGCCCATGGCAGGGGGGTTGGAACTAGATGATCTTGAGGTCCTTTCCAACCCTAGCTATTCTATGATTCTGTGATTGTATGAATATGTAGTGTTTGCAGAATAAAAAGGAAATTGATCCGGCATGGGATGGGAGCTTGCTCCGTTTCCTCTTGTTCCTCCTGAACTGCAGACAGCTTTATTGTCTGGGCTACTTATAGCTTTGCTGAAATAACACAGTTGGAAAAATAGACACAGGTGTGGGTTTTTAAAATTATGTTACAAGTCTTGTAATTAAGAAATAAAGGTTCTGCTGCCACTGGTGTCTGCACCATCACTGATAAGGAGGAGAAATAGGTATTTGCAGGATAGGAGGGATCCCCAGATACCCCATCCTCCAGCAGTTCATTTGGCTGCCACTGCTCAAGGTCATCTTGGTTGTGGTGCAGCCATGTAATTCTGAGTCAGAGTGCTGTGGAAAGACCTGGGAGAAGTCTTGTCGAGGTTCTGCTTTCTGTCAGGAGGTGTCTTTTAAGGTCAGAACCTTGGCCTTAGTCATTGCAGCTATGTGGTTGTCCAGCCATGTACCTCACTGATCTGGATCCTAATGTGTAGACTACCTAGTTTGGTGTTTCTATTCACTATAGACTTGTTCAGCAACCACAGGACTCTTGGCTGACCCTGGTCACTGTCAGTATACTTGCTCTCCTTTCTTCAGTCAGGTACTATGCCCTTTGTCACAACCATAGACTGTTGGCAGTTGTTCAAGACCAATCTGTAGAAATCCAGTCTGCAAAAGATGACTTTGGACTTGTTGTTGGAAAATACCAAGTACCAAAAGAGCCTAATCCGTGCTGACCACAAGTGGCATGGAGCCATTACTGTATGTTGTTTGCTTGTGCTGAAAGCACTGGTTCAGTGAGAGTGTTTGGTCTGGTGGGGTAATGAGTCCTTGGTCATTCAGCCACAACAGGCTTTCCAGGAGATCCAAGTTACGCTACTGCTGCATTGATCTTTTTTAGAGTACAAAGATAATGTATAATGGGCAGCTGAGCTGCTCGGCACTGGTTATCATGGTTAACTGAAAGCTTACCTAGTATTGAAATGGTCCAAAGCTTCCAAGAATATTGCAATTCAGTTTGAGCAGCCGTTACGGCCATGGAATAACTACTGTGGTTTGTAATCCTGGGTAGAGACTAGAGCTTGTATCTGGCTGTGAAACAAATGGTGTAGCCAAAGCAACTGGTCATGGGGTATCTGCAGAGAGATCTCCTTTAGGATCTTTGTGCATCAACAGGTGAGTAGCTATGAAGATGATACTAGGACAACAAAGGGAAGGTGTTTATTAAGTAGCACAAATTTAATATTTTTACAAGGAGGAAAGTAGAGCTGGATGGTGTTTTCAAGATGTGTCTTCTTCTCATGGAGCCCTTCTGGCAGCTAAACCCCCAGGGTGATGGAAGTGCACTCAGATCCCTGACAGGAGGATCCACATAAATAAAATGAGGCCTGGGGGGAGGAATTGGAACCTTTTGATTTCCATCTCAGCACTTCAAGCAAAGAAAATGGCTGTAAAAGCAGCATGGATTAGGAAAAACAGTAAATATTTATCACTAGGCTTGAGAGTTACCAGTTCATATTTACTGTTGTGAGTTTTGCTGAAACATGTAGCTGTAGTACAGAGTGCAGTTACAGGTAGAAAATAATTGTAATTCATTCTGTAGGCAGATAGTAAATGTTTGTTCATAGGAGGGATGGGGCAAACATTTTCATTGGGAATACAGTTCAGTGCTGTTAGAAAATCTTAGTGCCGTTTTATCAGTATGTAGAGGTAGTTCAAATGCCAGTGTTCTTATGAAATCAAGACACAGGTATTTGAACAAAATACAGATAAAATTCTGCTCTGATCTACAATGACAGTTACCAGAACATAGAAGTTACCTTAGTGGCTTAGTTGCTGACTGGTGGGGACTGGTAATGTCTGTTCATACTCTTCAAAACTTATTTTCAAGATGTTTTGCAAGACATACTGAAAGTTGTGTGGGAAGGAGAATAACACCCTGATACTGTGCTAACTCAAAGTGATGTTTTCTGTAGGCCGTAACCTGTTTCAAATATCTTATTGTCCATCCTTCTCTACCTTCCAGATCAGCAACTGACAGACTCAACTTTGTCATTATCTAAGTTACTTCAGACTTCGTGAAGATTAATATTCTGTCTGCACGTAGGGCTTTTCTACAGGGCTAAAAATGTCAGTAGCAATGTTTTTGTGCAGGAAAGTTCAGAGTGTTTAGATCAACATTTCATGCTTGCCAAAGCCTAATGAAAGATCTTTGTTCTCTTGGGGTAGGTACTAACAGAGCACCAGGTACCTCTCTGAGGTTTTTTACCCTGAGATTGGGCCACCTTTGATCTGGAGCTGAAAGGCTACCAAATCACCATGAACTGCTGTTAGGTTCTTAAAGCAGCCAACTGCTATCTAGCTATTGCAAGGTGCATTTCCACTTACTTTAGATTTTCATAGGTGGCTATGAAAGGTCAAGTCCCTTTTGACAATGTGTAAATGTAGGAAATGACTGTTAAGTGAGCTGCATATTGCATTTAACCCTGAAGTATGCAATTTATTTCTTAAAGGAGAAAAGATGGCACTTTTATTTTTAGAAAGAAACTGGCATGTGTTTCTTCTTGGAAAATAATTCATCTGAAGATACTTTTGCCTAACTGTGCTTGCAAAAAATCATGAAGGTTCTTCCTTCGCAGGAATAGTTTCTGAGCTAAAAACTAAAACCATAAAAAAAGCTATTTTGTAATTAAGTGGGAAGCAGAGGACAAAGCTTACACTTGAGAAGTAGTACAGACCAAATTCAGCATGGAGAACACTAGCCTTTAATCTCATGATGTACAAAATGAGGCTGAAAGAACTGGTCCAGGGAGGGGAAGGCTAAGGGGAGATACCATCTCCAACTGGTGGGAGGGTATAGAGGACAGAGCCAGGCTCTCCTCAGAGGTCTACAGTGACTGAGTGAGAAGTAACCGATAGAAGTTGTAGCACAAGAAATTGCCATTGAATACAAGGCAAAAAAAAAAAAAAAAAAAAATCACCATAGAAGTGGTTAAATACTGGATTCCAAAGGGGCTGTGCTTGGAGATACTTAAGTCATTGACTGGACAATGCCATGAGCAGCTGGGTTTAACTAGCTCACCCTGCTTTGAGTGAGGGATTAGGCTAGCAGAAATGAGGTAGTTCCTTCTGGTGAAAATTACTCTGTCATTCTGTCATTCCTTGCTGCATGTTGGCCAAAAAAAAAATGACTGGCCTTACTGTCACTTAAAAATACCACAGTATGAATTTTGATGTACAAAGAGCAATATTGTTACTGTAAACTGTCTTTTTTCTTTTCAATTACTAAGGCAGACTTTTTAGTGTGTTTAGTGCCAGCATGCTTATTAGTAGCACTTTTACCTCAGTGTTACCTCTCTATTTTTGGTGTTACGGTGTTTTAAATTATTCTTATCAAGTCTTTGCAAACTGTTAAAGTTGCGTGTTGGGAACCACATGCAGCTTTAAAAATACTGGCATCCTAAAAGGGTGTTTTGTTAATTTCTTAATATTCTGTTAGGAACACACAGTAGTAAAAAACCATGGCAGGTGTGTGTTTTTTTACAGAACACCCATAACTAAAAGTATCTTCTGAATAGGCTAGAACTCATAAATGGTCACAGTCAGCTGTTACACCCCCAATTCTTTACATTTATTGGCTTTTGGAAAGATCTAATAGGCTGAATTCATTTGCTCAGTATCGTGAAGTTTTTCTGTAGTTCTTTTTAAAAAGCTTTACACTGACAATGAATGCAGCATTAACTAACTGTGTGACCTCGCTGTTTGTCTTCTGTGGTGTTTATGAAAATGTTGAGCGGTATAATTTCTAACACAGATCCCTACAACATGTTTCTGGTAATCTTCCTGCATTATAAAAACATTATGTTAAAGGTCTAAAAATCCAAAGATAATTGTCATTACCGACTTTCTAATACTTTCCAAGAACTTGATAAATTTCAAGCATGATTTCCTTTGCATGTACTCAGTTTGCCTTTCTTGGGGCATTAATATTTTATTATAGGTTGAAACTGGTTTGCACAGATTATGAAAGCATACTGAAAGACATTTCAAAGTCGCCTTTCATGCTGGGTTTTCTTTTGTAGGTGTATACTGCAGTGGAAAATTGATCTGGTTGACTCCTTCAGTGTTTTCTGTGTAATGATAATATCCCCCTTCATATGCATCTTGCATTTTATGCATAAATAGATCTTTTTAAGGATTATGAACTTAACTGGTCTGAGCATATTTCTTTAAATACAATACTTTAATACATTTAAACTTAGTAACTCTCTGTTGTGAAAAGTGAGTAAAATCTGCCTGGGAAGAAAGGTACATTACAGCTGTACAGTGGTGTTGAGTTGGACATCCTAATAGTTTTCTTCAGAGATGCTTCCATCACAGTGATAAATTGTGCTAATTCTTTCAGTAAATTTCATTTTAAAATTACAGCTACTTGTAGAATCGGAGGCTTGTTTTGTGGAAATACTCGTGTGCAAAAAACCTTCAAAACTTTTTTTCACCCCTGCTAATCCAATAAATGGGATTTCCTAGGGCCAGCACTCATCTTCTGTTCTGCTTGTGGGCCATAATTGTTGAGATTGGATTAAATGGTTAAACCTCAGCTAAGATTTAAAAGAGTTAAAAATGCTTGTTCTTACCTTTCCTCCAATACAAGCCAATTATAAATTGATAATCCAAAGGGGTGAGAACCAGCTGCATATTTGGGTTGTTACCTGTGCCTTCCTTCCAAGCCATTCTGACTCCATCGGTATTCAGCCTGACTCCTGGAGCTCAGAGTTGTCCGTCTTGCCAGAGTTTCGTATATTCTTACAGAAAGTTCTCAGCCTCTGCTGTTCTTTTACATTGGTTTACCAGTTACACACTAAATCATTAGCTTTGAAACCCATCCACTGTTCCTTTCTAAAAGTGTTGCCTCCAAAAAGACAAACAAGGCCATCTTCATGAAGAAGCAGTAGTTCTGTTCGTAGTAAACCTAGGCATCTTGTGTCTTATAGGAATGTAAAATGTTTACTGAAGGGTTTCATCTGTTATTATTAGATAATTGTCTGAATTGTCGAAGGATTTGTACTAATACAAATGACTATTATTATATTCTGTCTTGTATGGTTTTGCTAGATTTTTTTTCAAAGGACATCCAAACATAGCCACAGTACATAGCCAGACTTAGACTCACTTTTTTTACTGGTATATCCTGAAGCAACTTATGGGGAGTGCTTTTGTAAGAGTGCACCTGAAGGAGGTTGCTTAGTTATTGCTCCCGTTGCATTCAACATGGTGACATGCTTATTAACTCATCACTTACTGTGAATCATTTTGTATCAGAGGATATATTTTACCTTGCTACTGCTTTTACTCTGTGCTCTGTCGTTCCTCTTGCTTCATTTTGTTGGGTTGTTTCTACATTTGTATGGATCATTTGCCCATATAAAGAGTGTGTAAGTTCTGCTGCTGGAAACAGTGCTAAGTGTTCATACTGTACTTAAAATCTCTGAGGGTGTGGCTGGAAAACATCTCTAGACGGGACTTTCTGTTGAGCTGAAAATTCTGTGAAATTATAGGAAAGTAGTCAGCTGGAATTTTAAGCTACATTTACTGGCTCGTGGTTAAATTTGCACGCCCTTTCAAGGAAGTGATATTATATATTAGCATAAATGCATATTTTCCCAAATTTTTATTCCTGCATCAAAATTTTCTGGTTTGGTGCTATGAAATAGCTTTTAAGATTGAAATTCAGTGCCATGTATTTCTGTGGAAAGTATTATTTCTGTTCAAAGCAAAATTAATAATTGATTCTGTAGTCAGCTAATTCTCTCCATGTGCTGCCAAATACTGTTGGCTACTGAAACCGCATTGTAAATCACACAGATTAAGTGAGCACCAGCAGTATTTAACAGCTGCAGGAATATTTACTTCATACATAAACAAGATGCCCCTCTGGTGGAGGTGGCTTTTATAAAGGTGCTAACCTTTATGCTGGAGGTGAACACCTTATATGAGTGAAAGTACGGTCTTGCCAGCCTGACAGAGCTGGTGCTTGGCTTCTGAGACAAAACAGAGTTATGTGGTGCTCTGAGTGTGTGGTATTTTAAAGCCACATCTGCAACTCTTATAATCAATTCTGCTTAATGCGCATGCAAATCATGCAGTACCATTTCTGCTGTAACTTGCTGGTTAGGTTTTCTTTTTCAAAAGCAGTTAAAATTAAGGGTGGGGTCTGACTCTGGGTTGTTATAAGTGTTGGAAGTGGCAGTTTTCTGTCAGTTTTCATAATTGCTCATTACTGATAACAGTCTTAATTTTATTAAGTAAATATTTCTTTATAAGTTATGAAAGTAAAAGTAATACATGAAATGGAAAAGATGTAAAAATAAAGCATGTGGGATTTTCTAGTTGTTTGTTGCAGTCTACTAATATGAAACACTTTCATTTTGAGGACTTTTATGGAAGGCTCTTAATTTGTATTTTTGGATTAAAGCTACTAGCTGTGTGGCTTCACACAGCCTCTAAAACTGAATGCTTGTGTTGCTTTTGTATTTAAAGTGAAAGCATAACAATGTCTGGTATTTCAAAGGTGTTCTGTGTTCATTTAAGCCACGTTGGAAAGAAAACTGGAACAAAATTGATCAGAGCCTGAAATCCTTTAAATAGTTTAAGTAAAAAGTGTGTAGTCTGTTCTTTGGGTGTAATAAGTTTTCTTCAAAAATATTTTCCGAACAAATGTAACTGGTCTTAACACTAGAATCTTTCTTCTAACCTAGTATATTTATATCTTTTGTTGCTCCTGGTGTGTTTAAACTTCTATATAAAGTATCTTAAAATCCAAAAATTGATGCACGGGGTTTTTTGAAGACTGCTAAAAGTTATTTGAATGCCACAAAAAAAAACTTGTGTGGTGCTTGTCCTAGTAGGAAATTAAGATCTTACTGACCTTTGAATTAGAATAAACACATCCTCTTTAAAGCAAAATTTTGAGCATATATGCTTTGCTGCATAACTTTCTCACTCCCTCTTTTTGGAAGCTTGGTATTCATTAATGTAGCTTAAGGGATAAAGAATACTAAAGCTTATTTTTAAGTGGAAGAAATTAAAATAAATTGCTTTCATTGCACATCTGAATCTTCTGTTTAAAAAGAAAATTGTAAATAAAATAATACTTCGGGAAATCTGCTTGGAGTGAGATGTCTAAATATGTCCAGAGCTTCTTGGCCATAGTGGCATCTTGGCAGTAGTGGATCACTTTTGGATTCATAACTAATGAAAGCAGCAACTTGTTTTTGCCCACTGTATTTACAGATGTGTTGGAGGCCTCAGTTTAAATTTAAAACCCACACACAGGGGATGTGACTTCCTGTCTATTGAGGAGAATTTATTAAGACATTTCTCTCAGCAAAAACACAAAAGTCCTGGTGGTATTGGTGATATTTCCTGTGTATCTTGTAATGACTGTTGGAAGTTCTAATGCTGTATGGTGACTTGGAATTATTTTAATTGTTAATCACCTCTTGGGGCCTTAGTTTGCATCTCATCTCGGAGTTACCTGCACTATTAAAGCTTTTCCTCTGAATAGACTTTTCAAAAGACTTATCCTGTTGCTCATCCTGTTTCTCTTTTGAAAAGAGTGGAAAATTGTCCTGGTATTGGTTGGGATAGATTTAATTTTCTACCAACTAGCTGGTGCAGTACTGTGTTTTGGATTTAGGATGAGAACAATGCTGATAACACACCGATGTTTTAGTTGTTGCTCAGTAGCACTTACCCTGGTGAAGGACTTTTCAGTCTCTCACACTTTGCCGATGAGGAGGGGCACAGGAAGCTGAGAGGGAGCAGAGACAGGACACTTGACCTAAACTAGCTAAAGGAGTATTCCATACCATAGAACATCATGGTCAGTATATAAAATGAGGGAGTTGGCCAGGAGCCACCAATCAGTACTCGGGGACAGTCTGGGCATTTGTCAGTGGGTGGTGCTGAGCAGTTGTATCATGCATCACTTTTCTTTCTTGGGTTTTATTTCTCTCTATTTTTATTATTATTGTTATGTTTTTCTTTATTTCAGTTACTGAACTGTCACTAACTTGTGTTTCCTATTTTTTTCTGATTGTCCTCCACATCCGTTTGTGGGGTTGGGAGAGAGTGAGCAGCTGTGTGGTACTTAGTGGCTGGCCAGAATTAAACCATGACAAGAGTTTAGAAAGCTAATTCAGTGTTGTTATCGAGGAATGATTATGGAAGATTTTGTTAAGATAAAGACATGTTAGCTTTAGACAAGCTGGAAAGCACATGCAGTTGTGCTTTCCAGCACAACTGTTTATAAACTGTTAGCTGTTTAAAACCGTAGTTCTTGTGTGAGAGGCTGGGTATTTGGTTTAGGTTGCATTAGGGTGTGAAACATGTTTGACCATAGAAAACCATAGGGGTGCTTTTCTCCCTGGTTTCTAATCTGTGTGTCATCTCTTTCCAAGCCACGCATGACCCAGTATTCTTCAATGAATTCTAGTGATACCTGTAATTAATCATTCTATAAGTCCTCATTAAATTAATCTATTTTGTCATTAAGAAGCATCCAATAGAAACCAGGGAGTAACCACTAGGATTTAGAGTATGTAGGCAGAGTGAGGAGAGGAAGAAGCAGACTGATACGCTCTGGGGAAGCATACAAGTTATTTTACATTTTGGCAGTTGATTGTTCCTTGAATTGTATTTATCGTAGATGTGTGACAGATAACATTGATTGGCAAGTTACTCAGGCTTATCAGCAGTAGCTGACTAGAGTTAGGGGTTGCTGTGTGGAGTTTAGATGTGTTTTGAGAAACAGCCCTTCTGCTTACAGCGGGTAGTTAAGCTTGATTAGCGGATACTTCAGCCAAGTGTCCAAAGCAGCAGAGTTTATCCAGTGGTTCATGGGTTACTTCAATTTACTTAATGTAAATGTTCTGAATTCCACCGTGCACTTAAATCATGTTCTGTAGTGTAACCAGGGTCTGGTCTCACCACAGTCGTGCTTCATCTTTTCAGAGAAACTGTTAAAAACAACTTTAGTTTTCAAATAGGGTAGAAGGTGTTGCATAGTAAGTTAATTTTTACGCTATGAGAATGGATTCAGGTACAATGTAACAGGTAGGAAATAGAGGATTTTTCTTTTAGGTTTCTAATAAATGCTTCGTGTCATATTAACAGTATGTTAACAGCATATGTATGCCAGAAAGCTCTACGGAGAGTTCTTTATCTGTTTGATTTCTCTCTTTCCTTGTTAAGACAGGTTTTTCTTCCATTGTCTATTTGATTATCCTCCCTGTCATTTTTCTCCCTAATTTTCAGGTGGAATTTTTATTTCATTAGCTATAGCCCATTTCGGTTTATTTCACTTGCCATTTCCTCTGTAAGTGTTCCTGTTTTTCTCTTTATGGTACATTGTCTTTAAAGTATTTATTCAGTTACCACTTTAACTCTTCACTTGCTAATTTTAAACATTTAAATATAGTCTAAAAAAAAAGTCTTACTTCTCTGAAATAGTACTACAAATAAGGTAGGTTTTTTAACATTTTATATGGCTTCTAAGAAAAGAGTTTTCTTCTGATGAAAATCTTTGTAAAGCAGGAGCTTAGATGCAGGGTGATGTTGGTCCTCTTCTGAAAAAGTTAGACAATTAGGAGCAGGGATTATTCACTGATCTACTGTTACCATCATTAGGCTTATGATGTATACCTGGAAAAGATGTTACTGGAAGTAATTCCAGTGCCTCGGGTTGTTTAGTTTGTAAAAAAAATTATGCCAAATAGTATGAAATGACAGCAGGCTTTTTTTTTTTTCCTATTCATTACTAGTCAGTCCTTAAAACCTCCCATCTTACAGGTTTGACAGTTAAATGTTATTACTTAGTTTCTCCATCATCAAAACCACAATGTAATCTTGTAGTTAGGAGATAGCTGCCACTAGCAATAGCCCTCGACACTGCGTTCCCCAGCAACTGCAGCTTTCCGAGGGGATTAGTGCTGTGAAGCACCTGTTTTGAGCTTCACTCCAGCACTGACAAAACATGTACTTCACATTGCTTTCAGGCTCTCTTAACTGTGGTCTTTTTTGGGTGGTGGCTTTTTAATTCTCTGTTGCTGTTTAATTAGTCTGATAATGGCTCACTTGATTCTGACAGCCTTCTTTTCCCCTGTTGACTGGAAGAATGTATTGCTCTAGAAGTCTCATAATCCAATGAAAAGCTGCTCATTTGGATTAAAATTTAGACAGGAGATTTTGGTCTCATAGAAACTAAAAATTTGAAATGTTATGTACCTTCATACTTAATGAATTCCAATGTCCTGCTCTTGCCTCTCTCCTCCCCATTTCTGTATCAGGGTTTATATTGGTTTAATACACATGCTGTCGCAGGTGAAATAAGTTTTTATCTTGAGTGGAGTTACAACTTCATCCAGAGTGCACATCAGCATAGGAGCAACGTCAGTACTGCTGCTTTGCTGAAAAAGAAATTTACTAACCAGGACTTGTTTGCTTGGGAGGGGGAAGGGGGGAAAGATTTCTTTAAATAAAATGTCTGCATTATTTAAAATAAAATGAAGAAAAAAAAACCAAACAACTAAAACCAAGAAAAAAAACCCACTATTTGGAAATAAAGTAAAATGCAGCTTGCTTTTGAATTTCATCTAGAAAACTGGCCACATATGTATGGATTTAAGCATTGTTTTTAAACCTTATTTTCTATCAATACATAGAAGAGTAATTCTCGTATTTTGGATGCCAGTCTTTCAGGTGCATTACCCTATGTGAAACAGCAGCAGTTAAAAACGGTGCAGTTCCTCCAAATGCAGGGAAATGCAGAGCAGCTTTCTTTTCCAGTTACAAATTTCTGTTACCAGAAGAACAGTCAAAAAGTATTTCTGGCAGCAGCTCAGTTCCTTGAAAGTTGGAGTGGACATAGCCTGTAATTACAGCTGGTTCTCATTTCCCCCCTCCTCCTGGATGCCTGGACTGGTACTGAGCATGATGGTGTTGCATAAAGGCAGCTGATGCAGATGAGGGTCATGCTTTAGAAATATGTGGACCGTACAAATACTTTTGTGATTGGGAACTTCCCTTGTGTTGATCTACCATTTTCAGCTCATCTTGTAATTGTGCTTGAACAAAACAACTTTGCTATGATGATAGCTGGTTGGAATAAGTATTTTCTTGTTATCTTTGGGGAAGCTCTGAGTACCTGCAAAATATTTTTAATTATTGATCAAGAGTTGTTTGGGAGTCGTGAGCTTTGTGGTTGTAGACCTGACTGAAAGTCCATCTCATCTTCACTGTCCTGTTTCTGACAGGAAATATGTTAAGTGTGTATATGTGTGTGTGTATATATATATAAAACTCTTTCATGGACACCCCCTGGTTGTGGGGAAAGAGCTTGCATGCCCTTGTGAGGTTGGGAGCTATGCTGGTGGTGGCATATGCCTCCTTTAGGGTCTCCCATGCCAGCCAGGTTTCTGCTGAAGGGTCAAAGTGTGTCCATGGGCAGGATGGGCTCACTAGCCTTTGAGCAACCACCCTAGGAGGAGAACAACTCTAACTTCAAACCTGGGCAGATGGAGCTCGTCTAGCCTTGTAAGGCTGTCCATCTAAGAGAAGGACACTCTAACCAAACCTACGACCTGAGGACTTAGCTGTCACTGTCCAAGTTTGCTAGGCCCTGGCAGATAAACCTCAGGTGTTAAAGGGTGGGGCCAGTTCCATGCCCACTGTGCCTCACCTGAAAAATCCACTGCGCAGGCTGGAAGGGTTTGCTCACACTTGCAAAACCCTGTAGCAACAGGCGAGGGCCGAAACGGCAGGTGATCATACATGTAAAAGCATTTGAGAACTACTCTGTATGAATGTTTAGAGGTATAATGCATCATAATTAGAGAATGACTTTAAACTTACAGCTCAGTTCTTCTGCACTAAGCCTGCATTCTTTTATGACACTTTACACAGCTTACCTGTGCATCTCTTTATCTTCAATATTGACATAAAGAGTGGAAGTTTGTTCCTCTTCTGTGTTACTTAAAATATTTGTATATTGTGCTCTCTTGAGTCTAATACAAGCACTCCTGTTTTTACTGACCACAAACTGTGTTTTGTGGTAGAAGTTGTATGAGCTGTTCTTCCTGTCAGGACATGATCTAAAACCTTTTAACTTCTAGCTTTATTTCAGTTCCAATCTGTACTAGAAAACAGCTGTTTAATGTGACATCTCTGGATTACCTGCTTACCCTGCCTTGCCTTTCCTCCTTTAATCAGCAACTATTGAATTACATTGTTGCCATAGAAGAAAGGGCTGCTGCAAAGATAGGGGATGGATCAATCATCAATGCCCAGTGTTGACACAATTACAATATGAAACTAGAAAAATAATTTTTAGATTTGAAGGAACATAAAAAAATCTTATCCAGAGAACAGTAAGTTCTCTGCACTCCTACAATTTGAAAATTATTCATGTACCATGCACTATTGAACATATGTTCAGGCACTTAAAAACTAAAGTTCAGTGTTTTATGGTTTATTTTTACTTGTCTGCTTTTAGAAAATTAGAAATCAAAATTTTAATATGAAGACAGGAAAAAAGTTGGTTTGTTAGAATATAACTGGTTTGGTTCCTTAGCTATGCTGTACCTTAAAAAATAATTTCTCAAGGTGCTGTACTCTGTTGGTAGCTCCTGGGTAGAAAATGATTACTATGTCCTGCTGAGAAGCAGGGGCAGAGGGAGGACAGTTACCAGTGTGGACAGTTACCAGTGTGAACAGTTACAGAATAGCTACTTCTGTACTGATACAGTTAAAATAGAAGGGGCAGAGCTTCCACCTCTGTAGGCTGGTTGTGTAAACTAGTCTAATGTCCTGGGATTGGAAGGAAAGAAACTGAAAAATCTGAGTAAAACAAGTAGCTGATTGCTCAGGCCCAGAAGCCTACTTTGCCATCAGAGTACCTGCATTCTTTTAGTACTTTTTCTAGTGTATCTATCTTGCAAAAAGGATAGCAAGTAAATTATGTGGATTTAGGCATAAAATATGCTATTACAATATTTGTGTCAGGAATTGCTGGGAAACCAATCCATATGAAGGCCTGAAATTCTTTGAGATTCTGAAAACCTATGCTACTAATCCAGCAGAAGACCAGAAATAGTACTCATTTAAAGTATTATTACTGATAGGGGTAAGTGTTGAATACAGAGCCTTAGGATTATACTTAAGCTACTGTTTAGAAACATTCTGTGAAAATAATGTAAGTAGTGGCTAGCAAATGGACATGGTGAAGGTGTGTGGGGTTTTTTGTTTTGATTTTGTTTTTATTTTTCTTAGGGTTTTGTTTTGATTTTTTTTTCATTTGTGCAAAACCCACTACTTAGTGAACAGCTCCAAATAATTCAAAATGGAATTATTGTAAGGAGTAGATTCTGAATAACCATAGCCTTCTCATGGCTATTCAGGAATGGAGCACCTAATGGCAGTCTCTTCAAGTCAGTCTGTTAACTTCAGTAATTGGGAGTCGTGGGTTATCCCTTAGTTGAAGTGGAAGGTGATGTAGAAATTGCCATGCAGTTTACTGAAAGACTGTAACCAGTCACTGTCGTGTGGCTGAGGATAAACAACTTCTTGGGGCATCTGGAGTTCCTCTGCAGGTGTGCATACATTTTCTGGACAAAAATTACTATCTACTCAAGTCAGCTTCTTGGCCACCTTCTGTTTTTCTGTCATACTGAAATCATCCTTTCAAACCTTAAAAGTAGGGGTGATGTTTATTTGATGGCAAGTAGTCCAGACAAGTACCACAGGAGATTTGAGATCCAGACACCTTAAGGCTGTGGATTAAGACCCCGGGGGTGGGGGGGGTGGGGGTAGGACAAACTACAAACAAACAAAACACGGTTCCTTAGAAATATGTGAGGCTCTCAGTCTGCATAAAGAACATCTCTCTCAGCTAGAATATGGGTGACTGAGGTACTTAAAATAGTTAAGCCACTTCAGAGTTAAGTGGTGAGGGAGGTGGCTTGCCTGGTTAAGGGTGTTTCTTGACCCTCTTAGTTCTCAGTCTTTAACTTCTGAGATTAGTAGTAATTATAGCTTTAATGCTTCCTCTCCTTTCAGGTCAGTGTACTGTAAATCACTGTAATTTTATGCCCATTACTTATATGATTATAGTCTCTATTTGGGCTTTGGATCTTGTGGAGCATACATTCATAGCACAGTATCCTGAAGTGAAATTGTGTTGTTTACCCTTCAGGTTGAACCACTTTCCATCTTACAGTTAATTGAGAAAAGGTAACCACTTTGTACATCTGAGACTTTGTACGTTTAGGTCATAAATGTGGCTGACTTTCAGTATGCAAATTACTTGATTAAGTGGTCTTTTTTTCCAGAAAAAATCACTCATTGCTATAGTTTTCAATCCAAATAGACAAAAGTGTGTTGAGATACAAAATTTGTGTGTCTTAAAGTACCTTCAGTTTGTTCCTGACACTGGACAGGAATTTTGGGTTATTTGCCAGAAAGCTGTTGCTGTGTTTAGGGACACCCATCATTTACCACCTTCTTCCTGGTTCTTGAAGCCTTCACTGGCCCAGGTGGCTTGGTGACACTGAGTTCTGTAGCTGGTTATGGTTTCTTTCATGTGCTACGTTTTCATTCTGCATGGTCTCCAGGGCTATTACTTCAAAAGCTTTTATTCTGGAATTAATCTTCAGAACAATTCTGTGTACATAACTAAAAAAAAAAAAAAAAAAGGCCAGCCATTTTAAACCAAGTATGTCCTTCAGGTTTATTATAACAAAAGTACTTTTGAAAGCAACTTCTTGAGAGCTACTCCAGTTTTTGTTATCTTAAGAAGTTTGTCAGGCACTTAAAGGAGAGCAACTCATTGCATGTAACTAATCAACTGGACTGTAGATAGGTCAGGCATTCAGTTTATGAGATTGTACCTGCATGTGTTAGGTTGTGTGTGTTCATATTCGGTAGTACTGCTTGAAATACTTCTGTGGTAGCTCTTGCTGCTTGTGTTGAAGAAGATTATAGCATTTTATAATACTCTAAGGAAAAAGAAAAGTCATCAACTAGAAGAAGTGGGTGTAAACTGCAGAACTATTTACAAAGGCAATCTAGTTTTACTTTGTTTTTTAACATGCTATTAATGTCTTAGCAGTTCATATCTAACAATAAAATAGTCATGCAAAAACATAAAATATGCTAATTTGCACAGCCTTTCTGTGGTGTGTTCACGTTTCTGGTCTTTACCTTGGTGCTGTAGTCATGTAACAATTTTAATTGGACATGAATTTTGCTGCTGTCAAACAAGGTTACAGCTTTCTTTACCTCTAGCCAGTTAATTGTGTATTTCCCAAGTACTGAAAGTTATGGCTCTGATCGTGAAAGGTTTTGCTGTGTATAATGATCTGTAATTTCACATGCGCTAGTCATTGTCACTGCTCCTGGGATTACTTAAGAGAAAAATAAAGCACATACAGATTTTTGTGGCAATGAGCCTTAAAGCTCTATAGAGTTTGAAAGGCATAACTTCTGTAACTTGAAATGTAAGCTATAGGTGGTATGTCAGTTGTCAACACATGAATGTTTATAAATGGCAGTCTAGTGTCAGTTCTTTCGTAACAGTAACCTAAACTTCTACATCTATACTTGGAGATTTAGGCTTACTTTAGTTTCAAAATATAATTGGTGGGTTTATGTCATTGTGAGTATACTGAATTCTTTTGAAGCTTCATTATTTTGGAAAATACTGTTGTTAAAAGTAGTGCTGGCTTACTTGCTTGTCAATTGTGCATGAAGTTTGAAATGTGCAGTCTAATTTCACTTTACCTCAAAGTGCTACATAATTAATTACAAAGGATCAGCAGGGAGGATTAAGGCGTAGAGTGTGAAGTGAAAATTGAAAGGTATTATTTTTTTATAACCCAGGTATCCTTTTCAAACAGTAAAAAGTAGCACTGCAGAGAGACTCTGTAAGGCAAGGCAACCTTTGTCTCAAAGTTAGGTGTTTGTATAACAATGATTCAGGCAATGAATTACAGTGTTACCAAGAGTACAATTATTAATTTTTTTTTTTCTTCTATCTGTTATAGAAGATGAGGGAGTCTGGTCTCAGGGTACCTGAAGCCTGTGAAATGTTTTTGATAGGTATTACAGAAGAAGTCAATATAGTTTCTTACCAGCTGCATCTGAGTGATGATTAAGCAACAAGTAAATATCAAATGAGATATTTACTTACTTTGTTTTAAAATTTACTGATATTTTTTTCTTATTAATCTTGGTTATTAAGTATGGTCTTTTCTAGAAGGCTAGTGTTGTTTAACTTTGCAGTGCTGGCCACAGTTAATCAGACTCCTGCAAGTGCTTAAATAGATTGATAATTAATGCAAGCCTAACTCTTGTATGTGTGAAACATTCAAAATAGTGTTATAAATTGGCCAAGTAGTTGAAGATCCTAAGTGTGTTGCTTCAGATTCTCTAAATATTTGTGTTAGTGAAGTTTTAGAAAGAATCTTCAATAGTTGTTCTGTGCCTGGATGTGGTTCCTGCGGCCTGTTGTGTTATAGGAGGCACTTGATATAAAAACGGACTTTGCAAGGTGGCAGTTGCCAGGTTTAAAAAATGGCTCTGGCTTAAATGCTGTTTTTAATACTAGAGATTTATGCAAATGTGACATAATATTCTTCCACAAACTGAGCTGTTTGGGGAATTCTGTGAGGTGTTTTGTTTTGTTGATCTGTTGTTTTTGTTGGTTTGGGTTTTTTGTTTTTTTTTGTTGGGTTGTGTTGTTTTGTTTTTTTTGTTTGTTTGTTTGTTTGTTTTTAAGTAATGTTTTTTCTATGCAGTATCAATTCCTGGCAAAGGCAAGTATGCATGACTGTCATGCACAGCATATTTTACTGTGGCTCATAACTCTGGACTACTATACTCCTGAAAAACATTTGAAGATTCAGAAAGTTTGCCTTTTAGTCTTAAACACTGCTATGCCTGTGTCTTGGGCAGAGGGGATGAGTGAAGTCTACTGCAGTATAACTTACAACCAATTATTTTCACTTTTCAGATGTTCCTCCTGCTGATCAAGAAAAGCTTTTTATCCAGAAGTTACGACAATGTTGTGTACTTTTTGACTTTGTTTCTGATCCACTAAGTGACCTAAAGTGGAAGGAAGTAAAACGAGCAGCTTTAAGTGAAATGGTAGAATATATCACACACAATCGCAATGTGATTACAGAACCTATTTACCCTGAAGTAGTACATATGGTAAGTCACTTAACAATGAGAACTATGTTGAATTTTTTTAATTCATGGTTGGTTTTTTATCTGTATCAATTTTAATAGCTGTTTATGAAAATAGGGAGGAAAGTTAAATACATCTAGCTCTTCAAAAAGCATGTAGACTGCAGAATCCAAAACCTGAAAAAAAAATAGATTGTAATTAAGATCACCTTTGCAAGTTTGACAGTCTTATATAATCTCATTTAGTACCAGCAATTGAGTTTCTCCTGTGTTTAAAGGTGAGAAGAGTCAGACTTTATTTAGTCCACAGGATGGCAGATGAGGGTTCTGCTGGAACAGGCTATGTGAACAGTCCAGGCCTGTGCTGTTTCTCTCTTTTCACTATCCAAATCCTAGCCAGCTAGGCCTAGGGTTTTTTCTTCCTGTTGGGCTTATGGCCAGCTCCTTCTCTGCAGTGGACTTGAAACTACAGGAGAGTCTTTAAGCTCTCATTGTGCTGACTTGACACCAGTTCCGTGGAGTAGCAGTTGAGTTGAGGTCTGTAGCTGTTGTCTGCAATACACTGAGAACAGAAAGCATCTTTTGAAAATCCTGACTACTGAGCCCACAAGAAACTCTTGACCATGTGTGATGTGATATTTTTCCGAAGTCCTTATAGCTTGAGGTGATTTTTCAGGGGACTGGGAGAACAGTGCATCTTTGACATGAATACAAACTTAATAAAATTTTGAGGCCATCATTACAATTATAGAATCATAGAATAGTTAGGGTTGGAAAGGACCTCAAGATCATCTAGTTCCAACCCCCCTGCCATGGGCAGGGACACCTCACACTAAACCATCCCACACAAGGCTTCATCCAACCTGGCCTTGAACACTACCAGGGATGGAGCACTCACAACCCCCCTGGGCAACTGATTCCAATGCCTCACCACCTAACAGGAAAGAATTTCCTCCTTATATCCAATCTAAACTTCCCCTGTTTAAGTTTTAACCCGTTACCCTTGTCCTGTCACTACAGTCCCCAGTGAAGAGTCCCTCCCCAGCATCCCTATAGGCCCCCTTCAGGTACTGGAAGGCTGCTATGAGGTCTCCACGCAGCCTTCTCTTCTCCAGGCTGAACAGCCCCAACTTCCTCAACCTATCTTCATACAGGAGGTGCTCCAGTCCCCTGATTATCCTCGTGGCCCTCCTCTGGACTTGTTCCAGCAGTTCCACGTCCTTCTTATGTTGAGGACACCAGAACTTGCACACAGTACTCCAGGTTGGGTACTTTGAAGCTTATTCAAAGACTCTAAGGATTTGTAGTATGAAAGACATGGCTTATTCTGAAGACTGCTTATTCTTGAAGTTATCCATAAATGTTCACTGAAACACAGGTTATTTTCATGAGAACTTCTGTGTATAGTAGGACTGTGTAACTGTAGATGTCAAACATGTACACAAAGCATTGAGGATGATTAATGAGGAGATGTAGGATCATGGCTTTTTCCATGTCTTGATAGCTTGTTTGTATCTGTTTTTTGGTAATTGATTGCTTGTTTTGGAATAATTGACACTGGTGAAAGGGGAGTTATGGAAGAGAATAAGCTTGCTGAGACTTCATTTAGGTAAAATGGAGCTCGAGTTCTTGAATATCTAAGTCAGACATGAGCATTTGCTCTGTGTAAGAAGTCTTAACTGCCCATAATTCCATAACTTTTGCCTTACGTGCCTGCATTATCGTATTTCATCAAACGGTTATGGCCAGAATATATTTGGCTGAGGAGAATATAAACTTTCTTTGCTTTCAGGCACAACTAATGGTAATGAAGTCTGCACTTCGGTCAGTTTACTAAATCTTGGTGCAGAATTTGGCTGCTATTTTAATTGGTGGTGTTTTGCTGGGAGCATGCACCACCTGTTTGACAACACTTTTGGTGAATTTAAGATGTTTATTATGTGCAAGGTTCTGAAGGGTGTTGGGTTCCCTTGTGTGGGACTTACACAGCACTGCAGTAGGCTATGTAAGTCCCTGGACTAGTATTTTGAGCTTAAATTCAGATAGGAGGTTTTCTTAAGCTTCTTTTATAGAACAGGTTTGGGGTTTTTTTGCCTTCTGTTCTGAAACAGCTATGTTCCTCCTGTAGTTACATTTTTGTTTTGGGTGTTTTGCAGATGTGAGGTTTTGTTTGGTTTCTTTTATCTTTGGTCTAGAGTAGGAAATGCTACTGTGAATAGAAGCATACTACTTGTGACTCAATTTAGATATTAGGGTGGCTTTATTCACACAGACATAGAAGACTTTCAGATTATGTACCTTGTCACTTAAAGCTGTTCATGTCAGGCTTCAGTCAGGCTGCTCAGGAGAAGAGAGGAGAAAATGTGTAGCACTATCTCTTATGCTAGTTGTTTGAAAATACTCTCCAGCACTACACAAAATAGGCTACCAGAAAAACAGGGTACATAACTACCATTACAACAGACATGTCTGTAAAGCAGTAAAATGCAGGTTGTTTGCTTTTCCTTTTTTGTTTTCCCATTCTCTTTAGTTATGTCCTTTGGAGTCAAGCATTGTCTTGTGCTAACAGCACAGAGGGAATTTTGGCATGCTAGCCAAGCTTTCATAAAGACTAAAACTTCATAAATTTGATAAGATGTTGTGTTGTTTGAGGGGGGAGGAGCTGGGGAGCTGTTGTGTTTAAGCTATGTTTACTTAGTACTTCTGAGGGAAATTTGCCTTAGAGGAAATGAGACTGCAGCTTGTGTCTTGTCTGTTTGGTCAGAAGGCTGAGAAGTTATGAAAAATATCAGGCATTTGACAGAAGGGTAAAGGGCTCACTGATACTAATTCACGGTAATCTTTCTAAATTTCAGTGGCTTAATAGACAAGAGTTTCAGGTTTGTGTTGTGCCTTCACTGAGAGATGATGCACCTTGATTTGAGCAGTTTGTTCTGTTGTTGAAGGATATAAAACACAAGCCAAATCAAATTCAGGCTTCATTGGTTCTATTGCTCGTGGAACAACTTACTGTAGGGTTTTTTCCATTTAACATCCTTAGAAATAAAAAATATAAAACATTGTATCTAGCTCCCTATATAACCTATTTTTAATTCTTTATAGCGAGAACCTCAGACTTGCTCGTGTAGAGAAGGCCGTGATTATTCTTCCATTTGCTTAAAATCCTTAGCGAGTTTTAAATTTCAAGTATAATCTCCCTGGTTTGTTTTGTTGGAAGACTATTGATTATTGTAAATTTTTTGTTTTTAAATCGAGGTTGGAACTTGTTAGTTGCGTGATGGAGTATGCTTTTCAAAAGGGGAACATAAAGATATTTCAGCTTTGCTTCTAATTCTCTGAAATAGTAATTACTCTGGTACACCAGTCTTTATCTGTATCAGGCCTACATCTAAGCTGCAGAAATGAAGGAATATTCTGAAGCATGAGGATGACTTTTCCTTTATGGGAATATGATGTAAGCCTTGCAGATTTAGCCAATGCAGTTTCATACTGCCTCCCACTGTCTGCTCTGCCATCTGTCAGAAGCGAGATGGCAGGGCAGCACGTACATATGCTCCTTAGCCCTGCCAGTTAATAGGTAATTCACAGCATTATTTTAAACTGTGAATGGAGGTGTTAATGAGAATAAGTCAGAATGTGAAGAGGGAAGGAAATATGGCACTGATGCTTTTCCCAGAATCCTACCAAAGATGGGTAGAATGCATTCCTCTGCAAAGTAGCATCTTTAAACTGAGACAGCTTAATCTTTGAGAGCTTTTGAGTAATCTTCAAATGATCAGCAAGAAAGCTTTGCTTCTATATTAAGAAAAAAAAGTGTGTATGGCACAGGTGAGTATTAGCTGCAGTGGAATTTGAGCATAATAGCATAACAAAGACTGAAATCGAGGCATAAAGAATAGATTTTAAATTTTGTATTGGAGTAGACCTTGCATTCTGAATAGCTACATTCTAAGTAAACTCAAACTTGTAGGGTTTAGGGGTTGGGTGTTTTTTTTTCTTTTAACTGTGTTGACAGCATAGGAACCTTTCAGTTGATGAAATAAGGGAAATGTTCCTTTGCATCCTCAAATGAGGCATTCAGTTCAGTGCAGGTTCCAATGGTCCAATGGGGTGATCTTTTTTTTTTTTTTTTAATACTAGTTGTTCCTGGAGATGTTCTTTACTGGCATGTTTACTGAGCCAAGTATTGGCTTTCTTGAAAAGGCTCTGTAAATGTTTCTGCTGCTCCTGGTGATGTAGCCTTTTATGAAGAGTTTTCTTTTTCCTGACAAATCAGCTTCTCTGCCCTGTTGCCTCTTGCTTTGCCACACTTAGGAAATGTATTCTCCAGTTTTCTCCTAAATACTTGTAAAAAGGCACCTCCAATCTCTTACAGCACTAGAATATTTATAGCAGTGTGTGTGTTAACTCTTACCAGTACTTGTGGTACCTATGGAGGATGGAGTAAATGTATGCCTTATGCTGAAGCTCCATGCCGCCAACTGCAGCTGACTTGATAAAATACATGTGCAGGATGTGCTCTCCATTCAGCATACCCACCATTCTCATTGTGAGCAAATGTTTACCAAAATTTACTTTTAAATACCTTGATGTTTTTATGAAGCATAAAATGAGCAATGGTTTTGAAAGCAAAATTTACTTTAGCGTTGTAAGAAGGAACAGATTTGAAGAGAATTTCTTTATGGAGCCCAGTACACTCAATGGCTATGGAGGGTAAGGACAGGATGCCACTGTTTCTATTTCAAGCTGCTGTGAGACTGAGGCATTCATCTCAAAGGATCATTTTGAAGTCATGGAGGTGGTTTGGGACCATATGCTAATTTGAATTTATTTTATATATTTGGTTTTTAATTCTATACAAAAATCAGTTTAGACTGCTTGGTACTGGTTTGATAACAAGTATGCAACAAAATAGAGCAAAGTTTCTATTTGGTGCGCTTACATGGCTAAAGAGAGAACACTTTTTTACTTGCTCAGCAGTTTGGTTGTCTCCTATCAATGTCTGCCTTACCTAATACTCTGGATTACAAGTGGAGTTGAGGAATTAGTCTCTTTTTTCAGTACTGACAGCTACAGCTGTCTTGCATATACAGATAAAGGTTTTGTTGGGTTTTCCTACTGGCACACTCAGAAACCTGTCCCCCCCCAGCTTGTTCAATAAAGTTTTAATCAGTAATGCCTCACAGTGTGAGAATGACCATTTGAATCACTAGTTAGATATTCCTTTCTTACCCACAAAGCAGCCAGCTGGTTTTGCTAGCTGTCTTCACAGGTGGAGAATTTAAGGTACTGCAGACCTTTTAAATCCTTGTACCATTCTAGGTAAGGTTACTCTTGAGAATGTGTGCTGAATTTATCACAAAAGATCACGTATTTCTTTTTTTCAGCCAACAAATGTGGTTTACTTTGCATTTGTGATTATATGCGTTATATACACAGATATAAACTTGATTAGTTCTGATTATTTTTTAAATAAAAAAAGTTACATGAATTTAGTGATGAGGTTGTTTTGCCTAAAACAGGATCTCAGAGAGGTTTCTGTCCATACGACAGGGAATGTGTGTTTTGTCTTTGTTAGGGACTTAGAAACTCTTCATGTTAAAGGGGTTTGTGAAGAGTACTACTTCAGTTCATATATAGTTGACTATGAGTCTAGACAAGTACTTAAAACCACAAAAATAATGTATCTCTGTGTGTGTGTGTGTATATATATATCAACAGTTTGAAAATCAGTTCATCTTTGTAGTCTGCTCCACTTCCACAAGAATGATGAATGATTTTCAGGGGTTTGGGAATTCAGACAAGTGAAAGGATTGGGATATGCATTTCTACCACTTCAGTGTTTGCATGGTGTCAAGTAGATAGACAGGGTTTAGCAGAAAGACCACTGGGGGGAAGAGCTGATATTGAAGTGTTTCCCCATGTGTATACTTATGGTGTGAAATGAAACTGATGTTTTACAGAGAACAGGTGTTAGTAATCTTTGTTTTGTATTTCTGCTTCTGCTTTCCACTTTTGCAGGTTGTTGCAAAGCCTTGTAAAGTGTGTGTGTATTTATATGTATTATATATATATATATATAACATGTTTGTGTAAACATTTTGTATACACTTGCTTTGGCTTTTAAAATTTTGTGTGTAAAGGGATCAGAGTGATACCATCATAAAATGACAGGTTTGTGCTTGGGAAAATGTTCTCCAAGTTAGAAATCTTTAACTAAGAAAGAATGTAGTTCGTATTTAAACAACTGGATTACATAGCTTGTATTTTTCAGATATTAATTAAAACAGTTCAAAAGAATTTTCAGTCAAAACCATCAGTGAAGTCTTTTTCTTAATAATCCACTTGTTTCAGAGTTCTTAAAGGCACATATATTTCAGTTTGCAGTTAATATGTTTCGAACATTACCACCATCTTCCAATCCAACGGGAGCAGAATTTGATCCAGAGGAAGATGAACCAACCTTAGAAGCTGCATGGCCTCATCTACAGGTATTTAATGTAGATTAGGACATCATAATTTTAACGAAATTCTTACATTAAAATTATTGACTCAGAATTGTTTATGTGTTTGTCTCAGGTCAGTTACATTTCTCTGCAATATTTAAAATACTTTTTTGGAATTTAAACTGTGATAATATTAAAAATCAGTATATTATAGGTTAAACGTTTGTTGTGTCTTGTGGTGCAGATGTAACTGCTATGATTTTAAATGAGCTTCTGCTTGACACTAGGAACATATGCTTTGATCTGACTCTGGCACAACTCTAGCTTTCAGAGGTACTGTGACAGAGGAGAGCAGAGAATATTCAAAACACATACTTTTGGGAAAGATGAATATTAGATTGCTGTATGTCATTTGAGTAGAATCTTGTGATGGAGCTCAGCAGAATTTCAATGTACTTTAAAGAAACTTAAGTTCTTGTACTTTGTCAGGAGAGGAAGAGCAAAGTTTTTACTGTGTGGTACATAAAACCAGTGCAGTTCTCAGCAACTAATTAGTAATTTTGGTAATTTACTACTTATAAAATGATTCCTTGTTTAAAAGACTAATACTATTTTTTGGTTTTGTTTTTTTTTTTCAGCTCGTTTATGAGTTTTTCTTAAGGTTTTTAGAATCTCCAGATTTTCAACCCAATATAGCTAAGAAATACATTGATCAGAAGTTTGTATTACAGGTGAGGTAAAAAAAGACTTTTTAACTTCAAGCTCTAAATTATTTTTACAATGCGTTAGATTCAGGTAAAGCGCATCTCTTCTTTTCCCTTTTTGCAGCTTTTAGAGCTTTTTGACAGTGAAGATCCTCGTGAAAGAGATTTTCTTAAAACAACTCTTCACAGAATATATGGGAAATTCTTAGGCCTAAGAGCTTACATCCGGAAACAAATTAATAATATATTTTATAGGTATGTCAATATCTTTGTATTATGGTGCATGTGGTCACATATACAACTAGAAGTACTCCCAGACATTGCTAGCAATTGTGTTTATTTCTTAGTAAGTTTATACCAAATACTGCTGCATTTGACAATAATTAATACTGGTCTGGGAGATACAAATTAGGGTAGTCTTGCACACAGCATAAATTTTGCAGCTGAAATTTGAGCTAGTGTGTGATTCAGTGAGTGGTTGGGTTATCTTTATCTGTAAGGCTTTTTTTTCTTTTTGCGTAGTGGTGTTTGTGTTGTAGTAGAGCTTTGATAAAATGTAGTTCTTAATAGTGCAAAAGTTGGGCTCAAGTTGAATGAATGAGAGATCTGGAATTTGCTTGAAGGAACATATTTACTGCCTTTTCTCTGCTCAGAACAGAGATGAACAATTTAGGGCTTGTGAAATATTTTTTTAATTGCCATAGAATGAATGTGTGTATTACCCCCAAAGGGGAAAAAAAATAAAGATTAAAAACTAATCCACTGTATTACCAAAGCTCTTTAGAAGTGTGTGTTTTATTGGCATTATGTCAAGCATGAATGCAAAATTATGGTGCCTTAAATTTAGTGGTTTAGGTTTTGTATTCTTGTCTACAAATAATGATATCATGTATCAGTTTTGCACTCCTTCCGTCATTTTTCCCTTTTTCTCTAGCACTGCTGTTTTCATCCCCAAATTAATGTTTTGTGCTGTCCCTTTAAGAAAATAGCAAAAAGCTGCCACACTCAGTGCCCTCTCATGAATGGCACCCAGCAGTACCAGCTGTAGAGGGAGCTTATCTTCCCTGCCCATGGTAACAAGTAAGCCTTTGGAAGTGATACAGAGGGGCTACTTTAACATAATTAGTAAGCCTGCACTGTTGTCTAGTCAAGAGCCAGCATGTGCAAAGGGTAAAGTACAGGTGTATCTTTCAAACAAAGATGTAAATTTTTCCCCCAGATACAGACTTTATGAAATTAATTCCAAAATGCATAATTTTGTAAAATATCTGAACCAGATAACGCAGCATATTTAAAAATACACAGCTTATTTAAAATTCACTTCTGAAAAGTGTTTTTACTTGCCACTTCTTGCACTTTATTTTCAGGGACAATGGAAGCAAAGTATTCAAACACAGATAATTCTGGCACAGGGCTTTTGAAAGACCTAGAAATGTTCTGGTCATTAGATCAAATCTGTAATAGTTTGTATAAAAAATGTTTTCTATCTGAAATGTATATTGGAGATTATATGATTTGCACTGTAGAGACTACTTTTCTCTACCAAGTTGTAATGGAGGAAAAATTAAAAGGAAAACCTCACTTAATCATATAATATTTAGAAGTCAGAAGTCTAAAAATTCCGTATCTCCAAATGTAAGCTAATGTTCCTAGACATGAGCACGAGGGAGGGAAGTTGTTTCAAATTCTTCTTGAGTTAGTGGATTGTGCTCTTTAAGAGCTCTTAAAGAGTATGTGTAGAATTTTTCAAAGCATTTCCTTTTCTTATACTTTCACCTACAAGTTGTCAGTTTATTGTGCTCTACCTAAGAAATGTGTGCTCTTTGTCTTTTAGTCACTGACCACAATTGCCAGAATTCTGTCCTGATAGTGCATTACTCTTTTTTTACTATTGCAAAATATTTTAATTATTAAACCTTTATGCTCCTGTTAATTCAGTCCAAAGCTTTTTGTATCATTGTCTCTAGTTTTGCTTGCAATTGTTGTTGTACTGGGTTATATGAAAATGGTCTTTAAGGGGAAAAAGTAGTTGTATCAAATATTCAAGCTTAAAAGTAGCTGTTAATATGTCTACCTATGACAAATTTTCAAATTAAAAATGTTTTCTGACTAGAAGAACTATTTTTTCAAGCATAAATTTTTGTAACCTTTTGCATAAAAGGTTGTTTATATATCTTTCTCAATAAGTTTATACTCAGGCAATTTGGAGAAAGGATGGCAGGGTGACTGCCTAGGGAATTACAGTGCTCTGTCAACAGAAAACGTGGAAAAATTTTACTTCCTCTGTTTTTTACAGAGCCTTTTGTTCGCACAGAAGTCTGTAATGGCAAAGAGCTTTTTAGATCCATAAGTAGCAACTGTTTGAACACCTTGTGCTTGCATGTGCTATAGAAGGTTGAGTTATGGCATTTAATTATGCCAGATGCTCTTGTGTTATTTTAACATTTAAAGCATTGTTTGCTGTGTTCAGTTTTGCATTATTAAAATGGCATAGAATATGAGTATTGGAAAAAGCTCAAGTGCATGCTGCTTTGTTAAATGTGGGGAAAAAAAGAGCAGGCATGTAGGAAGATTGAAAGCAGCTTGATGTGTTATTGATTTATCTTTCCACAAAGTTTCTTTTCCTCTGTGTTTTCCTGTTCTCTTTTTACTGAGTGACTAAAACCTGGGAGGTCAAGCCTACCTGTAATGTGAGATGGGGATCTTGGTGTTAGATTTATGTCTCTCTTCAGCAGTAACTGAATAAAGCTTTTTTTTTAGGTTTATTTATGAAACAGAACATCACAATGGCATAGCAGAATTACTGGAAATACTGGGAAGGTAAGTTGTAGGTTTCATTTAATTAATTAAACTTGCTTGGTCTTTAGGGTAGGCTTTAAAAATCAAATTGGGAATTGCAGATTGCTTTGAGACAAGATTAAAATAGTTTCATATCACGTCAGAGCTGTAAAGAGTATAAGGTTTGTGTAGGATTGCAGAAACACAGTAAAAATCTTGTGGCAACATTTTGGAATGTGGCAATTTTTTCAGTCATATTTTTTAAGTCTTATGTTCTAGCTTAGGACCCCTGTAATTAATATTAGTGGTAAAGCAAATACAAATAATGCAGTGAGTTGGAATTAAAAAGTTCTTCCAACATCACTAAATGCATAGCGGGTACACCAAGGAAGCACAGGTTATGAAACTTCAGTAACCTTCTTTTGTGAATCCCATTATTTTGCAAATTGCAGTGATGTATCTGAAAGTCTTTGAAAATTTTACAACTTAAAGCTGATAGCTTCATCAAAACTAGAGTGGTTTTTATCAACTGATTTATGTAATTCATGTGCAAGTGTTTGGGGTGGGGTTTTGTGGGGTTTTTTTCCTTTGCTTTTGGTCTTTTTTATATTGTTGTTTGCGGGGGGGGGGGGGGGGGGGCTGTTTTGGTTTAGTTAGGGTTTTTTTACTGTACATTAATACACTTTAAAAGCTTGGTTAGATTTACTTTATGGTGTTTCCATATCTTTGCACATAACAGTAGCATGTCAAGGAGAACAGGTTGCTCAGCGTTGTGTCTGGTTGGGCTTTGGGTATCTCCAGGGATGGAGACCTATGCCCCCCAGCTCCTCTAGGCAGCAGATTCCCATGTTTGACCATGCTCACAATAAAAAGCTTTTCTTCTTACATTTGAATGAAATTTCCTGCACCAGTTGACTCCTGCCCCTTCACAGGGCACCACTGAAGAGTCTGACTCTTCCACACACCACCATTCCTTCAGGTATTTGTACACATGAATAAGATACCCCTAAGCCTTCTCTAGGCTAAAGCGATTTGTCAGCTTTCCTTTGTATGTCAGATGCTCCAGTCCTTTTATTACCTTTGTGGCACTTTACTGGACTTTCTCCAGTATGTCTACATCCTTCTTGTCCTAGGGAGCCCATAACTGTGTCCAGCACTCTAGATGTGTCTCAACACGGCTGAGCAGAGTTGAAGGATCACCTCCCTCAACCTACTGGCAATGCTGTTCTGAATGCAGCTCAGAATGCTGTTGAAATTGGGAGGATGCTTTAAAATTTTTGAAGCCTACATGTCTCCCCAGAATAGTTATTTAATTTTCATTGAAATGTTCAACATCCTATAATCGAGTAATACTCATCAAGATATACTGAAGACTACATAAATAGTAGAATATGGAGCTAAATCTTCACAATTGTTACTAAAGTCACCAGTGTTTTTATTCTTGGTTTTGTTAGGTTATCTTTTAAGTGTTACAAATGTAAAAGTTAAGGTTGTTCATTCTGTTTGGTTTGGGGTTTTTTTGGGGGGAGGGAGGGGGATATTGTTTGGTTTTGTTCTGTTTTCATTCAGACTTCCAAATCAAAACTTTTAATAGTTAAATGAGGTTTCTGAGCTGTAACTGTTCTGTATTGGTTATTCTTCCAGTCCAATAAGGAGTAACTAAGTTTTTAGTTGGGTTCTTGAGTTTTGACTTGTGAGAAATAGAGGAATTGAGTTTCATGCTGAAGTACTCCGTTTCATGTCTTCTCCTTTGCTAAGTACTATATAATACTGGACAAACAAACAATTCATGTAGGAACTACTAGTGCGGTTATGGTGTTTCTTGCAATCATCTTTTGACTGGATTGCAGAATTTCTTCATGCTTGATCAAGGCTGAACTCACCCCACATTTTTGCTCCTTTCGGTATAACAAACCTTAAAACATCTTGGAGACGCTTTTTTTTTTTTATATATAAATTAAGTTAATCTATATTTTTTAAGGAAGTTGTGGCAAGAAACCATAGAAATGTTATGTAGTAATGGGGGTTTGAGATTATGCATTGAGAGACTTCAGGAGGAAAAATACATATCCTCAAAAATAGTTGTGAAGTCATTACTAATGAAAATTACTTTTAGCATGTGCAACAAGGATACACAAGTGCTTATTAAGCTTTAATTTTTGGACATCATCTGATTTCCAAGATGTGAAATAAATGTAACTTTGCACCTTTTAATGGTTTTGTGATGTTCTGTTTTTGGCTTGTTCGGTTTTGTTTCTTTTTTCAAGAGGAATATAGTAGGTTCCTTTTGTCTGAGTGCCTTCTGTCCTTGTTATTGAAAAGCATTAGAGTAATAAAATAGAATTTAAAATACTAAATGGGCAATAGGATTCTCGATATTTTAACTGATGTTAATGCTGTACAGCAGTGCAGATCTTGTATAATTACTGACTTCTATTTTAAAATTTCTTTCCCCGGCAGCATAATTAATGGATTTGCCTTACCATTAAAAGAAGAGCACAAAATATTCTTATTGAAGGTTTTGTTACCATTGCACAAAGTGAAATCACTCAGTGTCTACCATCCACAGGTAAATTTTGTTCAGCATTTTTCATACTAGCGTTAAAATATGCTTGCCTAGAGAGGACAGGGGGACTCTCATCATACTGATAGAAATTCTGTTTGAACGCTCCCAACACTTGCCTAATAACTGGCCTTAGGGAAATTACTTAATATATGTACCTATAATGCCTCACTTGTTGAGGGAGGAGGGAAGGGAAATTACTTCAAAATATGTGTTTTGTGTATAAATAAATACCTTTTTAAAAATAGCACTGTAATGTTTACAGATGAAACACGTGAAGTAGTTCCTTAATGTGAAAGTTCTTGATATGTATCCACACACAAAATTTTTTATTTATTTTATTCTCGTTTGTAATATTTAGACACACAAAAATTGCAGAAAAGTATGGTTTTAATGCTTGTCATCTATAAACAGATTTTTTCTAAACTACATGGAGAATTTCAGCTGAATTCAGTGTCTTACAACTGTTAAAGAATTGAGCATTTAGTGGGACATCATTATTTATAAGATCTTTTTAGAATTAAAATCAAAAAAGGGTGCATCTGAGTTGTAGCATGCTTATAAACCAGCTGTGTGTTTTCTGTGCTGAGTTTAGTTCCATTCAGAATTTCTAGAGAAGTGGGAAATCATACAGTATTAGAGAAAATACAGTATCATGATATACTGAAATTTTCTCAGTGAGAGGCTGTTACACAGCTTTGGTTTTGTTAGTTTGGGGTTTTTGGTTTGTTGTTTTTTTTTTTTTTTTATTTGAAATTTGAACATGTCTGTGTAGATTCAAGTACTCCAAGTTTTAAGTACCATTTCTTCAAATAAAACACTAACAACTTGTATTTTTAAGAACACCATTTCTGTAATTACAGTTCTTTAGCAATTAGAGATGCTTATAAGCATTTACTTTAGATCTTGCCTACTGGGGCTCAAATCGGTTCCTGTTGAAGTAGTAGGCTAGAGTTGCTCCCATTTAAAAATATTTTTTCCCATTTTTTTAAATGCTATGAACACAACCTGTTGGGATGTGACGAATTAGACCTTTCTTATAATTTCAACTAGTGCAGGCAGCTGTGATAGCCACCTTTTCTTCTACCTACCTGAGATGGCTTGGTCTTTATATCTTCCCCTTAATTCACAAACTAACTCTCCAAAGCCTTCAGGAGATAAGGATTTCTCATTACCATTAGTAAAAAGAAGACATAGGGAAATGCCTTTTTTACGTGTTCTATTGCATGAGATAGGAAAGCTTTTTGAGTGAGTTTAGTGTGTGAAACACGAGAGTAAAACCACAAAAATTCACATTGAAACAGTGGCAGATATTCAAAAGGATTTGCTGCCAAATCCAGATATACATGCAGAAAGATAATTTCTACATCCAATTCAAAATTACTGTAAAATAATGGAGAACACTGTGTGTAACCTTTGTACTTTCCTCGAATTACTTAGGGACATTCTTGGCAGCACTCATCAGAAAGGAACTGGGTTCATCAGGTGAACTTTCGTAAGTCAGGAGACATTAGAAAAAGTGGTTAAGGAGTGACCCTCCCATTTACTTTAGGACTGTTGGCCTACTAATTGAAACGGGTGTATGTAATAGTTCACCGTTCAGGCACGGATAGACAGTCTGATTCTCGAAGTTGGTAAATACTGTAATTCAGCCTCAGCTTGTATCAGCTTTATATTGACATGCACAGTTAGCATTAGTTCTCATGTCTAGAAAATTCTAAGACTTATGACTGTTCAATGCATTTCTAATTAAGGTTATGAAATATAAAATACTTACTAAATCAGTATGGGACACCAAAATGTTGGCAAGTGGAGAGCACTTTAAAGGACAAGATAGTGATTTTTAAATCCCGTGTTTGAAAAGATGAAGTGTACTGAAATGCGAAGTACTAGATCTAAAAAGAAAACATCGAATTATGTGTTTGCCCAGCAAAAGGTGAGGACAGACTTGGGAAGGTTGGGAAAAATTGGTAAAATGTATTTGCCCTTTTGTTGTTTAAATTGTGTGCAAAATAATTTCTGGAAAATTACAGAAAACCTGTTGTTTTTATTTGAATTAGGAGTGTTCTCCACTTACACTAGTGGTTTCGAAGTGCCTTCAAAGAGCATTAATAAGTATCTCTCTCTCTCTCTTTCTGTAGCTGGCATACTGTGTAGTTCAATTTTTAGAAAAGGACAGCACACTTACAGAACCAGTAAGTTTATCTTCCATTATTATATGCTTTGGAATATTAATATTCCTTTAATCTGTAGACTGTTTAAGGGGGTTTGAGGATCAAAGTATTGATATGTAATTGGTTTTATTAGGAAGAGTCACATTTAATTTTGATCTGTCAAATTCAGTTTTTCCAACACTTGGTTGAATGTCCAAAATGAATTAAAAGAAACTTTAAGAGCATACCTTTTACTAACAGTAGAGTTCATTCTGCTTATTTTTTCTTCTGGCTGTCTGGATATGAGATGTTTGATGCCGAAGTGGTTTAGTCAGAAATCAGCTTGCCTGAACTGTGCTCTATCGAGAGACTGATGATGATTGAGCACAGATTTCTGGCACATGGAACTACCTACTAATGCAAGGCTTTTGAGTTAGATCCTGTTCATGTCTATGAAGTTTGGACCATAGACAGAAGCAGATGTTGGTCTGGCTGCACCTAATTGTGTAGATGAATACTTTTAATTATCCTTCATAGCATATAGTGCTTTGCCTCATTAAACCCAATATGAAGTAGGTAAGAACTAATGTGTTTAATCACTAAGTAGCAATCAGTAAAATGATTGTTATTAACAAAAGTGCACATTATTAGATTGTTACCATTTTTGTTGTAAAATGGGAACTGGGTTTCTTTAAACAAATGGAGTATGCAGCTGAGCATGAGCTCTCTTTGAATTAGAGTTTTAAATATTTGTTAACTTATCAAATGTCAGACATTCTGTCACTTGTGCTGTATGAGACCTTGAAAACTTAGCTTGCTTCCAGAAATCAGCTAGGATGTTGCCTATTTCCTAGTACAGATCTGAACTGACATATATGCAAGTCTCTTCTCTTTTTTTGATCCCAAAGTAGTACATGATTACAACATTATTTAAAAATGTAGCACACGCATCACTGAAGTACTAAGGTGTCCTTCAAAAATTGTGGTTATTACAAAAAACTGTTTTCCCTTCCTGTTGTTATATGAGACTTTCTGGCATCTTCTTGAAAAAAGCTGCATAAATTTCCCCAGGACATAGTATCTGCTTTCATACAAAAAGCTGGGCTTCTGTAAAAATTTCAGAAAACAAAAATAGAAACTGCTTTGGTTTTTTTGGGGGTTTTTTCTAAATGAGAGCAAAAATCGTTTGAGAGAGGCTAATGAGCCATTGAAGCTTTTAAACTATATAAAAAGACAAAACATAAATTTTATTTTTAAAGAATTTTTCCAGAAGTCTGTACTGTTCTGGATTTTTTTTTGTCCACTGCTACATAGCTTAAATATCCTTTGAGGGAAATTGTCTTCCTATTTAAATATTCTTTGGCACCAAATTGCCACAGATAGAAAACAGGTATTATGGTTAAAAAAAAAAAATCTAAAATTTTACCTTTTGAAAACTAACATTTTTCGGGGAAAAATCATTGTCCTTTCATAACAAACACATTTGTGTTTACTCTTATTTTTCTTAAGTCAGAAATTGCTAACAACACGAGTTGTTATTCCTTCATTTGTATATTTCCAAAGATTCTTGAATAAATTATGATGAAATCAGTAACTACACTAATAAATATGGTGTCTAAATATATTTTAACTGCTAAGTTAGTACCACTTTTCAGACAAATTCTTTGACTTACATGTTCAGTAGTTGAAATAGTTCTGGTTTTCAATTAGATTTGAGAAACATTTCCCACAGATGTATAGACTCTTTTTGAAGAGCTGCGAGCTAACTGGCAGACAACTTCCTTTAGATCACATTTTTATGGATCCCACCCACCTGTCTTTTGAGTATTCATGGTTTGCCAGGCAAAAACTGCTTCAGCAAGCTGGGTAAATAAGAGTCATGAGGAAAGTCTCTAATTATAGTAAATTTAGTCAGTTAAATAAAACTTAATGCTTTAAGAGCAACATGCCTAGAGTTGTTGGTCATCTGTCAGTTTGGGTATTTATAGTAAATACTTTCTTAAAATCATAAAACTTAATTTCTTGAGCTTTGGAGTACAGCTCCAAGAAATAAGAGATTGAAAGCTCCTTTCACTTAAATGGCAGATCATTTTCCCCATAGTGTAATAACAGATTTGAACTTTGATCCTGCGAAGTTAGGGGTCAGGTCATCCTCTAGTCTTATTATTTATAAACATGTCTTTTATGTGCATAACTTTGTTTTCCAAAGGAGCGTTTTTAGATCTATTAACAGTTACTTCTGTGACACTGCACCATGTTTAATTACTGCTGTCACATGGGACAAAATATCTGAGTTGTGTTGTGTTTAAAGTACCGGACTTCTTGATGAGATATAATTTAGTGCGATAAAGTCGAATTACTGTGAGTATGTTCACTTTGTCTCTACAGGTTGTAATGGCGCTGCTGAAATATTGGCCAAAGACTCACAGTCCAAAAGAAGTCATGTTTCTAAATGAACTAGAAGAAATTTTAGATGTTATTGAACCATCTGAATTTGTCAAAGTTATGGAGCCTCTTTTCAGACAGCTAGCCAAATGTGTGTCCAGTCCACACTTCCAGGTCTGTACCTAGTGAATGTACTGTAATGAGAGAATTTTCATAAAGCATGTTTGTTAATGGTATTACCTGTTATTATTCAGTGGGTTTTATTTGTTGCTAAAAAAAGGCATTCGATTCTGTGTTAAATTTTAGGGATCCAGATGTTAGCTTTATTGGTTTTTTTTTCAAGAGTGTGCTATGCGCATTCGTATTGGGTGATTCACTTCAGTGTTATGCTTAGCATAAAAGCTTAATAGCTCACTGTTTTCAGAATTACGTGAACCCTTCAAGTACACAGTGTTTGCATTTCATTGCTTGTAATGGAATTCTACAGATACTCTTTTCTTTGGGAAAACATTTCCTTGCTTGCACTTCAGAGTTCATAGGTTATAGTTTGAACCGTGTTCCTATCAAGGAAAAAGCAATTTTTACATAGCATTTTCCATAAGCTCCATGGCTCCATTTGCACTAGAAAAAATTAAATCCAGTCTGACCTTTCCCTTATTTCTGTCAAATGTTTCAATTATTTGCTGTTAATAAGAGGTTGTCTGAAATTTTCCTTTTTTCATGTCGTCTTAGGTTGCAGAGCGAGCATTATACTACTGGAATAATGAATATATTATGAGTCTAATTAGTGATAATGCAGCAAAAATTTTACCCATCATGTTTCCATCCTTGTACCGGAATTCAAAGACACATTGGAACAAGTAAGAAACACTTGTACAAATAAGATTCTGCTAGTTCACTTATGTTTAGTTTTAGGCTTAAAAGTGGTTCAGTTATTTGAGTTGCTAGTATGTTGAGCTGTTTATGACATTCAAGTTGCTGAATGAGGAGGAGACTACTGTTGGCAAAATTTTTAGGAAGTATAAAGAACTGAGGAAGAAAAGTTTTCATTAAACAAGAAACAATATTTTTAGTGCATCTCGTCCATGATGTATTTTTATTAATATGAACCAGATTTGGCTGAATCTGTAGTTCAGATACTTCTAAAGACTAACCTTGATTTCTGATCTTTAACATCTTTGCTGTTTTGCATTTCTTCTGCATTCTAATGGAAATATATTGTAGACCAAGTTAGTATTTCCTTCCCTCCTCCTCCTCCCCCCATTGTTTATTGCTTTCTTTTCTTTCTCCATTGACTATTTTAACTTTATTCCCCCCACAATAACGTAGCACTGATGTATGAAAACAGTCCTGGTCAGCTCCTTTCTGCAGGTGTTCCATTGTAAAGTGCCTCTTTGAGCTATTGTGCAACTGCTGGGATAGTGAAAGTATCACAGGCTAGTGCTGAGGACTGCTGGTGGGTTGGCCAAGAATGAGAAATCAGTCTGCCACTAAACACAGGAAAAGAAATGGAAAATAAAGTGATGTTAAAGTAATTGGTTACTGTCACTGGATGTAAGCAGTAACAAATAATGTACTCATTAATAAAACTGAGATTCAGTGATGCAATTGTACACAGTAAATGTGGATTGCTGTTGACTGTTTTTTCCGGCTTTCAAGGCCTTGCATTCATTTTACTCTGAGCAGAAGTCGTGCTACCCAGTACAGCTGCACTCTTACTTGTAGCTCACATGTATGGTACAAAATAATCATTGAATGGATTGCTTTTTGGATTTAATTATCAGTAGTACATTACAGATTGGAAATGTAAATTACTTTGTAAAAGTGCTTCATAAAGCAGATTATTTTATTTTCTGATTTTTTCCACTTTTCTAACACTTTTTCTAGAGTATGTGGCATAATTGTGTTAAAGGGAGTGCTTGCTGCTGTGTGACAGTTCTTTAAATGAATGGTGTCTTTTCCATGCTCCTTTTAATCGTTAATGTTGGATTTTTTTCCTTGAATTTGTCAGCTGCCAGTAAGTTACTTATATCAAGATCAATGTCATCTTGCATTTTCTCTAATAACCCTAGTTTGATTAGCATCAGTTACTAAATTTCAAAACTAATCCTGTATTAACATATCCACTGTTAAAAATGAAGTTTAGACATCAAAAGTGGTAAGTAGTGCTGTAGAGAATGAAAGCTGCATTCGAGTTGGTAATTTTAGTACTTGCATTAGCCCTTTTGAGGGTAAACTGAAATTTCCACTAACTAGCTTTGTTTCCACTTATTCTGAAATGTTGTAGTTTTCCAGTTATGTAGGCTATTGGCTACTGTTGACCAGAAAAAAATAGATTTCAAAGTTTAAAGTACTCTGAATTTCAACCAGAAGTTTTGCTTGTAGGACAATACATGGCTTGATATACAATGCTCTGAAACTCTTCATGGAGATGAACCAAAAACTGTTCGATGACTGCACACAGCAATTTAAAGCAGAAAAACTGAAGTAAGTTTTCATGTCAGTGTGTCTGTCTGTTCTGGAATAATTTGTTCAGAGTGCTTTAGCTCTGAAAAACTACTGTCTTTAGCGGGGAAGTTGCCCATTCATTTACAGTGCAACAGTCTCTGAATTGACTTGGTGAAACTTATTATAGGTGAACTGTAAATCTCCTTAGCAGTAGGATGCCTCATGTGGTCTTATACCTAATACTGCTGGGGGTCACAATCTTCCTAAAAATAAACTTGAGAGGGGTACTCGTGGAGCCCAGTGTAAAAGATCTGTTAAACAGTTTAGTTTACATCCTGTATTTATTTTAGCATGCTTTATTTACCCAGTGTTATTTCCTTCCACGTTGTTACTCAGTTCTTCCCAAAGCACTTTTCCAATATTTTAAAGCATTGCATTATGTCTCAGCATATGTGAATGTTTTCTAAAAACTACCCAAAATAAAGTTATCAGTCTATTGAAATAGAGGGCATTTGTACATTACCTGCCAGAAGACTCCTGCTGAATTTAGTATATTCTTGCATAGGCCAGTGAACAGAGCAGGGATTTAGAAGCTAGAATTTTTCTGGTTTATGCCCCAAAATGCAGATTTTATGATCATAAAGTCACTTATCTTCTGCTCCTCCATGTCTAATTTTGTTAGACATAGTGTTTTGAATATTTGGGATATTATAAAGCCTACTAAAGTGAGATTGAGAAGTCAAAAGTATTAATGTTTTCACTCTCACCTTAGGTGCTGGGGAGTATAGTTAGAAAGTGCATACTGGATTTGAATTCTGGTTTTAATTTCAAAGTGAATAGGGATTGCTTCAAGTGGTGGCTCAAATGATACACCCATTTTAAACCAATATACTGAAAGTAGTACAAATTCTCAATGGGGATTGATTTGTCCAAGTTTTGAAGTTCCTTTCTACAATTTAAGTAGAAATGAGCTTGTATCTAAGTTGTGTGTGTGTTTATAGGTAATGAAATTTGAACATTTGCTTTTTAAAAAAAGTTCATGTAAGTCTCTCTTCCCTCATAGCAAATAAGTAGAATCCTTTTTAAATGTCAAAGCAAACTTTCCTTCTCTGTTTTTTGGATCTTTTGTGGGTGGCATTTTGAGTGTGAACTAAGGCAGCCAAGATGCTGAGTGATGTAGTAACAAAACCCCAAAAAATCCCCTATCAGACAAGAACTTAATAAGTGGGGGGAGGGAGGCTAAAGAGTTCTACTTAGCTGAACTTAATTGAGAGTTGGGGGCAAATTTTGTATGTGCTTGAATATAACTTTTTTGTCTCATTGGGTTTTTTGGTTTTTGGTGTGGTTTTTTTTGGGGGGGGAGGGGGGTGGGGTTTTTTTTACATTTGGATTATCTGCTCTATGCATTCAAGCCTGAGAGCATTTTCAGCACTCTTAAGCTCAAAGCCCTTTTAAAACTCTATCAGGTTTCAAAGACAGGTGTTGATTCTAGTCTCTGCAGTAAATTATTTATCTGTAAGAAAGAAAGAGTTAAAAACAAGCCCCTACATTTTACAATTTTAAACTATGTTAGGCAGAAGGAAACAAACCTTTCCTGCTTTAATACGGAGAAAGAAAAAAGGCATCCGGTGTCATCCTTCTTAGCTTGGGACTCCCTTGAATGGGTGTGTTTGTTGTGTACTTCTATGTTAAGTCTGTTGGGTATGTCTATGTTAAGTTCAAGATGTCTCTGGACCTTTTCTTTTAAACTATTACCTTAAGCCATTGGGCTGACAATAAGAATTTCTGCCAATTTTTATGGCAAGATACTAGTTTCTTACGTTTCAATGTAAAATTGAAATATTACAAAGTTGAAACACAAATACTTTCAAAATAGATCAAGAATTCTGTTTTCATTTTAAGTCTTTTAATGTAGTTATTAAGCAACAAACTGGCTCATATCAGCTTATTTTTCTAAGAGAATTTTCTTTTTCCTTTGCGGTCATGGGGTATTGAAATGATGCCAGTTATCTTGTCAACAGGAAGTGGTATTTTGGGCAGTAAGTTACAACAGGCGTAGCTTAATAATTTATACTCTTGACTTCTAGTTAATTTCTTAGTGCTTAAGAAAGTATCCAAGCTGTGATACAAAATTCACCGAGCTCCTTTTGCTATTTTTGCTTCTAATTTTTTTTTTTTTTTCCAGAGAGAAGCTAAAATTGAAGGAACGGGAAGAAGCATGGGTTAAAATAGAAAATCTAGCCAAATCAAATCCCCAGGTATTTAGAAAAGATTAACATGTTCATGTTCAAATACCTTAGTTTTGTTAAATATCAGAGGGGGAAACAGATCTGACTGATCATGAAATAAAGCAATTTCACTAATTGTATTATGAAAATATATACAATAAAAATACTTTAAAAATTTGTAACTTTCACTTGTGCAAGTAATTGTTTTTTAAAAAAGGTTTCTGAAAAGTATGGTATGAAGTACTTTTTCCTTTTCTTAGGAGAATATTGTATGCAGGAGTATAGAGGAGATACTGTATTGTGGTTTGAAGTTATTGTACAAAATCATGGAAAACAGAGAGAGATGCCATAATTGGTTTCTCTTGAAAAGCTGTTTTGCAAACTATATTACAAAAGAGATCTTTCTGCAAACTGTGAGTTATGACTGGTCAGTTTCGCTCTGTGTCTAATGGATTAAAGTAATACTATTCATTCTAGTCTGCTGCATTTGTTCTCCTACTTGGATTGGGCCGGTCTTCTGGTGAACCTGCACCTCAGGTTCTTACTAAAAGGGAAATTGACTTTTCCTTTTAGTAAGTAACCTACATTACTTGATGTAACTGAAATTTTGAACAGTCAATTATTTTTGTTTCTGTATTATATTTTGAGATTATGGGAGAGGGGGATGGTTTGACTTGGGTGGTTTTGGTTTTATTTTTGTTTGGGGATTTTCCCCCTGATCTGCTTGGAGGGTGCTGCCAGTTTTCCTTTGTCATACTGATTACTGCTATAGGCAAAAAGACCCCAAGCATTTCAGTTACTTTGCAGCCAGAATTCTACTTTGCTGCAGCGAGAAACTTACTGTATTGTATCTTTTTATCATCTAGCTGAGTTTCAAAAGGTGGAAGAGGGAATAGTAGTACTCTGTATACAGAAGTGGGACACTTTATGATCTCAATGCTATTTTAAAACAGACTATAGTGTCATCTTTTTTCTAAGAAGGTGGAATTTCATAAATATTTTTGTTCTTGTGGTGTTTCTCAGGGGACAGTTCCTAAACTGCTGAAATAAAATTTGTTACAATGTCAGCTGACAGCAGATAAGCAAAGTTAACCAAAAAAGAGTCATAGGAAAGTAGCACTTGACTTTCAGTGATAAAACATTCTGCTAATCAGATAAGCCATATGAAAGCCTTGCTTGAACACTACTTGATATTTGGAATTGCATGTCTGGCTAAATAATGGCATTGACTTGCAATCGAAAATTTGTTTCTTCACAAGTAATTTTTTGTAACCATATTTTCTAAAACTCATTGACACAACCTGCATACAAGCATGTTCTGCATAGTGTGTTTGAGGAGCATTTAAAGCTTAAAAAAATTTAAATACATACATTTTAAAAATATTAATTTGAACATGAAGTACTCCAGTGAATTGGCATAAGGTTATAAATGCTTTTAGCGCTCTATATAATGGCTTTTTAAGGGGTTTTTGATTTTTTTTTTCCTGGAATTTGTTAAATTTGTAATTTGTGTAATTACTGACAGTTGCTGCTCAGACCTGTTCCTGACTGTGTGACACAGGGAATACATTTTAAGATTTGAGATCATTGTAATTGGATTCATTAAATCCTTGCTATAGTTTTTTTTTTCTATTTTCTCATCTGCACTGTTACTGCTACACTCAGATACTAGCATATTATGAGGAAAAAACAGATGAAATCAAAACTAATTCAGAAACACACACAATTTTTCAAGATCACATACTCATCATCTGAGTTAAACTAGCATTTAAATTACTGAATTTGATGTACAGTAAGCTTACATGCTATACAAGAGGCTGTTTCTCAAGACAGAGAAGTTTAATACTCTGTTTTGAAATTACTATAAACTTATGTTAACCATATTTGGTGTTTTAAGTGTATTTTCTCTTCCAATGTGGAACTGCACCAGAAACTAAAATCATTGTGTTTGGGTTGCTACACTGTTCACAAGCAACTAGACAATGTATTAATAAGGTTTCAGATAAATGTTTGCATTCAGTTCAGTACTGGCAAAATCTGAATATTTTAAAATTCAACCTCAGATAATGAAAGCATAGTTCTTGTGTGTGTGTGTGTGTTCTGACTGTATTCTTCAACAGGATATTTCTGCCAAGTAGAAGTATTGGAGTTCCATTTTAGAATTTATTACTTGGTGCCTGGAAGCATAAGATACTGAAGCTTAACTCAAATAGCTGATCTTATTGTTCAAATACTGAAATACACTCTTACTATTTAGGTGTTACTACTAAGAATGATTATTTTAACACTTTGCATTTTATTAGTACCCAACATATAGTGACACAAGTTTGCTGAACAGTCCCGTTGCAATGGAAACAGATGGGCCTTTAATTGAAGATTTGCAGATGCTGAAAAAGACGGTGAAAGAAGAGGCTTGTCAGGTAAAGCCATGTGAAGATAAAGTACTCTAAATCATGAATTACTTTTCCTTTTTTTTTTTTTTTTCCCCTTAGTGACTGCTAATCATAGCCATAAATCTAGGTTCTATTTTCAGCCCCATAACCATTTATCCTAGAGTAATAATCTTCCTTAGAGCTGCTACTCTTAAGTGGTACTATAGCAGCCAGGAATACAGTGGTTTATTTCTAATGCCTGTGAATCTCCTGTATGGTCTCTTTCGATGTTTCTTCTATAGGAATTTTCATTTTCTTTTCACTTAGAAATAACTTTTTATTTCATGATGGGAACAATGATTTTGCTTTTAGGATAGTTAAAAATAAAACTGAACTCTGCCACATCGTAGTCTGTTCTCTTACCTATGTAAGGTTGGGGCTTTTTACAGGAAAATGCATAAAGTATGTACGAATGTATAAAGTTGGATTCCAGTGTTGACATTTTTGCTCAGAGCCTTCTGAGAGGCTAAAGCTACTACATTTTGAAAAATACGTAAAGCATGCCTTTGTCTTGTTCACTTAATGGGTCATCTTCCTCAGTCTACCATTTGGCATATTCCATTACCTACTACACTGTCCTTGGACTCTGAAGGTCATTCCAGTCTTCTCATCCTTAGCTAATGCTTAGTAATCTTCAGGTATTTTTAATTTAACTTCAGTTAAACAGAACTATAATCCTGACATTCAAATGAGAGATTTAAACTTGGAGCTAATGGAAAATGGAGAGGTGCCAGGGAGCATTGCAGTATCACCAAGATGTCTGGTAGCAGTATCAGTAATATGAGTATCTCTAAATCCAGCGAAGTTGTAAGACCAGAGAAATGAGCTGGAGGTGGAAAAACTGGTTGAGATCGAAGATCAAGTGTGTTAATTTGAACCAATGTTTCAAACAAATTTAATAAAAATAAGCATATGGTCAACCTAATCTCCTAGGTTACTTTCTTAAAACTCCAGTGTCATTGTCCTTCAAGATTATTTATTACTTGTACTGTGGGATTTTGAATGAAGATTTACATCAAAAGAAATACGGGAATGCATGAAAGGCATGTTCAGTGATTGCTGGTTTTTAAACACTTGTCTCTGGAGTGGAACCCTATGCATTACATGTAATTCAGCCACCAAGAATTACATGCCGGTTGAGAGCAGTGAATGAGGGTAGCATTGCCCTTAATGGGAGTGCTGGTTAGAGGTAGTCAGTGAGGAGTACTGGGCTTAATAAATTTCTAAACCTCTGCCTTTTTTTCAGACCATGGATAGCTTAGGTAGGCCCCACTCGATGGGGAGAGGGTCCTGCTTTCACAACTTCAGAGCTTAGAACCACTTCTAGTGGAGGAAAGTGTGTACGAGATCATTGAAAAAAAACAAGTACTTCTTAATCTTAGTGTTGTGTTGATGGTAGTGTCCATCTTTTACTATGCTATTTCTTAGGTCATAACGATTTTCTCCAGAAGTAGGAGACCTTGGTTCACTTTCTGTCCTGGCCAGAGGGAATGAAAGCTTGTACCTGCTAAGTCTGAGAGCTCTAACATTAGCTCCAGAAGAAAATCGGCCAAAGTGTGACATATACTAGTAGTTGGGACAAACAGTTAAGAACAAAGTTCCCAATCCCAGCTGCTGATGTAATTGCGAATTTCAGTCAGTGTTACACAATACAAATATACAACGAGTAATGGCAGCCCAGACTAAAACCAAGGACCCTACCTAGGTCTTGACTACTTTTCCACAAAGCACTCAGCATAGCAGAACTATGATGTTGGAACTATATACAGCTTCATTTATAGTGTTTCAGCTGGAAAATGCATGTATTGCATTCCTATTTGATGAGCTCGATTGATAAGTCTGGGTAACAAGGAAAGCAAAGAACTGATTAAGGATTAGGGTATTGCAGAAAGCAAGCAAAGTAGCATTCTTGCATAATTCTTCGAGAGGGCACTGGAAAGACAGTTGTGTATTGCTGTCTAAGTACCATTAGAAATTGATGCTAAACCAAGCAGTACTGCAGTTATTGGGGTGGGGGGAGCAGGGGCAAGTCAAAATAACAATTTATTTTTTTAAGTGAAACTTCAGAAGTGAGGAGCTGTGTAAAGATACATACAGTTTCAGTGAAAGTAAGGTTTGTGCCAGAGGTTAGCAATGTAACAGGGTGTCCGTACTGAAGAGGTGATGGAATGACAGAAAAACTCAATTTTTTTCTGTATCTGACTCTGTGAGGGTTTGTAGGGTATACTCTGCTACTATAAAATTTGACTGGCATGGCTTACTAACTTTTTGAACAGGCTAGTAAATCAGTGGCTAAGTAAAAGCCAATCAGTTTTCATAAGGATTCTTTTCATAGACCAATGATGTTTATTCATCTTCTAGTGGAAGGTATCCCTGCCCATGGCAGCAGGGGTGGAACTAGATGAACTTAAGGTCCTTTCCAATCCTAACCACTGATCCTATGATCTAACAGGCACATAAGGGTGAGACAGACGCAGGAACTCTATAAAGACACCATTATATAGTTTAAAGATACTTCGACAGCAATACTGTTTGGCTTTGAGACAGCATCAGTAAAATAATAGAGCGGAAGCTTAAATTTTCAGATATGTGAATAGTGCAAGTAATTAGAAGCATGGAAAAAAACCAAAATCATTTATCTTAAATGTAGAGACAAAATGAAAAATAAGTGAGAAGATAACGTTTTAAAAAATTAAATTATCAAGTGATAATCATGATAGTAATGCCATGATTGCTAACAGCTTAGAATTTCTGCCTGTTTCTAATATTGCCCCTCAGCAAAAAAAGAGGGGCAGGACTTGAAACTGGGTAACTGGTGGGGTAAAGAGGAGAAGGTATAAATATTTTCCCCATATGTTTTTGTTTGTTTGTTTGCGGGGTTTTTTTTGGGGGGGGGGGGGGGAGGGTTGTTGGGTTTTTTGGTTTGGGTTTTCTTTTCTATAAATGAGCTTACTGATGGCCAAGAAATACTTTAACTGTTTATTAATTATTTTGGCCAACTTTTATTCTATTTTTATTTCAGGCACAGAAAGATCAGAAAAAAGATCGTCCTCTTGTGCGACGCAAGTCAGAACTGCCTCAGGATATCTATACCATGAAAGCCTTGGAATCACATTGCAGAGCTGATGAATTAATATCACATGATGGGCATTAAACTATTACAGTGAAATACTATTTTGGAGGAAAAGTTGGTTTTTTTCTGGACTCAGTTCTACAGTAGAACTTACTTTTTGTGCCATACCAATCAGTTACACACAAAGTCAAAGCTTTCTTCAACCCAGTTCTGTAGGCAATAATAGAGTATGCAGCTCAAGATTAGTAGTTCAAACAATGGTAAATTACCCAATTCCACATGCAGAATATTGGGTTGACTATAATCAAGTGGACGCAATTTCCTGGAGGTGGTGTTACAGCACCAGCTAGCTGATATCATGCAGTTTTTATAGTCATATTTGAAAAAAGCATTCTATCAACTCTTTCCATGTAAGTGAATGACCAACAGTTGGTACTGATGATAAATGTGTGTTTTCAAAAAAAGAAAAATTATTTCAAATATAAGTATTAAACTTTTTCTAGGATTTCTCAACTTTACAGTTGTTTCCACATGGTTGCTGTCTTGCAATATACCAGCAGTTTTGAAAATACACAGTTATTCTTTCGTACTATAAAACATGGCTTACAAACTGGTAACTTTCATGACAATCTTCAATCATCATTCCTTTCGAAGAGTTCTGTAAATTTATTTCTCATTTACTTAGGATAAAGATATATATATATATATATATACCATGTCCTAATACTTTATGTATATTTAAAGCCATATTTTCCAGTCTTTAGTGTATAATATGGCACCAGTATTCAAGATATGAACTGGTAGAAGAATTTTTCCTAAAATTAAAATTTGTTTACTGACTGGAAAAGGACTGAATATAACATTTAAGTTTTTTCAAGTCAATAAAATACTCTTTCATTGTTTCCTCCCTTATCTGAGCTTTTTAATACTCAGCATTTTTCTTGGGCTCTAGGAGTTCAATATTCTGTGGCAGATACTATGCGTGATTTTAGTTGGATCAGTTTTCATCTGAAAGATGAACATAACCTTTCAGGAAACACAACATCACAAGCTTATTAAATAAGAAAAAGAACAGACCCTTGAATTCCATTCTGCTTCTTTTCAAATGAGTCTAAGAGCTGAGGAGATAGTGACCATAATTTTACAGTGAAAATTTTTTTGTTGTTGTTGTAAAGAGCACATGTGCTGCAAATAAACCTCACAAGTGAACTGAAAATGCATCTGAGTTGCTGATGATCTTCAAATGCTGCTATATATTCCACAAGATTACTTGCATGTAATGAGCTTTTTGTTGTAGATGGGAAAGCACGGGAGGAAAATCTCTAAAACTATAGTGCTTTGTCTTCAATATTTGATTTCTCTCAGGGTGGCCAGTATTTTGACTTACTTATCCTGCTTACAAGCTGTTTGAAATGTGTTCTGCTATTCTAAATGGGTGATTAGTTTCTTTTGTCTCTGGCAGTAACATGATATAACTTAATGTTTAATGTCTTAATGCATAAAGAGATAAAAACGCAGCTTCTTTAAAAATAGTTTTGGTTTACTTTTTAAGGAAGTATAATGTCTCCTGCATCCATTTAAAAAAAAAATAAATGCGCAAAGCAGACATTCGTAGTAACCTTGTGCATATGTAGTGCCTGCTGTTTGTTGGTTGCATTTAACATTCAAATTCCAGTATTTGTCATGTTGTCTATTGGAAGACAGTTGAGGGTGGTAAATATTGGCTTACAACAACTAAATTTAAAGACCAGCCCAACCTTTAAGTGGAACGTCCACTGTGTCTGAAAACATTTCCTGTAAAACTTGAAAAAGAATATGCTTTACCATTAGGATAAACTATATTAAAACAGTTTAAAGATGCCTTCTCCTTTTGAGGGAAAAAGGGTGCTTTTTTAATTGTGTAAAGCAATGTCAGTGTATTTTGATATACCATTGTTTGAACTTCCATCTTTAGCTGGTAGATCATCAGTTACCTTTGATTTTGGGTGTTCAGTATGTTTGTGCAAGAGGTTGCTGAAAGGAATTATATTACCCAAAGGGGTAAAAAAAGAAAAAAAGTATATCAATGTTTGATTGTGTGATGCTCAACATATAAGAACATCTTTCACTGTCTAGATTTTATTTTTATTCTTTATTGAAGATAAACACTCACCAAAAAGGGAAAAACTGTGGTATTTTTGACGTTCATCATGAAGTCATATTTGAAGTTTTGGGCTACTGAAATTTGTTTAGGCAATATTCCAGAATCCATCACCACTAGCGGGTTAGCATGGTTATTTTCAATATTTATAAAGTTCTAAGAATGCTGTACAAAACCATTCTAAAACTAAAACATCCAAAAGAAAAAGAATTAAAGTAGAATTTTGGTGATTGTTATTCTTCATAAAGTTCTGTCTGACACCTTCCCCAGTTTTCAAAAATTACACCTGTACATCAGGAATGTCAAAAAGTAATATTACAAGTGTCTTTTTAGTGTGGCTTTAGTATGGCTTCATTTTAATATTGTACATACATTGTACCTTGTTTTATGGTAATAAGTAATAAAAATGTAGACTTCATATTTTGTACAGATTCGTCTTATGTACAGAATAAAAAGTTCCTAGAAACAGCAAAAATAGGTAAGTGGCACAATTATTTTTCATTAGACAGTATCTGTAACATTATGCATTAGTGGAATGTTAAGTTCAAATGTACCTACATTTTTTAACATTTTGTAATTCAATTTTTTGTTCTGGCATTGTTTCTGAAGAACTTCATACACCTGCCATTTAATATGCTTTTATCTAATTTTAGAACTTATAAAAAATGGTGTATTATATGGACAAATAAAGAACATGTGAATTTTACTTGTTCATCATGAAACTAAATTTAGCACAGGGTGCTTGGGGATGTGTAGATTGTAATTGTTTGCAGAATCAGCTGTACAAATTAAGATAATACCATACATTTCACCCCCCCAAAAAAAGGTTTATTGTAAGGCAATTAGTAAAAAAAAGGGAATAATGGCTGTTAGGTAGAAAAAGCAGATACATCTTCTGGAACAACTGTCAGGACTGAAAGAAATTTTCTGAATCTCCAGTCTACAAATATGAAAGATGCACCTTTCATACCACAATGGGTTTCCCTGTAACTTCTGTCTTGACAGGCTTCAAGCAAAATAAGCATAAATTCAGGTGTGGTAGGTGGTATGTGGTCAAGGTAGCAAAAAGGAGAAAAGGTAGGAAAAAACATTCAGTCTGCAGTAGGAATTGTTTTCCCTCTGGAATCCATAAAAGTCTCCAAAAGAGCTAAGGCAATTACATAAAGCTGACTTCCAATAAGTAGGTGGGGTTGGGGGAGGGTTCTAAGTGTGGTGGGACCTTAATTTTATAAACTGAATGACTGAACCCTCAGTTGCTTCAGAATCTAGTTCTTGATTCATGATTAAGCTTGGGAATACATGCAATGAGTTTACTTCTGAGCTCATGCAAAAACCTGTTTTTCAGTATGCAATAGCTTAACTCAAATCTTAACATTTGTAGCAAGGCAGTAGTCAGTTTATAAAATTAAGGTCAAATGCCTCATAATGTTTCAAAATACTGACAGCAGTGACTCTTTTTTTCCCCTATATAAGTAGGTTACTGAGTTGCAAGTATGTTCAGGAATTGAACTTTAATCTTTTCTCCCCAAGAGAATTAAGCTCAGGGGCTTTGACCAGCAACCTTTTTAGGTATTCCTTGCTTTGGCTTTTTAGCCATGGAAGGGAAGGTGCTAGTGTAGCACAGGTACACTTGTGTGTGGAGGTTTCTGGCTTCCTTATGGAAACTGTTTCAGTACCTTACAAGTGTACTTACAGGAGGATAGCTATGATGCCAGGTTATCCTGAGTATTGTTCTAGATCACATTAGGGACTATACCCCTGAAAGTGGAGCATTTCTACACCTTGGATCTTGTCCTTACTGTGTAAGATGATGGTGGAGACTGACTGCATATAGTTAATTAAGAAATGCCATTCTAATTACCATATCACTGTCTCCCTGTGTTACAGTTTATATGATGAGACTTGGCTTGAGCTGTCTCTACCTTATGAAATAAAACTTTGATGTAGTTAAAATGTTTTTGTATGAGACATTTCCCAGTGGAAAATTTACTGTGGAGCTACAGAAGATAATACATTATTCCTTCCTCATGTAACTGAAGAGCAGCATGACTCCAGCTGTCTTTCTCTGAACCCAGTCATATCAGGACTGCATTCACTCCTGCACAAGTGGAGGACTGCACACATAACACATGAAGTCTCATATGCATCAGTCCTATGGTGTTGAAGGGAGAGGGCTTCTACTGTTTCACTTCAAGGGGGGGAGAAAAGTATTCACATAATTGCCTCAAGCTATTTTATGTACTTCTGTGATCAAGAAGACCACACTAAAGGTTCATGCTGCATGAAGGGCTTGCCGTTGTGATTTTTCTAGTATTCTGCTGAGATCCAAGAGGATTAGAGAGGAGAAAGCAAGTGATTTTCTCTGATTGTTACTTATTCAGGGATTTTGCTTTGGTTTTTGGTCTCTAATACTACCAAATCATTATTAAATATAGGGGAAATAAGATTTTCTTTTTTTCTGAAGTTTCTTTTCTGACTTACACAAAATACTTTCTTTCTACATATTTCATATGGCATTTGCCAGGAGCAAACCTTCTCTGTCTTTACAAGTCCTAGTACTTACTGTGATTCTCTGAAATACTTAGTTAAACTAGAGGTGAAATGTGTCATATTGGCAGTTTTGCCTTTTGAATGGCTGACTGAAATAGCTTCTCACATACCTGTGGAAGGGCCAGGTCCTTTGTGTATCCAAGAAAAGGCCATTCATGATTAACTAGGGGTAGATAAAGGCAAATGATTTTTCACCCATGTTGAGAAAGCTAAAGCCTTTTCTCTATAGAGAGAACATATGTTCTTTAGCTGAACATAAGAACTTGTGCAAAAAGCTAGTTTATTTTGTCTTTGCTTTGATTAACTTAATTTACAAGATCTTCATGTTACCTTTGGCACAGCAGACAAGGCTGGAGAAGGAATACCAAGCGTCTTACCTACGCTGGCTTATAGTTGCAAGTAGTCCAGCGCTTAAATATCAGAATCCTTGAATCATTGACTTGTTCTTTATACAATAAAGTGTTGTCACACATGGAGTGTTTTTAGAACTGACAGTAATGGGACGTGTTGGGATTTTTTTTACCCTACTTTCTCTGCAGATTGGCAGCAATGCATATATATAATTACTTGAATTCCTGTTTCCTGTCTCTGTCATGCTTTCTTGTCCTTAATTCCTTACGTTACTTTCCTTATTCATATTTTTTCCTGTAAGCTGCAAAAATTTTATGTTTTGGTGCGGCAAATGACAGCTGGTTTAGAAGAATGAGCATGCCAGCACTTGGAACCATAGCTTGAACTAACCTCCAAAGAGATGTTTTTACACTTAGATCTACCTACGGTGCAGAAGAGAATTATCAGCACCCTTTTATTGAACATCCTGGAGGCCAGCATGTTAATTTAACCTGTGGGGTTTGGATGTTTAGTCTGTACTGACAGTTACTACACAGATGTAAGAAGAAGGTAATCCTCACCCCACTGGAAGGCAGTCAGCAGTAGGAGATACTGGGTAGCCTTTCTGGAATTCAGACAGCCTGGCAAAGTTAACTCTTTCTCATATGAAACTTAATCCTAAAACGTTATCTGCATGTAGGAAACTGATAGGATGTGAGCAAACTAGACTCTGGAAAATTGAAGTAGATGAGTGTTACTTTAAACACTGTCTCAATAACCATGGTCTGTAAACAGAATAGTTAGATTAATATTTTTATATTATCTTACACTATTTTTGTCCAAAAATTACCATTCTAATAAGAGGGTTTTAGAAGGAGAGGAAATGAAATGGTTTTGGTAAGTTCTCAGTGAATAACCTCCCTCAGTTCTGTTGCTGAACAGATCATTTTCCTTCCAGCCAAGAAGGCTTGAAATTTCTATTACTGAAGAAATCAGTGGGGTTTTTTAATGTCACTCTGGACTCCTGAACCCCTTAGGAGCCTATGTGAGTGTAGGCATGCTTTTTCCTGGTAGAAGTAGGAGCCAGGGCATGTAGCTGTGCTTTCTGTATTCCTTGTAAAATAGCTGGGCCCACACACTTCTGACGCCGATTTAACAGGCCTACATACATTTGCTTAGTCAGGCAGGATATCCCATCCCAACTTCCTTATTTGTTATGCAGTACATCTGAACAGACTCTGCACCTAAGGGTCTCTACATTTGCCTGTGTATCCACCCGAGGAAATGGAGGGGGGTGCTCAGAGACAGTTTTGTATGGTTAGCTTGCTTGGTTTTCTCTTCTAGGTGCCATCCCCTTCTCTGCTTGTGTATAAACAAAAGTGGGGGTTTTCAGTCTGTGGAGCACCAGTAGTGATTTTTGGGAGGCAATGGAATTGTTTGGGAACTGCTGTCACCTTCCCTCTCCCAGGCACATTCAAATACCACCCAGGACCAGGGGAGGGATGGGACTAGTTTAGACAAGGAGGAGCAGGATTGTCGATCCTGGTGGCAGTGAGCTTAACTGATCTATTTCTTTAGATCAAACACGTACAGTGGGAGGTGGCTGCTGTAAAACAGCTTTAACAATTTTTTTAAATTAAATTATGTTGAGGGAGAAGTCCCCTTCTCACTGGGGTGCTTTCAGTTCCCCACTCTGTTCTCTATGGGATATGGAAGTATGGGATTCATGATGTAAGTGCTGCATTCATTAAACTGTAACTAGCATGCCTATTGTACGAGCTGGGTAGGGGGTTGCTCTTTAGGCTAGAGAAGCCGGTCTGCTTCTTCCCTTGTTACGGCTTCTGGGTTTATTTTTCACGTAAACTAACCATTTTGAACACATGAGCCCAGGGGCTGCTTTATCTTCCCGGTAACGGGCCAGCAGCACACATCACATCTCTCGGGCCGGTGGTGCAAGTGAGCTGGAGGGCGGAGTGGGGGCTCCTGCTTTCCCCGGGCAGCCCAGCCACCGCGCTGCGCTTGCGGGAGAAGCTACTGGAACGCCGCCTCCGCCAACAGGGGCTGCGCCGAGGGCGGCCCCGGCCCCGGCCGGGGAGGCGTGGCGGGCTGCCTTTCCCAGGCTCCCCGGCGGCGGGGCGTTGCTTGCCGCACCGCGGGCGGGCGGAGCGTGGCGTGCCTGTCTCTGCTCCTGCCTCAGCATGTCCGACTCAGGCGGCGGCGGGGGCGGCGGCCCCGGCGGCGAGGAAGGCGGCATGGAGGTGTCGGGCTCGGCGGTGCAGAATGTGGCCGACGTGTCGGTGCTGCAGAAGCACCTGCGAAAGCTGGTGCCGCTGCTGCTGGAGGATGGCGGCGAAGCCCCAGCGGTGCTGGAGGCGGCACTGGAGGAGAAGGGCGCCGTGGAGCATATGCGCAAGTTCCTCTCCGACCCTCAAGTCCACACGGTCCTGGTGGAGCGCTCCACCCTCAAAGGTGAGACGAGAGCCGGGCGGATGCCGCGCTCTCAAAATGGCGGCGGCGGCTGTCTGGAGCCGCCGCCCTGCCGCGGAGCGGGAGGGGCGCGGGGGCTGCGGGGTCCCCGGCCCCGGCGCGGCCCCGGTGCGGTAGGCGCTGACCTGCCGCCCGGCGGGCACCGCCCGGAGAGCCGGGTCGAGGCGCTGCCGCCGCGCCTCGCGCGAGGGCCGGCATCGGCGGGCGGGGCCCGAGCTGTCAGCCGCCGCCGGGCCCGGCCTCGCCCGGTCTTTGTTCTCCATGTCTGGGGTTTGGGCTGGAGCTGCTCGAGGCAGGTACGCGGCGGGGCCGTGGGCGCAGGTGCTTTGTGTGCTGCGGCCGTAGCCCGTCCTGCTGGTGTAGCCGTCGAAAGTGCTTCGTCAGTGGGCTGTAGGCGCTTCCCGAGGCGGCCTCCTTGCTGCTGGGGAGCTGACCTGGGCAAGGCAGGTAGCCGGCCTGAAACAGAATAACGAAAGCAAACCAGCCCTTGAGAAACAAACAAAACCGTTCCGCCCACACCCCCGAAAAAGAAAAAACAGAAGAGTCACCTCAGCCTGTAAAAAGCGTTGTTCCATGGTAAACTAGCGAGACTCCAGTTCATAAATCAGGATGTAGACCCTGCAGTGTCCTTGTTTAATTAGCAAAGCCTGGCGGCCATGGTGCTTGTAAATGGCCCTCGGAAACGTCATCCAATGCTGCATTAAATGCTATAGCAAAGTTGACACTCTTGGCTTGAAAAACATCTTTGTTATTTACATGCAGCTGTCACTGGGTCATTTATTTTGCAAACTACTTTCTTTTGTCAAGAAATCAATTTCTAAATAAGCACTTAAATTGTGACAGAATCCAGCTTAATGAACAATAATAGACTAAAACAAAGCTTCGTTAATAACACAGACTTCTACTACTAAACAAGACTTACAGTTTGTATATGGCTACATGTCTGCCAGTTTGAGCATGCAGAATTTTAGTACTAAACTTCTGGATTTCTGCTGCTGTTATGCTGTTGATTCAGTCCCAGTTGATTTATATCAAATCTTAATGTAGTCACGCTTCATAGTACATTATTTAACATGTCAGCAGCCGCAGTGTAAGATACTGGACATAAGCCCAGTGTGCAGTGCTGCACACTGATGGAAAGATGAAGAAGATTCTTCCACTCACTGTGTCACTATGAATCCAAAATGTTGCTTAAAATACCGTCTTTATCTTACACCTGTTTCTACTTACTGATTATCCTCCTCCTCCTTTTCCTCCAAAGTCTGAGATTTTCTTTTTCAGCAGGAATAACAGTAGAATTTTCTAGAGGGGAAGAAAAGAACAACAATCATTATAAATTCATGACACAGTGTTTACCAATATTTAAGGAAAATCCATTGGATGTTAATATGATATGCAGATGATTTCTGAATCTTTCTTGTCTGGCTCATGGGATTGATTATCCTTAGTCTGGATTGGAAGTAGTGAAAGAGTAGTGATCAGTTAGCTCTAGGCTTGTTGCGTAGGTATTGTTATGTATGTATGGTTAAAAACCAAATTGGGACATTTAGATATTTCAGGAGCTAAATACTAATTTACTATGGGCAGAAGGAATTTCCATCGATGTCTTCTGGTTTAATAGCAGTTGTTTAGGGAGAGTGGATTTTGTGATTCACAGCCAGTCTTCAGATTTAACAGATTCAGTACCTCTAACAGCATATGGAGATCTTATTTTCTCTAACACTATTAAAAGCAGTATTGTTATTGAAACTTTTGTGTGGACTATTAGTCCACACAAAATCCAGATAGCACCAAGTAAATTGGTGATTACATATACAATAAAACAAAGCCATATTTCTGAGTAGTGAAAACTGCTGTGTGGCATCACGATCTACACCGCCTGCCAACAGCTTTCATACAGGTTACTGTGCAGTGTTCTGTGACCAGGCTTCTAGTGTTCAGGATCACAAATGTGACACCCTAGGGTGTATCTCCCACAAATGGCCAAATGAAACTGAGGGAGGATGAGAGTCCACTGTAATGCTCTGTCAGGCCCATGCATGTCCCCCAACAGGGAGTAGTCACCTTCTGCACTAAAATGACTGCATTGCAGCAAAACTGCCTGCATTCCCAGGGATTACATCATTTGTGATATATTGGCTTTGGTAATGCCTGAGTACTTCCCATGGCTTGGGTTTCTGCTTTGTCGGGAGGTTTCTTTGTTCAGAGACTTAATTTCCAAATATCTTTCAAAGGTCAAAAAATACAAAGCAACTTTTAAAAGAAGAAGGCGGCTGTTTTTTTCTACTGTACTGAAGTGTAGCATACCTCTACAAATAAATGTACATTTTGTATTGCAGAAGATTTCTCTGAGAATGCGATTTAGAATTTGCTTGTTGTAATGTTTTATCTTTTTTTTATAGCAACCTTTAAAAGCCAATAGTTTCGTTGAAGAACAATGAACCCATTCTGAAACTAAGTGACATTGCAAAGCTGAGTTTAACTTGATAAATTGATGTAGAAATTAAAGGTTAAAAAATAGTCTGGTAGAGAGAGTGTGGCAGATACCTTAGAAATAAAATATTTCTTACATAGCATGTTTTTTGCAGAGGATGTGGGAGATGAAGGAGAAGAGGAAAAAGAGTTCATTTCCTACAGTATCAGCACTGACATTCATTATGGAATAAAATCAAACAGGTGAGACAGTAAAATAGATCTTGGCATTTCTACCCTATGAATGCAAAGCCTTTACAAGCAGATTTACCTGCTTTACCTAGAAATTTACCTCTAGTTTGCCATGTGGTTCGTGCAGTGGTTTTGTTCAGGTGGAGGAATAGCTTTGTAAGGTGGAGGCTCTGATAAAACAAGGGTGTGTCATGAGGCTGACAGGAATGGACTTAGGACTTCTAGTTCTGAGGTTAAAGAGACAGTCTTACTAAATTGGCATACATGCAAAAATAGCATACACAGTAAGTAGTATGTTGATTAGGTTCAGTAATACTTGGTTATGTCTGACTCTTACATATTTGTCACTTACCTTAATGGATATTTGAGTCTGAAGCTTCCTAAGTTGTAAGCCTCTTTAATATGCCCACACTTCTTACTGATACCTACGTTTGGCTGTTTACTGATTAAGTATAAAGATGTAGTTATTAGAAGACTTGTGTTCAGGTCTTTTAGAAGAAAGATTATATACAGTATGATGATGCAGGTTAGCATTTGACTCCTGTGACCTAAACTTGCAGTAGATTTTAAGTTTCAAATGTTTAGTTGGTAACTTTTCTCTTTTCTGCAGCCTGGCATTCATTAAGCGTACACCAGTGATCGATGCCGACAAACCAGTGTCTTCCCAGCTGAGAGTCCTCACTCTCAGTGAAGATTCTCCATATGAAACATTACATTCTTTCATCAGCAATGCTGTTGCTCCCTTTTTCAAGTCCTATATCAGGGAATCTGGCAAAGCAGACAGGTAATTCAGTATAAATGGTGCATTTCTCTGCAGGTGAGAGGTGTTTAATGGAAAAAAAGTAGGTGTTTAATGGAAAAAAGAAAAAGCAACTGTGCAAGGCAAGTCATGTGAAATTGTTTAAGCACACAGTTGCATCTGATGCTACTGCTGACTCCAGGGAAGTAGTTCATATGGCTTTAATGTATTGTGTGTCATTTATGTTTGGCCTCTTACATGGAAACATCTGCCCTTTTACAGGGATGGAGATAAGATGGCTCCTTCAGTTGAGAAAAAGATCGCGGAACTTGAAATGGGCCTCTTGCATCTGCAGCAAAATATTGAAATTCCGGAGATTAGTCTGCCAATTCATGCAACTATTACTAATGTTGCCAAGCAGTGTTACGAACGTGGAGAGAAACCAAAGGTTACAGATTTTGGTGAGAAGGCTGAGGATCCATTATTCCTCAATCAGCTACAATCTGGAGTCAACCGCTGGATTAGAGAGATACAAAAGGTAAAAAAAACCCAACCAACCAACAGAACAGCGCTCATCTTCACAGTAAATTGAGAGAAGGGGGTCTTGTTCGTTTGGCTTGTTATTTATGCAGGTGCATTCAGAACAGTTGCTCCAGTACTGTCCTGTAATCTCTTCTATGTCTGCTTTTTAATTTTCAAAAGAGCTCTGCTATTCTGCTGTTAACTCGGAAATAGCATCTCAGATACTACTCTGGCTTTTTTTCTTCCATGGGCACATTAAACGCCTGTTGCGTATGGAAGAGTGGTGCCTTTTCCTACTCCAGAGCATAAAACATTTGTTTTTTTTGCCTGGCTCTTCTGTCATTAACCAGAATACAAACAGCGATCAAGGAAGTAGACAGGTGGCTTTTTTAGACCATGCTGAAGATGCCACGTGATGTGCTAAAACCAACTTCCTGGGCCACTGTAATTAAACTTTGACTCTTGTTGCACTGCAGTTCCTACACTTATCAGAGAATGAGTGCCAAAACTGTCTAAGGTTCAGTTATTAAAACCTAGGAGATATTATGTGTTTCGACTCCACTTAGTAATAGAACAAGTTTTTACAGTTGACGCATATGAATTAAAAGCTTCTCTCCTTCCCTTCTCTTTCTCTCTATTACTTTTAAGGTGACCAAACTAGATCGAGATCCTGCATCAGGCACTGCATTGCAGGAGATAAGCTTCTGGTTAAATTTGGAACGGGCTCTGTATCGCATTCAGGAAAAACGTGAAAGTCCAGAAGTTCTTCTGACTCTGGATATCCTGAAACATGGCAAACGTTTTCATGCAACTGTGAGCTTCGATACAGACACAGGTAAAATGTCTGTTCAATAATTATTTTTTTTTTTACAAATGTTCTACAGAAACTTGCTATTTTGAACTTGAACATTGTGGTACAAAGAACAATGCTGTTTAGAGTAACCTTGGTCTAGTTAAAGCTACAGATGTGATTAATGAAATTAAAAGTTGTATTAAAGATATTTCCTCTTACATTTAGGTCTGAAACAGGCTCTGGAGACAGTGAATGACTATAACCCACTGATGAAAGACTTTCCACTGAATGACTTGCTGTCTGCTACTGAGTTGGACAAAATAAGGCAGGCTCTTGTTGCAATATTTACCCATTTGAGAAAAATCAGAAACACAAAATACCCAATCCAAAGGGCATTGCGTTTAGTGGAGGCTATTTCAAGAGATCTGAGCTCTCAGCTACTTAAAGTGTTGGGAACCAGAAAGCTGATGCATGTTGCCTATGAAGAGTTTGAAAAGGTATGTTACAGTTTTGTGATACAGGATATAGGGTATGGCTGTATTTTGCATTGAATAGTGACTTTTGGGAAGAATTTCATTTGAGAGCTAAAGTTCCTGTTGTAAAACTCTCTTCAGGTAATGGTTGCATGCTTTGAAGTATTCCAAACCTGGGATGATGAATATGAGAAGCTGCAAGTTCTGTTGAGAGATATTGTGAAAAGAAAAAGGGAGGAGAACCTGAAGATGGTTTGGCGTATCAATCCAGCTCATAGGAAACTCCAGGGTCGTCTTGATCAAATGAGGAAATTCAGGCGTCAGCATGAGCAGCTGAGGGCAGTTATTGTGAGAGTCTTGCGACCTCAGGTAATGTTCTTGGTTGTTATCAGACAGGAAATCTGTATGGCTTCTTCAAGAATGTTCACTGTTGCTTTAGAAAATGACCAGCGCAAAGCTAATCTAACAGTTTCACTATCTGCTTCCAAAACCGGTCTAGTTTTGAACCCTTTTTGATAGGCTTATCTTTTATTCTGACTTACATCACATACTACATGGCCATGCACCTGTTAACAAAAACAGCAGGTCCAAACATAACAGAAATTAGAGTGTAAATTCTTGAGCCTGGCTAATTCACAGTGGAAAATGAGATTATGCTGCACAGTGGTGGAAGTTTGTAAAGTAACTGTTGCCCTGTTCATAATGGAACTTAAATTAAAACATGACTGCAAGTTTGTTAAGGATTTGGTACAAATTTGTTTACCTATTTGTAAACGAATAGGGTTTTTTTCAGTGCTTGTTATAACAGACTTTTTGACTCTTTGTAGGTAAATTTTGAAGCATCCAACTCACTTAAATGTGATTCTAATGCAGGTGACGGCTGTTGCCCAGCAAAATCAAGGAGAGGTACCTGAACCACAGGATATGAAAGTAGCAGAAGTCCTTTTTGATGCTGCAGATGCTAATGCAATTGAAGAAGTCAATCTTGCTTATGAGAATGTTAAGGAAGTAGATGGGTTAGATGTTTCCAAAGAAGGCACAGAAGCATGGGAGGCAGCAATGAAACGGTATGATGAAAGAATTGATAGAGTTGAAACAAGAATAACTGCCCGTTTGAGAGACCAGCTTGGTACAGCGAAGAATGCCAATGAGATGTTCAGAATCTTCTCCAGGTTTAATGCCTTATTTGTCAGACCTCACATTCGCGGTGCCATTCGTGAATATCAAACGCAATTGATCCAGCGTGTAAAAGATGATATTGAGTCTCTTCATGACAAATTTAAAGTACAATACCCCCAGAGTCAAGCCTGTAAAATGAGTCATGTTCGTGACTTGCCTCCTGTGTCTGGGTCTATAATTTGGGCAAAACAGATTGACAGACAGCTCACCGCTTACATGAAGCGTGTTGAGGATGTCCTTGGCAAAGGCTGGGAGAACCATGTAGAAGGTCAGAAGCTAAAGCAGGATGGAGATAGCTTTCGCATGAAGCTCAACACACAGGAGATCTTTGATGACTGGGCAAGAAAAGTTCAGCAACGCAATCTTGGTGTGTCTGGTCGTATTTTCACCATTGAAAGCACTCGTGTTAGAGGTCGAAGTGGAAATGTCCTGAAACTGAAAGTCAACTTCCTCCCAGAAATAATTACACTTTCAAAAGAAGTCCGAAACCTGAAGTGGCTTGGTTTCCGTGTTCCCCTAGCAATTGTCAACAAAGCTCATCAAGCAAACCAGTTGTACCCATTTGCTATTTCTCTGATTGAAAGTGTCCGTACATATGAGCGAACATGTGAGAAAGTAGAAGAGCGTAATACTATCTCACTTCTGGTTGCTGGCTTGAAGAAGGAGGTGCAGGCTTTGATTGCAGAAGGAATCGCCCTTGTGTGGGAATCGTACAAACTTGATCCGTATGTACAGCGCCTAGCTGAGACTGTCTTCAGTTTCCAAGAAAAGGTTGGTTTTATCTTGCAAATTCTGCAAAATTTTTACATTGATACTTCAGCAACTTGGTTAACCAAAAGTGGAATGGGATAGCTGATGTGCTGTTCTATAGCTCTTTGGTTAAGTAGCTGATAGGGTTGTAACAAGTCGGCCAGCTAAATGGCTCTTTTAGTACTACTAAAATTGGTAGACAAACTGAATCCAAATTCTCTTTAGAAGTGACTAACCATTACTGCACAATATTGCTGCCTCTATCTAACTGTCAAACTGAACATCCCATTTTTCCTAAACCATTTTAGGTGGATGATCTACTCATTATTGAAGAGAAAATAGACTTGGAAGTGAGATCATTGGAAACATGCATGTATGATCACAGGACTTTCTCTGAAATCTTGAACAGGGTTCAGAAAGCTGTGGATGACTTAAATCTTCATTCATACTCAAATTTGCCAATCTGGGTCAATAAGTTGGATATAGAGGTAGGTTTGAGCTAAGGAGTTTGTATGTATTTACAAAAAAAAATCTTCATTGGGTAGAAATGTTTTTTTTTATTGTATTCTTCAGTCACCCAAGGAAAATTCTGTCTCTTAATCCTCTGCAAATTTTGTGTGCATTTCGTATGCAGAAGGTGCAAGACTTGTTTATTTTCTGCTGTTGACTTTTGGGATCAACTAGTTCAAGGGGAGTTTTGTCTTTTGAAGACAAAAAGTTTGATACAGCTTGACTGCCTAGAAGGTGCCCGGTGAGCAAGCAGGTCACCAGCTTTTATTTTTTTGAAGGGTGGTGTATTATTTGGTTTTGCTGTTGAGTAAAGTTTTAGGTTTCAGCCAACTTCAGAGCAGTTGAAATTGTTAAATTTCTTTAAAGTCCATGAGGACAGAAGAAGCTTTGAACTTTTATTCAGTGAAAATTTACCGAAACTCCTAAACTTCTTTAGTGACTTAGTAAAAGAGCACATGGTTCTTTGAGACACCATAGTATGTGTGGTGTCAGAATATATCAGTAGTGGGGATCCTTGTGCAGTGAATATACAGCTGTTTCCTCCAATGTGTTTTATGTTCTTTAGATTGAAAGAATCCTGGGTGTTCGTTTGCAAGCAGGACTGAGGGCCTGGACACAAGTTCTTCTTGGACAAGCAGATGACAAAGCAGAAGTTGACATGGATACAGATGCTCCTCAAGTGAGCCATAAGCCTGGTGGTGAACCCAAGATCAAAGTAAGTTTTGCTGTTGAAGTTTTCTGCTGAATTACTTTTTTTTTTAACCTTGTTGTCAGTTAATCCAAGGATTATATCTGAGGCTTATATGAGAGACAGATATTTTTTCTGCATGTGTTTTTGGAGGAGTACTTGCCTCCCCTTTAACTGCAAGTTGATTTTTCAGCAGTGTTTGCTGCTTCTTGAAGTCCAGAATTATTGTCTATGTGTATCTGTCAATAAAATTTGTTTACTGTTTCTGCAGAACATCGTACATGAACTAAGAATAACTAACCAGGTGATATACTTGAATCCACCAATTGAAGAGTGTAGGTACAAACTTTATCAAGAAATGTTTTTTTGGAAGACGGTAATCTTGTCTCTACCAAGAATTCAGAGTCAGAGATACCAGGTAAGTATAATGAAGCTGTATGTAAATCTAAGCAAGTATTTTCACTTTGCAGTTAGTTGTGCTTGATATCTTAATGTGTTGGTCTAGGGGTGAACCTGAGTGGTCTAGAAATTCACATATATCACACGTATAATTGTGTTTCTTAGGTTGGAGTGCATTATGAGCTCTCTGAGGAAGAGAAATTCTATCGTAATGCATTGACAAGGATGCCTGATGGCCCTGCGGCTCTGGAGGAGACATACTCTGCTATCATGGGAATTGTGACTGAAGTGGAGCAGTATGTCAAGGTAGGAGGCTGACACCACATAATGCTACAGCTAAAATGGAAGTGGACCCTTCTCTCAGTTTTCCTGAGGGTTGGGACACACACATCTTTTGGAATGTGCTGGAGAAATTCTGAACATTGTGAAATACCTCAATCAGGTTTGGCTGCAGTACCAGTGTCTGTGGGACATGCAGGCTGAAAACATATACAACCGTCTTGGAGAAGATCTGAATAAGTGGCAAGCCCTTTTAGTTCAGATAAGAAAGGCAAGAGGAACATTTGACAATGCAGAAACCAGGAAGGAATTTGGACCTGTTGTCATAGACTATGGCAAGGTAAAAAATTGTAGTTGGTCTATATGATAAACGGATTCAATTTCAGATTGAGTGTATAGCAGAAAATAGCAAGGCTGACAAATTGCTATTATGTAACTTTATTCAATCATAGGTACAGTCAAAGGTGAACTTGAAGTATGACTCCTGGCACAAGGAAGTGCTCAGCAAATTTGGCCAAATGCTTGGCCAGAATATGACAGAGTTTCACTCACAAATTTCTAAGGTAAGACAAGTCCCAATTCCAGTTTTCACTTTGAAGTCAACTGTTCCAGACTTTTGAAATACTGATTTGTGCCCCAAACAGTCCCGTCAAGAACTGGAGCAGCATTCAGTGGACACTGCCAGCACATCAGATGCAGTGACTTTTATCACATATGTGCAGTCCTTGAAACGTAAAATCAAGCAGTTTGAAAAGCAAGTTGAGGTATGTTGTCTTGCTAATGATACTTTATTCTGGAAATGCCAGGCTTAGCTCTAAAAATAGAGCTTCATAATATTCAAGTTCTTAACAGATGTGAGCTTTATAACCTGTGAATTCTGTAGTGAGCACTTGTTAAAATACATTGCGTATTTAGCCTTGCAACTTAACTTAGTTTTGCCTTTTTAACTTACAACCACTGTCTCTTGTAGCTTTATCGCAATGGTCAGCGCTTGCTTGAGAAACAAAGGTTCCAGTTTCCATCCTCTTGGCTGTACATTGACAACATTGAAGGAGAATGGGGTGCCTTTAATGACATTATGCGTAGAAAGGATTCTGCCATTCAGCAACAAGTAGCAAATTTGCAGATGAAGATAGTTCAAGAGGATCGCGCAGTGGAGAGCCGAACAACTGACTTGCTAACAGACTGGGAGAAAACAAAGCCCGTAACAGTAAGTCATGATTAATACTCATTCAGCAAATGTGGTAGATTCTCTGTATTCTGTAAGAAGCAGGCAGTTTATGCTTTTTTTGCATGTTTTTATTTTAGATGATGGTAAGAGTCTGTTTGAGGGCTCTATAATAATTTGCCAATATGCTGATGGTGGGGGAGTGGCATCAGGAAATTTGCTCTTAAAACATAGGCCTCTATTAGATGCAAAAACCTAGGCAATTCAAGCAACTAAGAAGCTTTTGCTGAAACAAGGGCAATGTCAGAGGCCCGCATGTAGGGGGATTTAGAAACAAGCTGCCTTTTTTTTTTTTTTTTTTTAACTTTCTTCCCAAAATGCTTTTTAGGAAAGCCAGAAACTGCTTGTAAAAGTGGGATGAGACTTACTCTGCATCAGTATGTAACCTTATTGTCAGCAAACTGAAAATGGGAAAATAATGAGACAAGCAAACATTTAGTATTTACGTATTGCTTTTACCTTGGCTTCAACTTGGTTATAGGATTTTTTGGGTTAATGTGTCCCATGCAACCTTTAGGGAAACCTGCGTCCAGAAGAGGCTCTTCAAGCTCTTACCATTTACGAAGGAAAGTTCAGTAGGCTGAAGGATGATCGTGAGAAGTGTGCAAAGGCCAAGGAAGCTCTGGAACTAACAGATACAGGACTGCTCAGTGGCAGTGAAGAGCGTGTCCAGGTACAACCTGATCAAACAATATTTTGTCCATTTGAGATAAAAGCATTTCATTTCCATCTCTCTCTCCCTTAAGAGAGAGTGACTTGTAACCTGCAGTGTACTAGTGTCAAGACACAGCCTCCACACTTCTTCATTTCTTGCCTTCAGAGATTGTGATCTCTTCCTTGACTGTCTTGTTCTTGTGAAGCTAATATGGGACCTGAGGTGCAAATATCTCGTGGGTCACTTTCTACTGCATTTCTTGACAATATGAATTGGAAAGCTATCTGAAGATTTTTTACATATTCAGAGTTTTCTGTTTAACTTCCCCGCACTCATGACTTTGAAGAAATTAGGAATAACTGCTGATGTTTGGTATACTTTTTATTATAGGTTGCCCTTGAAGAGTTGCAGGATCTCAAAGGCGTCTGGTCTGAACTCTCTAAGGTCTGGGAACAGATTGATCAAATGAAAGAACAGCCCTGGGTTTCAGTACAGCCTCGCAAGGTACTTCTGTATACATAAACAACATTACTGCAAGTATATGCAATTTAGGAATTGGACCTCTTTAAGATGGACAAGCTCAGTTGCCACATTCCAGATTATTTTCAGTGCTTAGGTACCTTTTTCAGTATCTTTTTAGCTTATTTCTTCTCATGCTAAGCTAATAAAAAAAAAAAACCAAAAATAATTCACAGGGTTTGTCACAACTTCAGTAATTTTGATGGGGATTTATGTAATTCCAGTAGTTTTGAAGTTGAGATTGAACTGCATCGACAGAGAAGAAACTGCTGGTTTTTAAGTAGGCCGTTGGACCTTATTATGGAAACTTCTTTATATGGTTGAAAGAACAGGATCGGTTTTAGTTCAATATTCAGGAGGTAGAGAGCACTAAGGCGTAAACTGCCTGTGACAATATCATGTCATACTATGCAAACATGCCTAACGCTAAAAGAGCTGTACTGCCAGTATCTCATTAGTAAGAGGTTTTTGTAAAAATACACTGCTTGAAACTTGTACAACTGTGTATGCAGTGCTTGAAGAGAAAGATTTCATTGCTTTTATGTTACTGACAGCTTCGACAAAACTTAGATGCTCTGCTGAACCAACTGAAAAACTTCCCTGCCCGCTTGCGACAATATGCCTCCTATGAGTATGTCCAGAGACTCCTGAAGGGCTACATGAAGGTAACTTATGCTTATTTCTAAAATGCATGGGTTCAAGGGTTTTATAGTTGAAGGATGTAACTTGCTTTCTTGTCTTCTGTAGATAAACATGTTAGTTATTGAACTGAAATCCGAGGCACTTAAAGATCGTCACTGGAAACAGCTGATGAAAAGGCTTCATGTCAACTGGGTTGTCTCAGAATTGACCCTGGGTCAGATCTGGGATGTTGATTTACAAAGAAATGAAGCAATCGTCAAAGATGTGCTGCTGGTGGCTCAGGGAGAGATGGCTTTGGAAGAGTTCTTGAAACAGGCTAGTATCAACCGGCATGTATGCATTCTATAGCAAATCAAAGGCTTGCTGTAGGGTGGCTGACACTTGTGTATTAAACTTAATCAATCTAAGCTGTTGATAAAAGTGCTGAGACTCCATGAGTGCTTTGTTTTGGGGAATAGAGTAAAGCTATGTAAGCTTCTGATGAAACTTGCATCATTTGGGAAATGCAGTTCTTGGTCATGACTGCAGACACTCTGCCTGGTTTGTTTTATCTAAATGCATCACATTTTCAATATTTCAATCAAAAAAACAGGGTACAAAAGTAAAATATGATTACTGTAATATGTTTCTCCTTTGTAATACATTGAAGCAGAAATTATTGATGTCATATCTTAAACATTTTTTTTTTCTTCAGATTAGAGAAGTGTGGAACACTTATGAATTGGACTTGGTTAATTACCAGAACAAATGTCGTTTGATTCGTGGATGGGATGACCTTTTCAACAAAGTAAAAGAGCACATTAACAGCGTATCTGCTATGAAGCTGTCGCCATACTACAAGGTAAAATAGAGAACAGGGCTGAAGAACCTTCATTTAGTTCTGCCTTCCCCTCTTGTTCAGTTTATGTATTTGTCATCAGGGGCTGATTAAGCTGACAGTTAATTGCACATGCATATTCTGTAACTCTCAAGCAATTGTTTCTGTTAATAATAAGTAGTAGTCAAACTCCTGATACTGTTAAAATGAGTTTTAATGCAGCATTTAAACTTCAGGTGTTCGAGGAAGATGCACTTAGCTGGGAAGATAAGCTCAACCGGATCATGGCACTCTTTGATGTCTGGATAGATGTCCAAAGGCGATGGGTCTACCTGGAGGGTATCTTCACTGGTAGTGCAGACATCAAGCACTTGCTCCCTGTGGAGACCCAGCGGTTTCAGAGGTAACTTTTTAATTGCTTTGTTCTTTTCTTGCCTCTCTTGGGGCACCATGTGGGCAGGCCTGCAACTTCATTACTTCACTGTAGCACTCTCTAAATTGAAAAACTGTATTCTATACTAACTGGTCCATATGAAATATATGTATCTCATATACGTGTGTGTGTGTATATATATATGAGAAATGAAGATACTTCTCTGATCCAGGTGGATTACAGCCCTGTTGTATACATTAAGTTCATCAAACAGATACAGCAAAAGCTGCATGTAGATAACTATGACAGAAAAAGGTTTGTAATAAACAGGCTGATGTACAAGTTTTAGATGATTGGAATTCAGTCAGGTTTTCTTGCTAGTTCTGGTCAGCTACTTCTAGGATTTTTCTTGCATTGTAGCAGCAACAAGCAGGTTGATTTCTTTTGCCGCAGCCTTCAGTCTCAACCTTCAAATATCATTTTCTTCCTCTGCTTTAAGTTGCCCTGGTTATCCTTATTCATTCCATACACTTCCAGTCAGATCAGAGAATCATATTTATGCATCTCTTCAGGAAATGGAGAATAAGTAGACCTTCAGCAGTTGAACCAGTAAATTGAACAGTGCAAAGAAGTTAGGTCATGTTGTGCAGGTAGATGAAGAGCTATTTTGGGACTTTAGCCTTGTGTTCCCTAGGACTGCTGCAGCACTTAGAGAGGCAGTGGTCATTTAGAGACTGGTAACTGTGGTGTTCTGCAGGCTGTGATTACTGAGTTTTCTGTAATGTACTGTGTTATTTTACTTGCAGCATCAGCACTGAATTTTTGGCACTCATGAAAAAGGTGTCCAAATCTCCACTTGTGATGGATGTTCTTAACATCCAAGGTGTGCAGAGGTCATTAGAAAGACTGGCAGACTTGCTTGGGAAGATACAGAAGGCACTGGGAGAATACTTGGAAAGGGAGCGGTCCTCTTTTCCCCGGTATGAAGTTGACTTCAGTTGACTCTTGAAGTGATTTAATGTTTCTGTGTGGGAATTGGTGTACTGTTCTGTAAAGCATCTGTAAATTTTTGTTTTGCATGTATGTAAGATGTTATGACTATTTAAATCTGTGGTGTCTCAATACAGAATTTAGTTACAGCTGCTTCTCAGGAAGTTTAACTAAAATTTCTCTTACTTGTTGTAGGAGTCAGATGTTGCTTAAGGAACCATTGCAGCTGTTTTCTGTAAACCTACAGGTTCTATTTTGAATGGCCTAATTTTGGCATTTGACTGAAGGAACAGTGTCTGTACTACCACAATCTGTTATTTAACTCATTGGTTCTGACCTACCTGTAGTCCTTAACTGGATTGTCACTTTAGCATGAGAGGGTAATGGTGAGGGAGGTACTGAGTGGGAGTTCTCCCTGCCTCATAGACCTGACTGAGTCTCAAGCTCTACTGTGGGTGTTTCAGGGATGGATAGGTAAGGAAAAGATCACAGTGTGGAGCGTATATACACTTTTGTATGGTACAGACAACATGAACTGACAGTTAATCTTAGAACTGAAGTATAACTTCTGACAAATTTGTGGTTTGTGCACTCTTGCAGTATTGGGGAAGTAAATGTCAGTTACTCTCATATAGTGGCCATCTGTGAAGCATAAATAAATTGGTAGTTGGAGTTCTGATACAGATTTAAATTTATGTGATTTTTAGGTTTTATTTTGTTGGTGATGAAGACTTGCTTGAAATCATTGGAAACAGCAAAAATGTTGCTAAGCTGCAGAAACACTTCAAGAAGATGTTTGCTGGCGTTTCTAGCATTATTCTCAATGAAGATAATTCTGTGGTTCTTGGGATATCCTCACGTGAAGGAGAGGAGGTATGGCTGCAGTGTTTCTTTTTAAAAAAGATTCTGAAAATAACTGAACATGGGCTGACTTAAACCTAATTCTTTCAGGTGCTGTTCAAAACACCTGTCTCTATCACAGAACATCCCAAGATCAATGAGTGGCTCACTCTTGTTGAAAAAGAAATGAGAGTGACCCTTGCTAAATTGCTTGCAGAATCTGTCACTGAAGTGGAAATCTTTGGGAAAGCAACTTCAATTGATCCAGCAGTCTACATCTCCTGGATTGACAAGTACCAGGTATCAGTATGGAACACTTAAGCATACTCCAGCTTGGTTACTTCAGTGAGGAAAACTGTCTGATGAGAATTTTTGTTACACAGGCTCAGCTCGTTGTCCTGTCAGCCCAGATTGCATGGTCTGAGAATGTTGAGTCAGCCCTCAATACAGGTGGAGCTGGAGGCAACAGTCCTCTCCAGTCTGTGTTAGCTAATGTTGAGGTCACACTCAATGTCCTGGCAGACTCTGTGCTGATGGAGCAGCCACCTCTTCGCAGAAGGAAACTAGAGCACTTGGTAAGTAAAAACTTCATTCCTCTTCTGGGTTTGCAAGTGAGGATTTTTAAAAGTTTGATGAAAAGATTGATTAGTCCTACGATTTATTTTCCCTCTAGGAGAAAGGTCTGTGTGACTTAAGCAGCTACATCAAGCCCTGATCCTGTAGGTGGTGGTAGTTTTTCATTATAGTCAGCTTAATGTATGATGGCATATTACAGAACAGGATCACTGAATTGATTTTCAAACTAGCTTTTTCAGATATGAAAGTTACTGATTTCTGTATTCAAACATGAGATACCTCATAAAGCCATTTATTATTGTAATATGCTTTTCTTTATGGGTAAAAATTTGGGTGGGGGTGGGGAGAGAAGTTAAAATCATCCTGGATTTAGGAGTACTTGTCTTCATAGTTTCTGGCAAGGAAAATACATAGTTCAGTAGTGTGGTGGGTTAACAGACTGACTGCGCCAGAGTGCTTTGCTGAAAGCTATGGAAGTCCTTAACAAGAGCAGTCAACAATGTTAGTTCCATTTTTGTAGCAACAGATTTTAAGGGAGAGACCGTTGGTAGGTCATGATTTCTAGGTGATGGCAATTTACTGTGGTAATCCAAGAAGCTGTAGGATTCCTGGCTTTGTTAGCAATGGGTTATATTGCAGTGGTCTAAGGAGTTACTTCATTCTCCAGATCACTGAGTTGGTACACCAGAGAGATGTTACAAGATCACTGATCAAAAGCAAGGTCGACAACTCCAAATCCTTTGAGTGGCTCAGCCAAATGCGGTTCTACTTTGACCCAAAGCAGACAGACGTGTTGCAGCAGCTCTCCATTCAGATGGCTAATGCCAAATTCAACTATGGTTTTGAGTACCTTGGTGTTCAGGATAAGCTAGTACAGACTCCGCTTACTGACCGCTGTTACCTGACAATGACTCAAGCCCTGGAGGCAAGACTTGGAGGATCACCATTTGGTAAGTTTGAAGTACAATAAAAATTTGAGACAGGTATATAAAGTTATCTCTAATACATAGCTTTAATGTAAGCATGCAGCACACTTAGAACTAAATTTTTGAAGAGCAAAACAGTCTTTTGGGAGAAGATGTAACAGGTCTAGGTTTCACTGAACCCTCTTGGCAGGGACCATCAGAATCAGCATGCTGGTAGTGAGTACCTCAGATGATTAAATATTAAGACATGTCTGTCTCACTTCAAAAATAGGTCCTGCTGGTACTGGCAAAACTGAATCTGTTAAGGCTCTTGGACATCAGCTTGGCCGCTTTGTGTTGGTTTTCAACTGTGATGAAACATTTGACTTCCAGGTAAGCTGTTTGATACTAAAAAAATGTAATCTTTGCTAATAAGCTGTAAGAGTCTCTTCAAAACTCTGAAATAGCCAACAGTGTTTATTTTCAGGATGATAAGTCTTAACTGAGCTGGAATCTGTGGATCATACAGATGCTCTGTATCAAAAAATGCCTAAAGCAGAAGTAGAGAAAAATGTTGGAGGGGAAGGTTCTGGTTGTTTTTTTAGTTCAATAGCAGCACATGGAGGGGAAAAAAGAGGAAGTACAGGGTGGTGGTGTAAGACTGGCTTAAGGAAAGTAACTTAAACTGTTTGGTTTGCATAGATAGTACAGGTTTAATGGAGAACATTAAACTCTGAGACTGCTAAAATAGCTGTGTTATTACCAAACTGTCCTTTGCAACATAACTGTGGAGCATACCTCAGCATGTGAGGAACTCTTCAAAACTAAGAAAATTTACCCAGATATTTCAAAAATAATGACATCTTCCAGCTGAGAACCACATGCAGTGCCTCCATAAATTATAACACAGCAAATGTCTCAAAATAAAAACCTTGGTTGGGTGTATATATATAGAAGACAATATGAAACGTTGTCAAGGAATCACAGTACTCTGCCAGGTTGCCCATCTGTTTGGGTTTTTTTCTGAAGAGTTGTATTTTGACCAGGTGGGGTCCATTTAGTCAACATTTGGCCTGTAGTGGTGACTGTGAAGATATTTAGGGAGCAGTAACATCACAGATAGTGTTTGTTACTCCTTCCTTGCCCCCAGTCCCCTACCTACCTCTGACAGTTTAGAGGAACAGCAGGTCGCAGGCTGAAATGGGTTACTCTGTTCATGCTTCAGTGAACCTTCTCCCAGGTGCTCGTTTCTGCCCTTAAATCCACACCTTTTGAAATATTTTGTAGTTCTAGTATCCTTCTTGCAATAAAGGACTGGAACTAATCATACCAGCAAACAAAACATTATGCAGTGGATTTATATTGACTGTTTTATGAATACACTGCAATACAGTATGTACTAATAGAAAGTTGTGATCATTTTCTGTGACTCTATGAAGCTGCGAACATCTGAAAAGTCAGTTAGACCCATTTAATAGCTCTCACAGCACTACAGAGATGGTAACCTACATAGAAATACAGCTCCTTCCTACATTAGATGCATTGTATAATGTGCTTTTCTCTGCTGCCTTTGCCTATTCATAAGCAAGAATGATCATGCAACTTCAGTGACTTTTGCCCTCTACGTGCAGGCAATGGGACGCATCTTTGTGGGACTTTGCCAAGTAGGTGCATGGGGCTGCTTTGATGAGTTCAACAGACTGGAGGAGCGTATGCTCTCTGCTGTTTCCCAGCAAGTTCAGTGCATCCAGGAAGCTTTGCGAGAGCATTCCAACCCCAACTATGACAAGAGTGCGTAATTTTTAATTTGTAATAGTGTTATATAGCATCTCTAACGTCCTTCATGGTGTTTTGTTGCCTAGTTACATTTCTGCCAATTACAAAGGCACTTGCGACCAAAACTTAAAAACTTGAAGTCATCTTTCAGCTGGTAGAAACCTGTATTTCAGTTGCAGTATTAGTGGACCTACTGACCATTACTGTAGGAAAATTAAATAAAATAAAGTATGATTGCTGTTTTCAGGGTGATTGCTGACTCAGGTGTAACTAAATGCACTCTGTTTTCAGCTGCAACACCGATTACTTGCGAGCTGCTGAACAAACAAGTCAAAGTGAGCCCTGACATGGCTATCTTCATCACCATGAATCCTGGATATGCTGGCAGATCAAATTTGCCTGACAATTTGAAGAAGTTGTTCCGTAGCTTGGCAATGACAAAACCAGACCGCCAGTTGATCGCCCAGGTCATGCTGTATTCCCAGGGTTTCCGTACAGCTGAAGTGCTTGCCAACAAGATAGTACCATTCTTCAAGTAAGTAACAAGTTTGGCTCCAGTCAGTAAAAGTAGAGTTGTTGTTCAAAACTATAATGTTCTTTGTATCTCACTAAGCACATTGTGCAGCAGTGTCATTTCAAGAAAATAGTGACATTTACTGAGTCTTGTATTTGTCTCTATTCAGAATCAAACCATATTTTGTCTCTTTTGCTTCTAGGCTTTGTGATGAACAGCTGTCCTCCCAAAGTCACTATGATTTTGGCTTGAGAGCATTGAAGAGTGTGCTGGTTAGTGCAGGTAATGTGAAGAGAGAGAGGATTCAGAGGATAAAGCGGGAGAAAGAAGAGCGTGGTGAAGTTGTTGATGAAGGAGAAATCGCTGAGAACTTACCAGAGCAAGAGGTAATGTGTGTGATAAAGTACTGGATGCACACTAAACGAAGAAGTAACTTTACAGTGTTTAGTGTTAAGCCATGCAAGTGGAGTAAAGTTAGTTCCAGAAAGTGGTAATTTGATAACTTAGAAGCACCTAGTTAAATGTGTCTTAGGAGTCCCTGAATGATAGATTGTGCATTATGTTTACTGCTGCTCAGTTCCTCAGCAGTTAATACCAAAAGCATAGTGAAGGGAGAGGCGTAATAAACTACAGTTGTATAAACTAAAAATCAATAGGAATTCATTGTGTAGTTTCAAAGTTGAAACCCCATCAATGGCTGTTTTTACTAAGACCACTTTGGTCTAGTGCCTCATCAGTGAAGCATTTAGTTGAAGTATTCCTTGTCAAACACATCAGGTAAAGCAAAGTTAACAAAAACCTTAACCTAAACGTGACTTTCTCTGCAGATCCTGATCCAAAGTGTGTGTGAAACTATGGTACCAAAACTGGTTGCAGAAGACATTCCATTGCTGTTCAGTCTTCTTTCTGATGTGTTCCCTGGAGTACAGTATCATCGTGGGGAGATGACAGCCTTGCGAGAGGAGCTTAAGAAAGTGTGTCAGGAAATGTACCTTACCTATGGTGATGGAGAGGAAGTTGGTGGCATGTGGGTTGAAAAGGTAAAACATTAAACTGAAAATGTGGAATTGAAACTTCATGTATAAGACTAAACTTCCTGTTTTATTATGAAAGTTGGAAAGCTTTTTCCTTTCTCTTGTCTGAAGTGAGCAACACATTGAAGTTTAGATTGATTACTTAAGTTAAGACTTAATTGCTGCATCATTTCTTGTGTCGCAGGTTCTTCAGCTGTATCAGATTACACAGATAAATCATGGATTGATGATGGTTGGTCCCTCTGGGAGCGGAAAGAGCATGGCTTGGAGAGTACTTCTGAAAGCCCTCGAACGGCTGGAGGGTGTGGAAGGTGTTGCTCATATTATAGATCCAAAAGCAATCAGCAAAGATCACCTGTATGGTACTTTGGATCCAAACACCAGAGAATGGACAGATGGCTTGTTTACACATGTCCTGAGAAAGTGAGTCTTTAATAGCACAAATGAAAAATGGCTAGTACATTTGCGCCATGAATAAGCTGGCCTTATTCTTTGTTCCCTACTGCAATAACTATTTCCTTTAATGTAGAATCATAGACAATGTGAGAGGTGAACTGCAGAAACGTCAGTGGATCATCTTTGATGGTGATGTAGACCCTGAATGGGTTGAGAACTTGAACTCTGTTTTGGATGACAACAAGCTACTGACTCTGCCAAATGGAGAACGTCTCAGCCTTCCACCAAATGTAATGTTACTTTTTTTACCTGATGCTTATGTGATGTCCTATAAACTTGTTGCTTTTACCTTAATCCGTACTAGTGCTGTCCGTCTTTCTCATTACAAGCCAGAGTAGTACTGAACTCAGGTAGTAGTTTGCCAGAGTTAGGATCTTTTGTGGAAACAAACATCTCACATTATAGTCACTCTGACCTTGTGAGACAAACTCTGTGGGATATATAAAAAACTAGTGTAACAGTCAGTGATGGACTTACTTTAGGATATTTTAATGCTGCTGTTGATTATTCAGAGGCTAAACACAAATCAACTTATTTTGAAAGGTCTCTGGGTGGAGGGAGAGAGGTTTAGGTTTGGTTTGCTTTTTTGGTTGTTTAGTTCAAACTGTTGTTCTGAATCTCTGTTCTTCAGGTGCGTATCATGTTTGAAGTACAGGATCTAAAATATGCCACTTTGGCTACTGTGTCAAGGTGTGGCATGGTCTGGTTCAGTGAGGATGTTCTCAGTACAGACATGATATTCAATAACTTCCTGGCCAGACTAAGAAGCATTCCTCTGGATGAAGGTGAGGAGGAAGCTCAGCGAAGGCGAAAGGGCAAAGAAGATGAAGGAGAAGAAGCAGCATCCCCAATGTTGCAGGTATAAATTAGATTACATTTTGGGATAAGGTAGTAGGAATGCTTGTATTACAAGTAGTAGTACGGTGTACTTAGAATTTATGACAGCCTATCATAGAAAAGCTGACATCCTCTCTAACATACTTCTTTTCTTTTTAAAGAATATTAAAATGTGAAGTATTTCAAACCTGCTGCCTAGTAATCAAATGAGAAGCAAGCGCTTTGAGCATTGTTTGTCTCCCCGAACAGATTCAGAGAGATGCTGCAACAATAATGCAGCCATATTTCACATCTAATGGCCTGGTAACTAAAGCTCTTGAACATGCTTTCAAGTTGGAGCATATTATGGATCTTACCCGCTTGCGCTGTCTTGGTTCTCTGTTCTCCATGTTGCATCAAGCTTGCCGCAACGTAGCCCAGTACAATGCCAATCATCCAGACTTCCCAATGCAGATAGATCAACTAGAGCGCTACATCCAGGTAAATATAATATGCTGCTAAGTGACTGCTGTGTTTGATGTGTTGCTATAGCAGTTGGATTTTATTGATTGTTCCTTAGGGTTTGTTCCATTGCTGTTAAACCAATAGCTGCTTTTACTGCTTCTTTACAGAGGTACCTGGTCTATGCAATACTGTGGTCTCTTTCTGGAGACAGTCGTTTGAAAATGAGAACAGAACTGGGAGAATACATTAGGAGAATCACCACTGTGCCACTGCCGACTGCACCCAACATACCTATAATTGACTATGAGGTAAACCTTTCTTATGATAAAAGTGTTGCTCTTTTGTATTCTTGGGAGCTTGCTGCAGATTTTAGCGATTAAACTGGAAAACAAAGCACTAGGCTATTTTAAATTTTACAGTCTCACAGTTCAGCTATCAAGCTGCCTGTTTAAATAAACACATCAAATTTGATGACACAAACTATTCTGTGGTTTAAAAAAAACATATTTTAACTTAAGATTAAGCTATATTCCTATTGTAAATTGTCTGATCATGTTTTTGTGCTGCTAGGTGTCCATTACAGGTGAATGGGTGCCATGGCAATCGAAGGTTCCTCAAATTGAAGTTGAAACACACAAAGTTGCAGCTCCTGATGTTGTAGTACCAACCCTAGATACAGTTCGTCATGAAGCATTGCTGTATACTTGGCTGGCAGAACACAAACCTCTGGTCCTGTGTGGCCCACCAGGTTCTGGAAAGACCATGACCCTCTTCAGTGCTCTGAGAGCTCTGCCTGACATGGAGGTATGAGTGTGTATGAATACGTGTTAACTACAGAGTAGTAGCAAGTCTCTAATCTCCTTAAAGATTAAAGCAGTCTTGATTTATCAGGAAAACAATTTGCTAACCAGAATTTGGTGATACATCCACCTTAGTCAGTCACTTGTATACATAGCAAAAACAGAAAAATTTATTGAGCAGAATCTGTATTTCTGTCTCAAAATTCTTAACCTAAAACCTACTTCCTTTGCTACTTCAATAATACAGGAGCATTGCTTCATTTAGTATTAAAAAACCTGTGGTAATGTTTAAGAATATCTCTCATCTTTCAGTGTATTTAGATGGAGTAACAGCTACATGAAGCTATAATATTCTAAGTACAAGGCTGGGCAGTAGATGTTGCTGCATGGTAAATGGAGAACATACAGTGAGAAGCCAACAGTATACAGTCATAATACAGACTTACCTGAAATATAGATAGTATACGTACTTCCACCACAGATAGCCAAGTTTTCAGGCCTCTTGATATACTCTTTTTCAAGCCTTAGTGTATTGTAACTATTTCTTTTCAATATTCTCTTTTTAAGGTGGTTGGACTCAACTTTTCTAGTGCTACAACTCCAGAACTGCTCTTGAAAACTTTCGATCACTACTGTGAGTACAGGCGTACACCTAATGGAGTGGTGTTGGCTCCCGTGCAATTAGGAAAGTGGCTGGTGCTGTTCTGTGATGAAATCAACTTGCCAGATATGGATAAGTACGGCACACAAAGAGTCATATCCTTCATTAGACAGGTTTGTTTTTCTTTGTAATCAACTATACCACAAGAGTTATTTTCAAGGAAATACAGCATTCCACTGATCTTACTTTACTTCTGTTTTTTTCCAGATGGTGGAACATGGAGGGTTCTATCGTACATCCGACCAGACGTGGGTGAAACTGGAGAGAATTCAGTTTGTTGGTGCATGTAATCCACCCACAGATCCTGGAAGAAAACCTCTCTCACATAGGTAATGCATCTAGTAAACTCCATATAGCAACAGAATAGGGGTCAAAATTGAAGCATTAACTATGTAATCTGTTCTTAATACAGTTGCTTAATGCCAGCTGTGCCAGAATTACTCCTTACTTGTGAACTAACTGCTAGTTGGTTCATTAGGACAGCCAGCCAGTGGACTCACTGCTATGCTCCTTGAACGATCTGTCTGAAGGGCTGTGGATACTTCAGTATGCTTTGTGGTCTGAGTCACCAAGGAGCAATCAAACCAACTGCTTTTACTAATAATAATTTTGAACCAAGATGTTAATTTAGTCTTGGCAAAACATAATGAGAATAGTACAAGTTGTAATTTGACTTTCTGGACTTTGTAATTTGCTATCTTCAGATTTTTACGACATGTTCCTGTGGTTTATGTGGACTATCCTGGACCAGCTTCACTCACTCAGATATATGGGACATTTAATCGTGCAATGCTAAGGCTGATCCCATCACTTCGTACATACGCAGAACCTCTTACTGCTGCTATGGTAGAATTCTACACAATGTCTCAGGTAAATTGTTAAATACAACCCCAATCCTCTAGTATTAGAAATCTTCCTTCATTTAACATGCATTGTTTGTCTTTCATATGGATAATATGTGTACAGGAGCTTGACTAACAGAGTTCTGGTGAAAGCTACTGGATGATGCTAACAAAATAATATCTTGCAGTGCCAAGGCCTGTAAAAAATACAATGCAAATTTAAGATGAACTAACCAATGAAGTTCAAATTTTTAGGAGAGATTCACTCAAGACACACAGCCACACTACATCTATTCACCTCGTGAAATGACTAGATGGGTGAGAGGCATATTCGAAGCATTAAGACCACTGGAAACCTTACCAGTTGAAGGCCTGATCAGGATTTGGGCCCATGAAGCCTTACGTCTCTTCCAGGACAGGTAAAATAAACATGAGATGGGGAACCAAAAAAACAAATAATTAAAAATTAATTTTCCCTGCTCCTTGCCAACTTTCATTAGAAGGCCAAACTGAAGTGTGCTTCATGTTAAATAGCATTAATACAATAGAATTTCCCTTCACTCTACACTCTTAAGGAGTAGTATCTGCACAAAGCAGAAACATACTTCAGTCATAGCACTGCCCTGTGATGTGAGTATATCCTCCTGTTACAGAGGATTTGTAGTCATTGACTTGTTTCTTTATTCAGACTCGTAGAAGATGAGGAGAGACGCTGGACTGATGAGAACATTGATATGGTTGCTCTGAAACACTTCCCCAATATTGACAAAGAAAAAGCTATGAGCAGACCTATTTTATACAGCAACTGGCTGTCAAAAGTAAGTAAAAATTTAAAAATAAAAAATAAAAAAAATTTGGGAGCAACAACTGAGTGATGCAGCTCTTACAAGCTATCTGCATGTATATTAACATGATAATTGGTGCCCTTCATTTTGTTAAGCTGATCCCCGAGAAGCTGTTACTATGATTATCTGAAGTGCTATTGTAAGATCTACCACAGTACCTACAAGCAGTATTAGACAGTATTTCTCAAGAACGGTAAAACACTTACAGAAAGTTGACGACAGTTACTGCTTATGGAATCTCTTGGATAAGGCAATGACCTTTGGATAATGCTGATGTTATACTCTTTATGGTGGACTGTTTCTTGCTATCTGAAGTCATACAGCTGTGCAAGCTGTAGAAATCTTCCAGGGTCAAGGCAAAAGTTCATCTAGCCTGCTGCCAAAAGCAAGTGGCTAGGAAAGGCTGTTTAAAATAAACTGAGGAAGTAAGGGAGGGGAGTAAGTTTGTCATGGTACTTCCCAAGTCTCTTTGGTGACTGGCAGCACAGATTCAAGCTATGATAGGTTCAGTAGATAATCAAACCCTGTGCTGCTATCTGTGGCAGTTTAGGCTGTGGGCAGTTCCTAAGCAAGTTAAATGAGTACAGCTTTTGTAAAGCATTGTTACTTAAGTAAGTATTTGAATAGTTCTGCTTTCATCTACTCATAAATTGGTCCCTATGTAATCTTAAAATCCATACTGTATTGGCTGATTCTTTCAGGATTATATTCCAGTGGATCAAGAAGAATTAAGAGACTATGTGAAAGCTAGGCTTAAGGTCTTCTATGAAGAAGAACTTGATGTACCACTTGTTCTGTTCAATGAAGTCTTGGATCATGTGTTAAGAATTGACCGGTAAGTTGAGACTTCAGTTGCTGATAGTGTAAATAGTATTTAGAGACTTTTTCTGAAACAAAAGGATCATGCTGCATTCTTACTTCCTCTGTAGTCAGGCTACTCTGAGAATAGAGCATGATCCTGTTGTTGTCCATAGACAATATACTGCTGGCTTCCAGATAGCAGGATCCTATCTGGAAAGGTGTGTCAGTTTTGGTACTAACTTGGAAGTTTAGCTGTTCAAGGGAAAGCATCAGTAAGTTGATAACACTTGCCAAACATACTTCGTTATGTTCTTTTTCAGAATCTTCCGTCAGCCACAGGGCCACTTGCTGCTTATTGGAGTCAGTGGAGCAGGAAAAACAACCCTTTCAAGATTTGTTGCCTGGATGAATGGTTTGAGTGTCTACCAAATTAAGGTTGGCATGCTAATTTAACTTCAAAAACCCTGTTAGTCAAAGCTCACACTTCTTAAATACTGACCTCTAAAAAAATACATTAAAATCTAAAGCAAAATATTGATAACCAGTGTTAAATCTTACTAGGTTCACAGAAAATACACAGGTGAAGATTTTGATGAAGACCTTAGGACAGTATTGAGACGTTCAGGCTGCAAAAATGAAAAAATAGCTTTCATAATGGATGAATCAAATGTTTTGGATTCTGGATTCCTGGAGAGAATGAACACTCTCCTAGCCAATGGAGAGGTAGGAGGATTTTTAAGTAAATACTTAAAGCACCTTTTTTACAACTATAAGCTACAACAAAACTATCTTTTGAATTAGGTTCCTGGTCTCTTTGAAGGAGATGAATATGCCACCCTTATGACTCAGTGTAAAGAAGGAGCACAGAAAGAAGGTTTAATGTTAGATTCACATGAAGAACTCTACAAATGGTTCACCAGCCAAGTTATTCGCAATCTCCATGTTGTGTTCACTATGAATCCATCTTCTGAGGGCCTGAAGGACAGGGCAGCTACGTCTCCTGCGCTCTTCAACAGGTAATTGCTATATATTCCAGCATGTATTGCAAGTACTATTAAAACAGTACTTAGGGGGAAAGTCTTCACAGATGCTTTGTGTTTCAGGTGTGTCTTGAACTGGTTTGGAGACTGGTCAACTGAGGCACTGTACCAAGTAGGCAAAGAGTTCACAAGCAAAATGGATCTTGAGAAACCAAATTACATTGTGCCTGATTACATGCCAGTTGTATACGATAAGCTACCCCAACCACCAACGCACAGGGAAGCTATTGTTAATAGTTGTGTGTTCGTTCATCAGACTCTTCATCAGGTATGCTATTATTACACTGCTTAACTTCTGTTGATCTTTAGGCCACAGCACCATGTACCAGTTTCCTAAAAAGTACGATCTTTGGCATCCAAATAGATTTAAAAACAATGCATAATCAACAGCCTTTTCTTGCCTAAAGGCTAATGCTCGTCTGGCAAAACGGGGAGGCAGAACCATGGCAATCACACCACGCCACTATTTAGATTTCATCAACCATTATGCCAACTTGTTCAATGAGAAACGAAGTGAATTGGAGGAACAGCAAATGCATTTGAATGTTGGTCTTAGAAAAATCAAGGAAACAGTTGATCAGGTACGTACCTTTAAAACTTTGCCCTCAATAAGTCTGGAGTGATTAAATAGATCTCTGTGCTTAAATGGATTTTCTCTCCCATCTTACAACCTATCTAAGGTGGAAGAATTGCGGCGTGACCTAAGAATAAAGAGTCAGGAACTGGAAGTAAAGAATGCAGCAGCCAATGACAAGTTGAAAAAGATGGTGAAGGATCAGCAGGAAGCTGAGAAGAAAAAGGTAAAAATATTTGTGGTTTTGTCTGTGTATTTGTAAATATTTTTGTTTACAAAACAGAGCCTGCAGAGCAAGTACTGGAAGAATTTCAACGTCTAAAAAGCAGCAATTTCCTTCTAGGTCATGAGCCAGGAGATTCAAGAACAGCTGCACAAGCAGCAGGAGGTCATTGCAGACAAGCAGATGAGTGTAAAAGAAGATCTTGACAAGGTGGAGCCTGCTGTCATTGAAGCTCAGAACGGTATGCTATCAACTGACATCACCCTGTGGGTTTGGGTCTAAAACTGCAGTCCATGGAAGTGTGTTTTGTTGTGGTCTGAGTTAGTCCTGTCTAACAGAAGTGTAGGCTCTGTTCAGAATATAGCTGAACAGTGTTGAAAAAATTCCTAGTGGTTGAGCTGTTTGTAGTACTGGTCTGATACCTGATACTCCTTTTATGGCCTGTGGCTTTCTTTCTAGCAGCCCAGCACTAGTTAGTTCTTCAGTCTATGTATTCATTAAAAAGCTCGTACTCAGAAAGGCCATTGATGCCTCATTGCTGCACATACACCATACAGTCAAGCTGTCCATTTGTTAAACTGGATAGAGAAATCACTGATTTAAGTGAATCATTTTTAGGCAGCAGAATAAGTTGCCTAAAAATGATTCACTTATTGTGGCCAGTTGGAAGTTGACAATCACAGAAGTTTATCTTGTGATATAGTAGTTTAAATGTTATCCACTAGTATCTGCTTCTCCAATAATCTCAACTTCCCTTTGAGAATCTTGAAATGCTTTTACAAATCCAAGGTACTTCAGTGGACTTAGCTAACTGTTTGTTTTTTTCCTAATCAATGTTCATCATCTTTCTGGCACTGGTTAGCTGTGAAGTCGATAAAGAAACAGCACCTGGTAGAGGTCCGTTCTATGGCTAATCCACCTGCAGCTGTTAAGTTAGCACTGGAGTCAATCTGCCTGCTACTAGGTGAAAGTACAACTGACTGGAAACAAATACGTTCCATCATCATGAGAGAGAACTTCATTCCAACCATTGTTAATTTTTCTGCTGAGGAAATCAGGTAAAGTGTAAGCGTGTGCTATTTATGCGAATAATCTGTTTACAAAGATACTGAAGGTCATAACTGGACTTCCCTCTGTGCAGTTGCTTTGGTAGCACTTCAGGTCTTTTGAGACCAGTTTATTGTTGCATGTAGTGAATGTGTAGGTAGTACAGGAAAAAGACTACTGAAGCAAAGGTGGCTTGTCAGACTGGAACAAAACAGCTGCTGCTGAGTAACCTTAAGGCATAGTTGCAAAGCAGTGTGTTGCTGTTCAAAGCTACATCATTAGTTGAAAGTAGTTTTGCGGCAATAACAGACCAAGTGGCTGAAGCTTTATCCAGGGACCCAGCTGGCTCTGAATCTGAGTAGAAGGTCAGATTAGACTATAGAGACACTGAATTCCCTTCCAACTCCAAATTTTTCTGAGCAGAGCTTAGCAATTTATGAGTGACTAATCTTAAAATACTGTTAAAATGCTTTTTAACCCTTGTAAACTGTAATTGCTAAAACAACATCTTGAACTAATTAAAACATCCCAGCTACCAGTCAGCAGAACTGCTAGGAAATGTTCATGTCAGCTGTGGAAGGCAGGCCAGATAAAGGAGTATGAACACATGTGCTGACATACAGTGTACTCGTGCTGTGTCTAAAAACATTTCCTTTGCAGTGATGCCATCCGGGAGAAGATGAAGAAAAACTACCTGTCAAATCCAAGTTACAACTATGAAATTGTAAACAGAGCATCACTGGCCTGTGGACCTATGGTGAAGTGGGCAATTGCACAGGTAAAGTCAGTAGTTTGGAGAAGCAAACATGAAAAGAGTGACCCTGAAGGTGTATAACCGTGTCTGAAGGCTCTGAATTTGGCTCTATTCAACGAAATACTACAAACTGCTTTGCTTCAGAGAAATCAGTAGATTATTCAGATGAATGCTGATGGGCTCTCTAGTACTGTGCCAGAGAGCTAACGGCCAGTTGTGATAAAGATTTTGCATGCAAAACTTCAGGTTTACGGTAAGCAAGATCTTTTCTGTATGTAGTGTCATTCTGCAAGACAAAGTTCACAACTGGAAAATGCAATGCATCCTCTTAATAGAGACTGCATAAGTTTCATCTTGCCTCAAAATGAGCATCACTCAAAAGCAGCTCTGTCAAGGTCTTTCAGGCAGACTTTTAAATACTTCACTAGCTTCCTAAAGGAATAGGCTTTTGGAAAGATGTCCCCAGACTGAGGTATTGAAAAATGGTTTTCCTTGCCTATTGGTGGTCAATACAACAATGCTTGGCTTGTTAAAGCTGTGCCTGCTGTGAATGGCATGATGTGGAGAGACTGTTTAGCTTCAGTGTTGCAAATAGGCCATATCCTAACTGGTTTTGACTTATATATTCAGTTCCTTAATAGGAAAGTCACATTAGCGCAGTAGTGGCTGGCATGGACACGCAGTCAAGTACTTACGCAGAACAGTGCTGTATACTAGTTCATGTGGTCTCAACCTTTCAGATTGCTTCCTGTATTATCTACAGAGCAGTAAAAGGATCTTGCAGAAAGCAATTACTTGGGTGTCTATGCTTGGTTTAAACAAAAGTCTTAGGTACTAGTAAACATTTCTAAGTTTCTGTTAAGTAGCTATTCATTGTCATACTGGTTGCAAGTTTCTAAGCTTGAAAAGATGCAGTCAATAACATATACCTGAATGCTGTGGTTCTTACTAACACTGGTTTAAAAGTATAAAGGGCCTGTTTACTGTTCACAGCTGAACTATGCTGATATGTTGAAAAGAGTGGAACCTCTACGCAATGAACTGCAGAAGCTGGAGGATGATGCCAAAGACAACCAACAGAAAGCAAATGAAGTAGAGCAGATGATTCGTGATCTTGAGGCCAGTATTGCTCGTTACAAAGAAGAATATGCAGTGCTGATTTCGGAGGCTCAGGCTATTAAAGCAGATTTGGCTGCTGTAGAAGCAAAAGTAAGACTCCTATATAATAATTTTCCATTCTTTAATCTTTAACAGTAGGAAATTGAACCATTCTTCATACTTGTGCCCAGACTTGGTTGCTTCCCCTGTGTAGTGCATTTGAGCTGTTTCACCTCTGGACATCACAAAGCTTCTTAAACTACTGAAACCCATGGCTTGAGTTGGAAATACCAACTCATGTTGCTGGTTGATTAACAAGACAGTTCACATAAGGCTTAATCTAAGTAGAAAGCCTTTGGAAAAAGGCATGGATGCAGGGTAATTGTAATGTCTTAACTGTGCTGCTTCTGGGAGGGTGGAAGGGGGAGAATTTCTCTGTCTATCTGATCTAACCATTAGCAAGTAGACACTGCTATGCTAATATTTAGCACTTTTAAGTTCAAGATAACAGTTAAAAACAACATAATAAATTAACACTGAAGTGTAGAAGCACTAATTTCATTCTGAGCTTTAAATCTAACTGGGGCCTAGAGATAGTATTTAGGTGTCCTGAAAGACTACCATAACAATTTGTCATCTGAAGACTACTTAACCACTTATTTCTAGGTAAACCGCAGCACAGCTCTTCTGAAGAGTCTTTCTGCTGAACGTGAAAGATGGGAGAAGACAAGTGAAACTTTCAAGAATCAGATGTCCACTATTGCTGGAGACTGCTTGCTTTCAGGAGCTTTTATTGCCTATGCTGGCTACTTTGATCAGCAGATGCGTCAGAATCTGTTCACTACGTGGTCTCACCATTTGCAGCAGGCAAATATTCAGGTAAAGATGCAGTTATGAGTTAACTGTGTATGCATTTACTGCAGTAGTAAATGGTAAATAGGAAAGAAGGTTTAAGATGGGTAAGTAAGGAATGGAGCTACTGGAAAATAATACCTTGTAGAACTGCATTTCCTTAAGATGTCCTCACCAGCTAGTTGGAGAATCTCTAGTCATGTACTAACTGGATGTACTTTTTGTAGTTCCGTACAGACATCGCAAGGACAGAGTACCTTTCCAATGCAGATGAGCGGCTTCGCTGGCAAGCAAGTTCTCTACCTGCAGATGACCTGTGCACTGAGAATGCCATCATGCTCAAGCGGTTTAATAGGTATTTCATTCTAAGATGTAGAATTCTAAACCAACATGCTCACAGGAGCTTTGCACATATCTAAAAATCACAGTGATTCTCTCAAAGCAGTTTCAGCAATTTCACTGCTGTGAGAACTTACAATGTTTGTAAAAGCTTCTTAACTGTGTGTAAACTGAAGAGCTCATTCATCTTTCCTTGCCTTTTTTATGCATAGCTGTTGAAATAAATTGGCCTGAACTGAAGCTGTTTTGTTGCCCTGAACTGAAACAAGTCACTGAACCTGGCCAGCTTATTCCTTCAATATACAGGCTTTCAGAGTTGAGACTTAACCTAAATTCATAAAACTGCTTAGAGACTGTCTGCAGTCAAAACCCAAATAATGACAGTGTTTTATTACCAACTTAGGTATCCATTGATCATCGATCCCTCTGGGCAAGCTACAGAGTTTATCATGAATGAATATAAAGACCGTAAGATAACTCGTACTAGTTTCTTGGATGATGCTTTCAGGAAGAACTTGGAAAGTGCCTTGAGATTTGGTAACCCACTTCTGGTCCAGGTTAGTTGTATGGTGATGTAGAAACTATTAAAAATTCTGCCATGTACTAGAAAACTTTATGATTGTTCTGTTACTAAGTTGCAGACAACTTTATATTCAAACCATGATTTAACAAGTAAACTAGTAGTCATGTATGAGGTGTTACTCCTTAGAAAAATATGGTGAGATACACAGAGGAAGGCTTTTTTTTTTTTTGCACCATTTCAAGATCAGATGCTTTTATTTTTAAATGATCTTTCTTTATTTCCATTTTACAAAACGACTTGCAACCTGTCTGTCTGTCCTTTGTTTTTGTTCGCTATCTCTAGTCATAGATAATAGTACCTAATACGGCTAATTATTTAGAACTAAGTCTACTCTGAGTAGCAGGAAGAAGTTTAATACAAAGAAATGGGCAATGGTAGGAATAGTGACTTTGACTTCAGATGGATATATTTTTTTGTTTTATAGTATGGAAGTGGGGAAGAAAAAGGATTAGCTTGCAGATGGGATCAGTAATTGTTGCCTCTGCTGCTTAGAAAAGGGCTTGCTGTGAATTAGAAATAACACAATTATGACCATTAATGATAGCCCCCTTCCAAGATTTTGTGTTGTAGTAGCCTCAGCTGTGGGCTTGTGTAGCTCAGCTACAGATATAAACTAGAAATACCTTTGAATGTGATCCATATTCCAAACCAGCCATAAATTGATTGCTCACCAAAGCTTTATGCCCTAGTTGGATCAGGTTTTTTAGCTTGAGACACTTGCAAGCAACAGAATCTTGTAACAAATCTCTGCTTCTAGGATGTGGAGAGCTATGATCCAGTTCTGAATCCTGTTCTGAATCGTGAAGTCCGGAGAACTGGAGGCAGAGTTCTGATTACTCTTGGAGACCAAGATATTGATTTGTCACCATCCTTCGTTATCTTCCTCTCCACCAGAGATCCAACAGTAAGTAAAACAAAAGGCTATCCTGCTTATAAAAATGGTATGTCAGAGAACTGAGAGAGTTTTTCGTGTTTCCTGTGACAGGTTGAATTCCCACCAGACCTCTGCTCTCGTGTTACGTTTGTGAACTTCACAGTTACTCGCAGCAGCTTACAGAGCCAGTGTCTGAATGAAGTCCTGAAAGCTGAAAGACCAGATGTTGATGAAAAACGCTCTGACCTGCTCAAGCTTCAAGGTATGCTTACCAAAATTAAACTAACTTCCTCCTGTTCTAAAACAGTACAGTGATTTTATGTAGCTGTAGAAATACAAGCGAAATATCTTTTTAGCTGATACTCTTGCTTTTTTAGAATGTCCAATGACAAAGTACGCAGAATTCATGTAATTCTTAGGAACTAATACATGTCTACAATATGTAACCTAATTTTTCTTCTCATTAAGGTGAATTTCAGCTTCGCTTGCGTCAGTTAGAAAAATCTCTGCTACAGGCGCTTAATGAAGTGAAGGGACGTATCCTGGACGATGACACCATCATTACTACTCTTGAGAACTTGAAGAAGGAAGCAGCAGAGGTCACCAGAAAAGTAGAAGAGACAGATATTGTCATGCAAGAAGTGGAGACTGTTTCTCAGCAGTACTTGCCTCTTTCTACAGCATGCAGTAGTATCTACTTTACTATGGAGTCACTGAAACAGGTAGGGTGAGTTGTTCTTCCTATCAGAAGCTTCATGTGTTTACAGTTCAAAGCTAAATAGGCACAGCCTAATTCCAGCCCTAGCTGCTGTATTGCAATTTGGTAGGCACAAACCATTGACTGTCAAACAGCAGGATTCTAGGAATTAAAAACAAACTCTTTTGTCTTTCAGATACATTTTCTGTACCAATACTCTCTCCAGTTTTTCTTGGACATCTATCACAATGTCTTGTATGAGAACCCAAATCTGAAGGGAATTACAGAGAATACTCAGCGTCTCTCAATCATCACAAAGGATCTCTTTCAGGTTCAGTTTTTTAATTACTAAATGTAATTCTGTATTTTTGAAGGGTCAGAGTTCAAGGCCTCTTACATTGCTGTCTTCACTATTTTGTTGGTAGGTGGCTTTCAATAGAGTGGCACGTGGTATGCTGCATCAAGATCATATAACGTTTGCTATGTTGTTGGCCCGGATTAAACTGAAAGGCACTATTGGGTAAATATTTGTTTTCTCTCTTCACTTTAGTTAGAAAAGTGAGAGTTGTCTTGAATGCACCTAGGCCAGCTCTTCTTTTTCCTTACCGTTAGGGAGCCTACATATGATGCAGAATTCCAGCACTTCTTGAGAGGGAAGGAGATTGTACTAAACTCTGCATCTCTTCCAAAAATCAATGGTTTGACTGTAGAGCAAACAGAAGCAATGATGAGGTTGAGCTGCCTTCCGGCATTTAAGGACCTTGTTTCGAAAGTTCAAGCTGATGAGGTAAGTGTCAGCTATGGTTTGTTTCTGCACTAAACTGTCTGCTTAAGCACTTTCAGTGTCTGCTTTAAGAGTTTCATGCTTACAAGTAAGTAATCCTAGTATGAGAAGGGAAGCCTTACAAATTAACTAGTTGTAGTTGTTGTGAAAATGAATGCCCCTCCTTCATTTGTAATCCAGCTATGAAACTTGACTTGTAAATACCAGTATTATGCATCACTTGGCCTTGGAAGCAGCTTCACTGTTCACCTAACTTTGAGGCCTGCTTTGGTTCCTGTGACAGCAGGAAGTGTGATACTGCGTCTCTTTTACTGTATCACTAATGTGATAATGATGCAGTAGATGAGAGCATCCCTAGCCATACATAGTATCGTTATGGTGGGCTCTTGGACATGACTATTTGAAATAAATTTGGATAGTGCTCTGTTTCTGGACGCTTTGCTCCTTGTCATGATGTGTTATAAGAATGCATCTGTGTCCTGACTGTGAAACTGTATGTTACAAAGTATGTCCTTATCTGAAATAGTACCTGTTTGGCTGCCTCGTTTTTATATTAGAAGTTGAATTCTACTTTTGAATTAGACATTGCTACCTCTAGTTTTCCTCAAATTCTTCAGCCTTCAGGTGTAAAAGAACATACAGCTTGGTAGAGATCTGTAGACCCAGGGCGGGTTGGAGGCAATGCAGAATTAAGGGAGATCATTGAACTGATTGGAGATGTTTAAAGTGTAATAGACAAAGCATAATTTGTGTTTTATGTGTGTTTTTTTCTTAAAAAAGGAAACAACAACAACATTTTGCTTCAAATACATTGAAGCAAAATGAGTCCAGAACTTAATAAATATGCTGGTCAAACTGCAGTCTTGCTCAGGGGAACATTGAAACCATTTATATATGAAACACTCAAGCCACACATATTTGTGGGTCATAGTGGTAGGGGACTCTACTTTGAAAGGAACAGAGGCACCCATCTGTCGGCCTGACCCATCTCAAGGGAGGTGTGTTGCCTACCAAGGGCACGGATCAGGGATGTTGCAGAGATGCTGCCTGGTCTAGTAAGTCCCACTATTGCCCACTTCTAGTGATCCATGTGGATGCTAGTGATATAGATAGCAGTAGCCCAGAGAACATAAAGAAGGACTACAGAGCCCTGGCAGAGGTGGTCAGAGGCTCTGGAGCTCAGGTAGTCTTTTTGTCAGTTCTCCAGGATAAAGGGGAATAATTTAAAAAGGCTAGGAGGATTTGCCAGGTTAATAAATGGTTAGAACAGTGGTGACATAGTCAGGGGTCTGGGTATCTAGAACGTGGGACTCAATTTAGGAGGCCAGGTCTACTGGGGGCTGGTGGAGCTGGTCTGACAATGAAGGGGAAGAGCAGTTTTGGTAGGAGGCTTGCCAGGCTAGTCAAGAAAGCTTTAAACTAGATGTGTTGGGGGAGGGGGGCATCATTCCATCCCAACACACCCAGTCAGTTGCCAGCACCTATAATAAATGCTCGGAGCAATGTAGAGATGTTCCAGCCCCTCCAGACAATGAGCTGGCTTCGTTCGGAGCTTGGCTCAGATGCCTCTATACAAATGCCCATAGCATGGGGAACAAACAAGAGGAATTAGAGATGTGTGCACATCTATGGGGTATGGAGTAGTAGGCATCACAGAAACATAGTGGGATGGCTCCTGTGACTGGAGTGTTGGAATGGAAGATTACAGGCTCTTCAGAAAAGACAGGCCTGGCAGGCGGGGAGGGGGAGTTGCTATTTCTGTTAGGGATAGGCTGGAGAATACGGAACTCTGTCTGGGGACACGTGAGCGAGCAGTCAACAGAGAGTTTGTGGGTCAGGGTTAAAGGGAGAACAGCGATGGAGGACATTACCTTGGGGATCTGTTACAGACCGCCTGGTCAAGAGGACTCTGTAGATAAAGCACCCTATAGATAAGAGAGGAAAAGCCTCACGCTCACAGGCGCTTGTTCTCATGGGGGACTTCAACCACCCTGATACCTGTTGGAGCAACAGTATGGCCCGGCACAAGCAATCCAGGAGGTTCCTCGATTGTGTGGAAGACAACTTCCTTCTACAAGTAATAGAGGAGCCGACAAGGAGAGGTGCCATGCTTGACCTCATGCTCACCAACAAGGAAGGGCTGGTTGGAAATGTGACACTCCAGGGCAACCTTAGTTGCAGCGATCATGAGGCGGTCGCATTTGAGATCCGCAGGACAGTGAGAAGAGCATACGGCAAGCTCACTGCCCTGGACTTCAAGAGAGCAGACTTTGGCCTCTTCAGGAACCTGCTTAGTAAGGTTCCATGGGATACAGCCCTAGAAGACAGGGGGGCCCAAGGCTGTTGGTTGATATTCAAGGATCACCTGCTACAAGCTCAGGAGTGCTGCATCCCAACTAGAAGGAAGTGCAGCAGGAGGGCCCTGGATGGATAAGGAGCTGCTGAGGAAAATTCAAAGGAAAAAAGAGGCTTATAAAAGGTGGAAGCAAGGACAGGCAGCCTGGGAAGAATACAGGGATGTTGTCCAGGAAGCTAGGAACCCGGTTAGGAAAGCTGAGGCCCAGTTAGAATTAAACTTGGCTAGGGATGTTAAGGATAACAGGAAGGGATTCTGTAGGTACATCGCAAATAAAAGACAGACTAGGGACAACATAGGCCCCCTCCAGAAGCTATCCAGAGAACTGGCTACCCTGGATTTGGAGAAGGCTGAGGTTCTGAATGACTTCTTTGCCTCGGTCTTCACTGGCAAATGCTCTGACCACACCACCCAAGTCTTGGAAGGCAGACGCAGGGACTGTGAGAGTGAAGACCTTGGGCCCACTGTAGGAGTGGATCTGGTTCGAGACCATCCTAAGTACCTGAACATGCACAAGGCCATGGGACCCGATGAAATCCATCTGCGGGTCCTGAAGGAGCTGGCAGATGAAGTTGCTAAACCACTGGCTATTGTATTTGAAAAATCATGGCACTCAGGTGAATTTCCCGGTGACTGGAAAAAGGGAAATACAGGCCTCATCTTCAAGAAGGGGACAATGGATGACCCAGGAAATTACAGAGCAGTCAGTCTCACCTCTGTGCCTGGCAAAATCTTGCAGCACATTCTCCTTACTCCAAGTGAGGTCTCACAAGAGCAGAGTAGAGGGGCAGGATCACCTCCTTTGACCTGCTGGTCATGCTCCTTTTCATGCAGCCCAGGATACGGTTGGCTTTCTGGGCTGCGAGTGCACACTGCAGCCGGCTCATATTCATTTTCTCATCAACCAACACCCCCAGGTCCTTCTCTGCAGGGCTGCTCTGAATCTCTTCTCTGCCCACCCTGTAGCTGTGCCTGGGATTGCTCCAACCCAGGTGTAGGACCTTGCACTTGGCATGGTTAAACTTCATGGTTGGCTTCAGCCCACTTCACAAGCGTGTCGATGTCCCTCTGGGTGGCATTCCTTTCCTCCAGCGTATCAACTGAACCACACAGCTTGGCGTCATCGGCAGACTTGCTGAGGGCGCACTCAATCCCACTGTCCATGTCTCCAACAAAGATGTTAAGTCCGGTCCCAACACCGATCCCTGAGGGACACCACTCATTACTGGTCTCCAGCCAGACACTGAGCCGTTAAATCCTGCTTGACCAATTTGGTGGCCTTCTATGATGGGGCTACAGAACTGATGGCCAGGGGTAGAGCAGTTGACATAATCTACCTGGACTTGTGCAAAGCGTTTGACACTGTCCCACACAACATCCTTGTCTCTAAATTGGAGAGACATCAATTTGATAGGTGGACCCACTCGGTGGATAAAGAACTGGCTGGATGGCCACATGCAAAGTGTTGTGGTCAATGGCTCAATGTCCACCTGGAGACCAGTAATGAGTGGTGTCCTTCAAGGGTCTGGAAGTCTTGGAAAAGACCAGACTGTCTTGAGCATTGAACAATATTGGGGGCTAAGTTTAATGTATGATTTAATTTCATTAATATAATGGTGCTTCTGTTTAACAGTGTTAGCCTTGTCTTATTTCTCAAGACTGAAGCTGGTAGTTAATCGAACTTTTTGTTCTAAAGACAGATAAGGTATTAGCATCAAATGGGAAAAATCTTACGAACTTGTACATTTTATTGTTTAAACACTTAACTACTTACTAGATTTTTTAAATATTTGCAAATCGAAGGCTAGTAAAGCTTGGACTGTACCTAGTTCTCCCCTACCCTTGCAATCTTTGTTTCCTAGTGGAAGTTGGTACGTAGCTGATAGCTTCTTCAGTACATTAAATTCTAGATTTTAAGGCTGAGATTGAGCATCTCTATTGCACCATGAACAGGACCTGCACTTTGCAGAAGATTTTTTGATGCCATGAAACTCCGTTTCATTTTCTTTGCATTTTCTTTCAATACAGCAATTCTGTATCTGGCTGGATAGCAGTTCACCAGAGCAGACTGTACCATATCTTTGGAGTGAAGAAAAGCCTGCAAGTAAGTTAAGTTGCACTATTGTCCACACCAATATACTGAGCTAATGTAAGTAGAATTATTGTGATTCCAGAGCAATTCTGAAGTGGAATTTTAATTTGGACCTTAATGCCTGGGAAGATCATCAAGTTGGGATTTTGCAAAGAACTTCAAGTCTGGTGGTTTTGGTTTCAGGTCTTCTGCTGTGGATGAAATGTACTTCTGCAGTCTCATTAGATTACATAATAGTTTGGATTAACCCTAGTCATTGCATATCTGGAGGCAGCTCCAACACACATTTTCTGAGGACAGGACAGGGCTAGTCTACTTAGAGCTTAAGTGTAACTATTGCTCTTCAGTTTCTCCCCTGTTTGAAAGGTAACATTAGGAAGTGTTTGCCGTCTGTGATCATTCAGGAATCATTCCCATAGGTGGCTTTCTAAATTAAGCATTCTAAGCTTGTGTTTACTAGCTATTGTAAAGCTGCTTGACTATTAACTTAAGATTAACCTAGAGTTAATGCTTAATATTAACCTTAGGTTATCTCTCCATGCTAGACAAGTACGTAATACTTCAAAGTCTAGCAGACCAGCAGATTATTGAATGAGAAGGAGAGATCTGGAAGTTATTCCAGGAAGTTAAAATCACTTAGTTGCAATACTTCTGGACTGTAGATTTTGGAAACCCCTAGCATTTCCGTAGAATCCAAAAGCATCTTGTCAGGGTAGCCTTTTAAAGGGTTACAACATGAGCAATTGAGCAGGTAATTAAAATACTGCAGAAGACAAACCAACTGAAGATGGTAAGTTTGTTATGACATCAAAGTGAAGATAGAATATAAGTATTCCATTAAAACCTTGCAGCAGAGCATTCAAAGGGATAATTAATTTTGTAAGTATCTAGTCTTCATAATAAGATGGGAAAAATGGAATGGAGAATTGAGTTAAGTGTTGAGGATGGTTTTCTTACCTGACCCTCTAATCCTCTCTCCTTTTTTCAGCTCCTATTGGACAGGCCATTCATCGCTTGCTTCTCATCCAGGCCTTCCGTCCAGATCGTTTGTTGGCAATGGCACATACATTTGTTTCAACAAATCTTGGAGAGTCCTTCATGTCCATTATGGAGCAGCCTTTAGATCTGACACACATTGTAGACACAGAGGTAACCCACTTGTTTCTGAAAAGCTAAAATCCTGGGTAATTTTACCTTAGTGCCATCTTGCATGAGTTTTCCATTGTGAATAAAGCTACCCACCAGAACACTTCTTTCACTTATCCTTGTCACCATGGAATGATGGTAATTCTTTTTCCTATTTGTTAATGTAAAACTTAAAGTAGCATAAAGTCTTTAGCTGGCCGGAGGGAAAAAAGACTGAGCTTACTGCATTCTCATATTCATGTAGTGACTGATTTGTATCTTTTTAAACCAGGTGAAACCTAATACCCCCGTGCTGATGTGTTCAGTGCCTGGTTATGATGCCAGTGGCCATGTGGAAGATCTTGCAGCTGAGCAGAATACACAGATCACTTCTATTGCTATTGGTAAGAACACACCTTATTTCATCATCTAAGCATAAATTAAATTGTTACCAGTAAGAGCTGTAGCATCCTGTCTGTCTTTCAGGCTCTGCTGAAGGGTTTAACCAAGCAGATAAAGCAATAAACACAGCAGTGAAATCTGGAAGGTAAGTTCTGTCTCCTTTTTAGCTAGCATATTGTCTAGTAGAAAGGTAAACGGGAGGGAAGGAGGAACTAATCTATTGGCTAAATAGATAAAATTGAGTAAAAAAAAAATGGGGGCCATATTCTGAACTGAAATTTGTAATAACTGAAGCTCAGCTGTTCACAATTTCTATTCGTTGTAAATATTTTCAAGAGAAATAGGTTGTACCTGAAAAACAGGGAAGTTAGCCCATTTACAGTACACAGTAACTGATTCTATGTAAAAGACAGGTTTGAAAGAGGAAGAAAAATACGTAACACTGATGCTGTATTCTCTGACTTCTTATTGTGATTACAGCCAGGATCCATAAGCTATACATTAAAAAGCACTTGTTCTGTTTCAAAACTTCACAGGTGGGTAATGCTGAAGAACGTTCACCTGGCTCCTGGCTGGCTTATGCAACTGGAAAAGAAGCTGCATTCCCTACAACCCCATGCTTGTTTCAGACTCTTCCTTACCATGGAGATAAATCCAAAGGTAACATTGATTTGAAGTCAGCAGGTCAGGGGATGTGATTCTGCCCTGTATTCCACTCTTGCGAGACCTCATCTGTAGTATTGTGTTCAGTTCTGGGACTCCAAACATAAAAGGAACATGGACCTGGTGTGGAGGGAGTCCAGAGAAGGGCCACGAAGATGCTCAGGGGGCTGGAGCATGTCTCCTACGGAGACAGGCTGAGAGAACTGGGCTTATTCAGCCTGGAGAAGAGAAGGCTCCAGGGAGACCCTAGAGCAGCCTTCCGGTACCTAAAGGAGCCTACAAGAAAGCTGGAAAGGGACTTTTTACAAGGGCATGTAGTGGCAGGACAAGGGGGAATCACTTCAAGCTGAAAAAGGGTAGATTTAGATTAGATACTAAGAAGAAATTCTCAGGGTAGTGAGACACTGGATCAGGTTGCGCAGAGAAGCTGTGGATGCCCCATCCCTGGCAGGGTTCAAGGCCAGGTTGGCTGGGGCTTTGCGCAACCTGCTCTAGTGGAGGTGTCCTGCCCATGGCAGGGGCACTGGGAGTAGATGATCTCTAAGGTACCATCCTGGAACTAGGTGATCTCTGAGGTACCTTCCAAACCAAACCATTCTATGATTCCTTTTGCTGTTTCCCCTACCTTCCAAAAGAAATGAGGTTGTTAGTGTGTGCTCACAAAGAGGTTTGGAAGATAATGCAGACTGTGCTGTTAGAGGGATTTAATTTAATACAGGCTAAAGGAGCTGTTTATTGATCTTTTCTAGGTGCCAGTGAATTTGCTACGTGCTGGTCGAATCTTTGTGTTTGAACCTCCTCCTGGTGTAAAGGCAAACATGCTGAGGACTTTCAGTAGCATTCCAGTTTCTAGAATGTGCAAGGTAAGGCTGCAGTATGCGTAGATGAAGGAAAACGGGAGAATGTCTTCATTAAAATCTTAACCTTTAGATGATAAAACCTCAGCTTCTAAGATGCACATAGTGTGTTGGGTTTTTTTTTTCTCACAGAAGTAAAGTAGTGGTTGCTTCTTCTGTTGATAGAATATGTTCCTTTTTGGTAGCAATCTGGCATTAAATCGGATGTTTTCTTTCAGCAGGCTTTGATTTTTATCAGATCACTCGAGCAACAGTTAATTTATTTTTCTTTTTCTCTCCACTTCCTAGTCTCCCAATGAGCGTGCTCGTTTATATTTCCTCCTCGCCTGGTTCCATGCCATTATCCAAGAGCGCTTGCGCTATGCTCCATTGGGTTGGTCCAAGAAGTATGAATTCGGAGAATCTGATCTGAGATCTGCCTGTGACACAGTAGATACATGGCTGGATGATACAGCAAAGGCAAGTATTGTGCACTTAAGTATAGGTTATTAGATTACTGAAGATCTTCACTAAAACAGTCTGTTCTGGAAACGTTTACTAAGTTGAACGAGTAGGCACAAATAATCTGATGGCAATTTAACTTAGTTCTCGAATTTGATTCCTCAATCAGAGTAAACATTAAAAGGTTTGTTTCTGCTAATTACGTTGCATGTTACTTACAGGGTCGCCAAAACATTTCACCTGATAAAATCCCCTGGTCTGCATTAAAGACACTGATGGCACAGTCTATCTATGGAGGTCGTATCGATAATGAATTTGATCAGCGTTTGTTGAACACTTTCTTGGAACGTCTGTTCACTACTTTAAGTTTTGATAGTGAATTTAAACTGGCTTGTAAAGTTGATGGACACAAAGATATCCAGATGCCAGATGGAATCAGGTATCATTCTTTCCTTAACCTGATCTATATGTACAACTTTTTTTTTTTCTTTTTTTTTTTTTTTTTTTTAATTAAAAAACCCTACCCTAACCTGTATGCTTGTGCTGGGATTTAGGTGCGTAAATATTTGTCTTGGGCAAAGAATTACCTTGCCATTTTAAAAGAGGAAACCTTTAAAACTCTTACTTACAGACGTGAAGAATTTGTCCAGTGGGTTGAGATGCTGCCAGATACACAAACCCCATCATGGCTGGGCCTGCCAAATAATGCAGAGAAAGTTCTTCTAACCACACAAGGTAAAGCCAGAACTATAACAATGTCTTGCATACATTACTATGCCACCATTAACTAAATAGCAGAAGAGAAATGTAAATCTGACCGAATAGTTGATGACTTCCCCTCTTCCCCCAACATATTTGGTTTAATTTTGCATCCTGATTCTGGAAAGCTTTATTGTTGGCTTTGGGAGCTACCTACTGCTAGGTAGGTCTGAATTTTAGGCCTAGACCAGGGAAAAATAGAAGTCCTAGTCATTGCATATAGCAGAATGTTTTCATCTTGATGCCACTGCTCTGACTAACAGCATATCTTCTGTATTAGGCATAGATATGATCAGTAAAATGCTGAAAATGCAGATGCTAGAGGATGAGGATGATCTGGCTTACGCAGAAACTGAAAAGAAGGCAAGAACTGATTCTACATCAGATGGTCGCCCAGCCTGGATGAGAACACTGCATACCACAGCCTCTAACTGGCTTCACCTTATCCCACAAACTCTAAACCATCTGAAGCGGACTGTGGAAAACATTAAGGTAAGAACCAGGTTTTATCTAATGTGGGCATAAGAAGTGTGCAAGTTTGTGTGCACTGGAACAAGTGCATTGTGATTTACAGATACTGATGAAACTGATGGGGGGAAATGGAACCTGTATTGATGCTGATTCTGACTGCCATAGCTATGTAGAGCCCCTCTGGATTTCTTGAAATGCTCTTAAAAGTTTGTTTATGTCTTGTGGGTATTACTTGAAGAAATACAATGGCAAACTGTCAAGGATATCACTTTCAAAGCTTCTCTGTGATCAGGTAGCAAGAAACAAGTGCTTCCTGTTATACTTTTAGCACACTGACTTCTAGTTTTGATACTGCCTCTACAGCCAGTGCACATTAAATACTGCTATAATTTAGTGAGGGGTGATAGGGTAGCAGCTTCTCTTAACTGGGAACAGAAGTTGCAAGGGCTGGGGGCAACTCTTGAGATCTAGACATTAGTACCCTAAGCTCTGACTCGGGAATAAGCTCCACAAATGAATGCGATCATGATTGCTTGACTGCTTCTGAAGACTTACTCTAGCATAGCAGGTGAGAACCTTTTGTTGCTGACTAAAATAAATCCAGAGTTGATTGGAAGGAGCTGCAGCAGGCAGTCTGCATTGATTGTTCAGCTAAGACTTCTACTTCCTTACTTCTCCAAGGGAGAGATGTTGGTTGTAAAGAGTCTCCAGAGTTACTTTTTGCACCGAAGACTGCATCTTCATGTTTAATGCTTGCAGTCAGTGTCACTGCTTAGCCCATCCAGGATTTTGGGGTTGCTTTTTGTAGCAGTTTTTCAGCAAGAACTTTGATCTGCAACTTAATTTCAATGTTTTGACCATCAGGATCCTCTGTTCCGATTCTTTGAGAGAGAGGTGAAAATGGGAGCTAAGCTGCTTCAAGATGTTCGTCAGGACCTTGCAGATGTGGTGCAAGTGTGTGAAGGAAAAAAGAAACAAACCAACTATTTGCGTACACTTATAAATGAACTGGTGAAAGGTATGGTAATTCAAATTAGCACCTCCCAGTGCTCTTTGCCTTTTGCGCTCTGTAAGTTAGAGGTTGTTACGGTCAGCAGCTTAAAAAAAATTGCAGGAAGGTTGGCGTTGACTTCACAATTTGACACAAACAATACTTTTGAGTCAGGCAATAAAATCCCAGTTGGTTTGGTTTGGGATTTCAAGTTGAGGTAGTTAATATCTGGCTTTCTTGTACAGTTTATATCAGCAGCTAAATTTCTAAGTTGAAATCTTACTGAATTTTTAGTCTCTGAATTGTGAGTGAACAAAATTATTTATATGACAAAGTGAGTAATACTGCTCCTAGAAAATATTCAAATTCCTAAACTCCTGTTTCAGGATTGTACGTAAGCGTGGAATTTTCAGACATCTTGTTTCTAGCAATACACGGTCATCTTCTGTCTGCTTGGAACAAAAGCATTTCCTGAAACACAGATACTTGATCACTTCAGTCAGTTACTGGAGTATATAGCTGTGTGTAACTGAAGTTGCTGTTGGTTTCTGTGAATGGCTTTTGAATAAATAGTAGACCTGGAGGCCTTTTGCTTTGTAATCTTTCAAAGTGAGAAAAATCTTTCACTTACTGAGGAACCTTTTAAGATAGAGGCTTGTATCCTGGGTCCAAGTCTTAAATGGCTATTGGAAGAAAAAATGAAGTGTCAGAATAGTGCATAATTCCAACTTGTATGTCAACAAAACTTAAATCACATTTTTCATAGGCATCTTGCCTCGGAGCTGGTCTCATTACACAGTGCCAGCTGGTATGACGGTTATTCAGTGGGTGTCTGACTTCAGTGAGCGCATTAAACAGCTGCAGAATATTTCCCAGGCAGCTGCTTCTGGTGGAGCAAAAGAACTAAAGGTATGTAGTGCTGAGTTCTTCTAGAGTCATTGGTGAAGCTGTATAGCTACTTCATGGAGTCTTCACATCAAGGCTTCTAAATAGTTCTTCAGGAAAAACAACTTCAGTGTTCTGTGAAATGTACTTTGTAAATGATAGAATCATGGAATGGTTTGGGTTGGAAGGGACCTTCAAAGTTCATCTAGTCCAACCTCCCTACAATAAGCAGGGACATCTTCAACTAGATCAGGTTGCCCAGAACCACATCCAGCCTAACCTTGAATGACTCCAGGGATGGTGCATCTACCACCTTTCTGGAGAACCTCTGCCTATGTTTCACCACCCTCGCTGTAACAAATTTCTTCCTCACATCAGGCCTGACTCTCCCCTCGTCTAGAATACTGTTGAGTATCTCCTCACCTCAGAATGGTGAGGCTTAAGCTAAATTGTTCATACAGAGGGAAACCTGGTATTTTAGAACGACAAAAGACATAGCCTTATGAGTAAAAAACAGCTTAGCACTTAACAGTGTGTTCCAGTAGCAGCAGGAAAATTGCAGTGTTTGTGGTAACCATTAATTAATACTGCAGCTAATAGCCTTTTTTTTTTTTTATATTCCTCCTCTCGCCCCAAATAGAACATCCACGTATGCCTTGGTGGCCTGTTCGTACCAGAGGCATATATTACTGCTACAAGACAGTATGTTGCACAAGCAAACAGCTGGTCCCTTGAAGAACTCTGTCTTGAGGTCAATGTTACAACTACACAGAATGCAGTGCTGGATGCATGCAGTTTTGGAGTTACAGGTAAACTCAACCAGAAAGGGGTCCTTCATATAAAGTATTTTCAGAAGCTTCTGGTATCAAATGTGTTACATCAGATGAAAAAGATATTGCAACAGCTTTCTGAAATTGTTTAATTAATAGGGAAGTACTTACAATGCTAAGAAACTTCAAGACTCGGGCCAGTATGTATTTAAGTGGTATTGGATAGAACATCTGCTACAACCGCTTTTATTTTGCAGTATGAAATACCTCTCATTTACTGGACTTAGTCATTAAATGATACATAGGGAGACAGTCTTTGTTTGAATGTATGAAAGCTCTTAGAGCTCTAAAGTGTATTTCAATTTCCAGGCCTGAAGCTTCAAGGAGCTACATGCAGTAACAACAAGCTGTCCCTTTCAAATGCTATTTCAACTGTATTGCCCATTACGCAGCTTCGCTGGATCAAGCAGACAAATGCTGATAAAAAAGCAAATGTTGTAAGTATTGATAAAAACAATTTTTAAAATAATTCTCATAATTATATATACCTAGCAATACTTTTTCCTGAAGCTTTATGAAAACTTCTGTTGGGCACCACATTCTATGTTTTTTATTAACATTCTCAGAGACATTTGGTACTTGAATTCCAGGCTAGCAGCAAACAGACCTAGTCTTGACTAGGTCTTTCCTTTGTAGTTAGATAAGGAAAGGAGGAGGACAGGGATCCAAAAGTACTAATGCTGTTCAGGCCAAAAGTTGAATTTACACCTCTGAAGGTGCCTGTGCTTCAGGTAGATTTATGAGGCCTGGGCTTTTTTTTTTCATCTTTTGAGTATTGAGTTATCCGAGACTAAAATCCCATCTCATAAATACTGTGTTGTAGTACAGAAACTTCTTAACACACTTCAGCTGCCTTACATAACTCTTCTTCTATGTTCTTCCCCAGGTGACTTTACCAGTTTATCTGAACTTCACTCGTGCTGATCTGATTTTCACGGTTGATTTCGAAATAGCTACCAAGGAAGACCCCCGTAGCTTCTATGAACGTGGTGTTGCAGTTCTGTGCACTGAGTGAAAATACGTGTTTTGACTAGTTAATGCTATAGTAGTTGTCAGTCTTCCGTGTAGCATTCACCTGTACTTTTGTAACCTGGTTATACTGTCAGATGGATTTGTGTTGAGTAAAAAGAGAGCAGTGCACTGGAGAGCCAATAGGCTAGATTTCTTCTAAGGAAAATTGGCTGAGATTTTTAGAAGGTAATGGGTACATGTGGTATTTGATGGGTGATCATATAGTAAATAAAATTTGTAGCAAGACTGTTGACTCTGTTTCTGGAAATATAATTCTTACAGGAATTTATTTCAGTGGTCTGGAAAAACTATACCTGTGATCTTTTCAGAGAATAAGAAGTGAGAAGTTAGTAATCAATCAAGCATATTGTTAACCTTCACACAGCTCAGCAGCTGGTTCAGCTAACCTCCAGTAACAAGAAGCTTGGAGTGTAAGTAAGTCTTCAGTGCAGTAAGACACAAAGCCTGACATCATGTGCTGTGACATCTGGTGCCATTGCATGAATTATTTGCAAAGAACTGTCTGTTGCTTCAAGTAACCTGCATTTACACAGCGACTGACATGCACTCAGAAGCCAGAGTATCCCAAGCCAGACTCTCTTGTGCTGTTGAACACAGGGTTTCCTCTTGCTTAAGCTGCTCTTGTGACAAAAGTCTCCAGTTTCATGTCTCATAAAACCCAGGAGGGTAGTATTAAATGCTTGAACAAGGAGTTACAATGCCATTTCAGACGCACACATGACCAACTGTTACCAAATCAGGGGAGTTGAGAGTTCTGCTAATTGCTTGCATCATTGTGTAATGGTTTGGGTATTTATTTGCGTGCTTTCTCTGATCTAAATTAACTGGGTAAACACTTCTGCCAAGCCTGCCGAACAACTGAGTTTACCTTTATCAGCCACTGTAGCACTGGCTAATATCAAGTGTTCAAAGAATACAGGTGTGTAGCTTTTCAGTCTCAAAACTGAAATCTCAGGAGCTCCGTCCTTCCAGTGATTTCTCCTATGAAAGCAGTGACTTCTGAACCCCCATCAGCTATTTTTTCTATGATAAGTGGTTCTACAGCACACACTTGTGATGGGAGGAAAAACTGTTTTTACATACCTCACATACTTGTTTCAGCTGATGCTTACTAGTTACTGAAATAGAGAATTCTTGCTCTCTACTCTCACCATACTGTTCATATAGTTAATCTGTGTAGGTTGAACTGTCCTGGCTGGTTTTATTACCTTTTAAAGAATGAATCCTAGACCAGTGTATCATGTAATCTTTGCTGCTTGTAGCTCTCGTGTCATAGTTGTGAGGAACAGATGGGAACTACATCCAGCATCCATTGTCCAAGATGAGTTTTAACCATACATAATGCTCTTGTTCCGTTTCAGCTTCCTGGAGTTGCTGCCGTTTCTATCACCAGAACTTCAGACATTACACAATAAGGAAGTAAAATCTCCTGCTAGCAGTGTGCTCTGGATACCAATTGCAAGGGAAAGTATTAGCTTAAATATGTAAAAGATCTGGCTCTTGGCTGCTCAGCTGAGTGCACCTTTCAGCAGCTACTTTTTATGCATACCTCAGCACCTGGGATGTGGGACCAGCTTACAGCTACTATAAAAATAATCTTCAGTTAAACCAGTTCTGCCTATTAGCAAGTATTGGTGATGAGAGCAAGAGAGTCTTAAATATGCCTGAAGTAGCTAGAGTTTCCCAAACCATTCAGCTATCTAAATGTTAGCCTGTGCATGAGGCCTGAATTCAGGTGCCTTAGTTCAGTGGCTAATTCATAGATTCTCATACTGAATAAGCATACTTTGAGTGTCTGAGAATGTACTGTCCTCTGGGGCTTCCACTTATTTCTGCCCTGTATTGTTTTTTCCTAGTGAATTATATGTTTCATTGTGCTGTGTTAAACCAACCGGATTAAGTGAAAGCCTCACTAGGTGAGGTTAGGGTTCTTGGCTGAAGTTTGAAGGTCAGTAATTCAGTTTTATAGTTAGCCTCAGACGAGGTGGTTGAAGACCATGCAGCGGACATGGTACAACCTCCCTGACACAGGGCTTTGGCCAATACAATATTGTGTATTTGAAGCTTTCCACAAGTCTTGATTCCAGCAAGACCTGTGGCCTCATTGCAGTACACACACATCTACGCCTGCAAGGAGGCTTTTTTGCAGTTAACTTCATAGTGTTCACTGCAGCATTCTCTGCCACTGGCACAAGTCAGAGAGCAGCCACAGCAGCTTATGCCTTAAAGGCCTCTTAATTTTACTGTTCTACCCACTTTTTTCCCAAGCTCTTTAAAAAAGCATCTCCATATCTCCACATAGGTGATATGGATGAAAGCAAAGTTGTTTTAATAAAGTAAATATGCTGCTGGTGGTGGAAGGGTGCAAGGCTAGAAGGTCAGTAGTATTTTGGGTGGCTTTCCAGCTTACGAAAGAAACTGCAAGTTAAAACAGTCATACAGAATTAATGCTTTCCCAAGTAGCTGGTACCAACATATTTCAAGGTTGGTATCATTATGCTTTAATAAATAGTAGCTTACAGAACACAGCGAGGCTTGCACTTCGTTGTTTAAAGCTTGTGCAGGTCAGGTAACATCTGCAAAAGAAATCTCTACCAGGTGCATTATTCAGAACAGCTTGTCCAATGATTTATTCATACCTTAGATTAAGAGACACAGAATTTCTTTCTTCCTAGTTTTTCACTAGCACCCTCTGGAATGGGAACCCTTTGTTTTCTTTTAAGTAGGGGCTGTTTGGCCACTGTGCCATCACAGTCGGCTTCTAGTATGGGCTGTGGAGCACTGTCATCTGAGCTTGCAGGGAGATCTGCAGAGGCTGAAGGGTTAATACTCATCAGTAAGGAATTTTCAGGTGTCAGCCTCATGGAGGTAAATGCTTCTGTGCCTCTAGGCAATTCAGAGGATTGCAGCAGGCTTCTTGGGAAATCCTTCTCTTGGCAGGGAAGTTCCAGAGGTGCTTTACAGTCATTTACTGCCTGAACTTCAATCACTTTTGTTTCTGGGCAGAGCCAGTCTGGAGGTTCAGGGAAAGACACTTCCTCTCCTGAAGTATCAGCATCCTCCAAAGCAGCTGCCTTTGGGGCACATTTTGCCCATCGTGCAACTTCTAGGTTATTTAAAGTATTCAAGCTGCAGTCAGAAGGAATGGATTCATCTTCTGAATCACCATCATAAGGATCTAAGAACTAAAATAAATCTCTAAATATGGTGGGTGATTATTAGTCCATAAAAAATAACAAGAGGCAACATACAGTGGCCTTTAAAACCACTCTCAACATAAGTCACAGACTTGCTACAGAAGTTTTTCTGTTTATCCACACATTCTCACCTATATTTTTTCAATGCTACACTGAGACCAAGGCTGTTGCATTATAGCCAAACCTACCTGGAGTCCCCTGGAGTCTCTTGCTTTCTTGAGTCTTCCAGCAAGTGTGCTAGGCACAACCTATTTAAGAGAAGTTAACATAGGTTTATAAAGCACCTTCCTATGAACTATTAATCCAAGTAAAACCAGAGTAGGTAAAAATACTAGAGAAGAAGAAACCAGGTTGTCCCCTTGCTGAAAGGTGGGAAAGAGTGTATCTCAGTCTAACTTTCAGAGGTCTGGTAAAGTTAGCCTAAAATAGAGGGCTGAGGAGAGCTATGGTAAATCTTACTGTACTTAAAACATTGCTATAAAAGGAACAATGAGTAATTGTATATTTCACCACTAGAAAAGTAAACCAAAACAGCACTTAACTAATAGTAGAAAGCGTTTCTAGAGCTTCCCTCCCACTTATGTTCCTTTTTGGTCTTTTCTGTTGACATGATCTGAAATTTTTCCTTATTAGTTGGATTACAAATTTGCTGTCATTTGGAGACTTTTGTAACTAGCACAGGCAGACTGAATCCTTTCAATCAGTCTCAGTGTCCCTGCTGTAATACTGAGGTTTCAGGTTTCTTGTCCCACGTGTTTAAACATGGCCATGTCCAGACTCGGCCAAAGAGCCTTCTTCGTGATTTCATGCTCAAGACCGCGTCATTCTGAAATAGTGCATTCTTGTGCTGGTTCGAGGACACAGAGACATCCCCCCAAAGCCAGTCATGAGGAAAAGCAGCTTCTCCTTCTTTAAAGACCCCAGAAATCCCCCAGCCCTGCCCTGGCACCTGCCTCAGCCCCTCTGGTGAGAGCAACCAGCTTTTGTCCAGGCTGGCACCTGTGCAAGCCCCTCTTCCACCCAGCCCAGCCACTGGAGTACAGCCAAGCTGGACTTCCAGCTTTGGTTCTCCCAGGAGATGACCAGGGACAAATCCAGCTTTCCCCTGTGCTTTCTGGAAGATAAAGTCGGGGCTGGTTCCTGGCAGACAGCTTCTCTAAACCACAGAGCACAGCCATTCATTCACACGGACTAACAGCGATCATCAATTCTGAAGACTTGTACCCAGAAATTAAGTACTCAGTTCTCCACTGCAGAATCAGGTCTTTTTTCATCCCCATTAAACACACCGATGTAACACAACAATGGTCAGGAAGCTGCCAGTATTCATAAGGAACTCTCACAGCAACAGAGCTGCTCTCTCAGTCTCACCCCAAATGGACAGTCAGAAGGCAGAGGTTCTCCTCCCAGAGCTGTGGAAATCCTGCTGCTCAAAGTGAACCATCAGAAACATCCCAGCTTTGCTTTCAGCACTTCTTAGCAGAGCAGTGCTCATGCTACAGTTGTCTACCGAAAACACCAGCACTTTCCTGCCTCACCCCCTCGGAATCAATTCTGATACAATGAGTAACAGTTGTGAGGAAGAACCTGGTGGGCAGAACAACGTTGGGTTTGGGGTGGTTGGGGTTTGAGGGGTTTTTTGGGCCCAGTTTACCATCACAAACCCAACAATCCCAGCAACTATCCCTCCGACTGTCCCTGCTGAGACTGAAGGAAGGTTCGGATACCCATCAGGGAACCTCATCACCATCAAAATACTTTAGGAAGTCAGCTCTTACCTCCATGCTGGATTCAGACTCAGACTCTGTGCTTGACTCTACTATGCACTTCTGCTGCAGAGGAGGAAGGGAAAGAAATGCTACTCAAGCAGAAATTACTGCAGCTTCAGATTGAAGCTGAAGTCCTACTACAAACTGCAGACACTTTCTCCAACGCTTTCCCATCAGAAACCAGCTTGTCCTTCCAAATATCCCACATTTGTGCTGCTGGTTGGGTTGTGTGAGTGCGGCACAAGGGAAAAATAGAAGTTCATCTCCATCCCCCCCAAAAAATACAAAAAGAAGGCAGCCAGAACATGCCTTGTATTTGCTAGGAGCGGTTACTCCAAGTTTGTAAGTAACTTTACAAGATGCTTTTTGACTTGCAATGAGGTTTTGGTTGTTTCTTTGCTTTTGGTGGGCCTACATCTCAGAAATGTAACTACAGATAATAACTAACACTACACCCTTAGAGAAACCTCACCAAAGGACAGCCCCCGAATTCCCCAGGTGGCAGCACAGAAGTGGAAGAGCTTCCTCGCTCCCTTTCTGCCTCTTTGCAGGTGACACCACTTGAATTAATGCATTCCCACCTGCTCTTCATGCTCTCTTTTCCAGCACAGCTGGCTGCAGGCTAAAGACAAAGCAACTAACACTTTCTGAATTATATTTTAATACAGAGAGAGAGAAGCAGCAACTAGAAGCAAGTTACCGTGTATTTACATGCCAGTCCTTCTATGTAGTCTGGGCCTTTAACAGAATCCTTCATTTCCTGAGCGTGTACTAAAACAGGTAGAAGGTAGGAGAGCACATTAGGGGAAATCTTCTCATAGATAAATTGCGCAGATACGGTAACTCCCTTTATGCTAGAAGGGTTGGTCAGTTAAGTTCTCAATCAAAGGCAGCTTCTGTTTAAAACAAAGGAGCCACTGTCTTCTACCAGAACAATGACTTGGTTCGCTGGCCCTTCGTGCAGCATGAGAAAAATACATACTTTTTTTTAAGGCTCGTACTCCATCCAGTGGATTTGTTTTCTATTTTTAAAAGCAACCACAAGCCTTCGGAACCCCAAGGAGATATTTGTACTCAAGACACCAAACCAGACCAGAGGAGTTGCAACACAACGCAGTGCCGAGAGCTGTCCCAGCCCCCCACCCCAACACTCAGTCTCCGTACCCCCCTCACACCCCCAGGCTCTGTTACAGGGCACTCCCTTCCTCCTGTACCCTCTAGGGGCTGCCCAGCCCCACGCCGCTTCCGCCGCCGCTGCCTCTTCTCTGGGGAGGCCATCCTGCCTCCAGCACCTTCACCCTCCAACAGCTTTATAGCCCGGCCCCTCCTCCCCGCAGCCTCTCACACATGCCCCGCTCAGCTCCCTCGGCCTCACTGCCTCCCTCCGTTGAAAAAGATGGGAGTGAAGCAAGGAAAAAGAGAGGAAAGTCCCAAAGGAAAAGTGCTTCGTGCCACTGCTAGAGGCTCTGGGCTGCTCTTCCCAATGCCTTCACCAGAGCCGACTGCATGGAGACCTACAGCAGAGGCATGCACAAACTGGCACAGCAGTGTGAGCTCTCTAGTCACTACATTTATCTCTGTATAAAGCACATGCATCCACAGACAAGCACGCACAGCCACAGCTGGGTCTGCAATGCCTGGTGGCCAGAAACACAATGCTCCCCCTCTGCTCTTGCACATTTCCTTTCTGTAGCCCATGTCAGCCATGCAGCCTTCAGGCTGGCAGAAGATGGTCAACAGCCAAAGGGAAAAACACCTTCCTCGACCAGAGACAGCCAGGACAGTCACAGAGGCTTCCTCCTGCCTTTTGCTGCAGCAGAGGATCGCCCATCTATTGTGGGGACAGTTGCGCTCAGACACACAGCACTTTTAAACATCTCTTAAACACTTAAAATCCATCATTCATGATTTGGAGGACTCAGATACCACCACCCTTACGTGCTCGCTGCGAAAAGGAACACCAGTTTTGCAATTTTTAAACACCTGGAACTGTATGTTTTCAGATTTACCAGAGAACTATGAATCAGGTCCACTTTTCACAAAGAAGCAGATCTGATTTCACCCTTCAAAGGCCGCATCTCCATTCCCTTACTTCTTTTAACAGGGAAACAGGAACTCTTCAAATCAAATCCCTTTTCTCCCCATTATTTTCTTCCTGTCTGGCTTTCTTGCATCTTCTCGTAGAGTGCAGAAGGCACAACTGGTTTCGATAATTTTAAAGGGAGTGTAAAAGCCTCAGTAAACTAAGCACATCACTCTGGAGCCAGCAGCAAGTTGTTGCTTTGAAAAGGCACCAACATCAAGCCCTCAGGGAGGTAATAGTGAGAGCAGGTCACAGACTCCTTACACCCCACTTCTGCCCCAGCTGAGATAGGCCATCACACACACCACTTTTCCTCCCTGACATCTCCTTACCTTCTCTACCCAGGACAGGACCATCTGATGGTTATTCCTCCTCTTTGGAGCCTCCAACCTCTTTCAAAACAAAACAGAGCAGCCAAAAGCCTCATCCAACACCCTCCCACCCCTGAGGTGGAAGCTAAAGGAGCTGTGTTAGCACCTGCAGTGACAGCTGAGTTGAGTGACCACATACAATCATCATCCTTCATCCAAACACAGGGCTGGGAGTCATTACTTCCACAAAAGCCTGCCCAGATGCTTTATTGGCCACAGCTGTTGGCAACATGGCCCCAGCAACTGGGGCTCAACAGAACTGTTGGTCTGTGATGGACTGTGGATGAAATTGTGACTGTAATTGAGACCAGACCAAGCCTTGCACAATGAACCCACTGCCAGCACAGGCAGCTTAAAACCTGGAATCAAATGACTGAGGCTGCTGCAGGAAACCTTGGGTTGAGCCCAAACAAGGGTGATGTACCCCTGAAAGTGAGTGAGGAGGTGAAAGGGGTGCCCATAGCTGACTCGAGCCACCCACTGGGAAGGGACACCAGTTCAAGCAATTGAGATCTCAGGTGGGGTGTGCGCCTGGAATGGTTTGTGAATGCTCAGCAGCTTCTCCCTAGCAATTCTCATGACTCCATTCAATGAATGTTACAGTCTGTATCATTTGCTGCTCAGGATCTAATTTCACACTGAAAGGGCACAGCTGGTCACAAGCATTACAGTACATGCTGACAGTATTAAAGAGCATTACATCAGCATCTGCAAAGAATGTCTTAGCTGAGCTGGCATGACCTTCCCTTACGGATTTGCTTTGTTGCAATAGCCTTAACATTTGGCTTAGCTTCATATCGTCCTGGAGGTCCTGAAAGCCTGCTTGTACTGTCGGGAATGCACCTCGTGCTCTCCTCTCAAGCAGAACAGGACTGTTGTCTCCATGGCAGGTGAGTACAAGGACTGGCCCCCACTGCATTTGAACCTGGTCCCTTTTCGCTTTGCACAGTGCAGCTCCAGCAATGGAGCCTGGCATCTTTACCTGGAGTTTGATTCTTTAAGAAGCTAGGGAGTAACATGAGTTATCTGGACACCTCTTGTGACACAGGGTGCTAGAAATAATAGCTCATATGGCAGCTGGGAGCACCGGAGAATGACGCTGCTGTATACATACTTGCTGTGTATGTGCTTTCTGTGTACATGCTTATTTGCACAACTTACAGCAGAACAATAAAAAAATGCCTCTCCTCTCAGGGCACTCTCAAATGCCAGATAACTTTGCAACCACAGAAAGAATACCATGGGACCAAGAGGTGCATTGCTTAATTCCTTTTTCCATTTCAGATCTCCCTCAACGTACATAAGCTCTGACCAAAACAGTTTCAAAAAATGACTGAAATCAGGTCTATTGTTCCAAACTAATAAAAGGCAGCAAACGCATTGAAGTTACTAACTCTAGAAGGGATTAGCATGGCAAACTCTCCGGCTCATCCCCTGAAGAACCTGAAGAAAATGAGCAATAGTCAGCACACTACAAAGGTCCAGCCTCACTCTTCAAAGGCCTCAGTTAACAACCTGGAAGAGGAGGCAAAAATACTCCAGGCATACAACAATGTATCATCCGCTACATTACCCTTCATGAAGAAAACAACTTCTTTCCCTATCTAGCTGAACCTGTGCTCCTGTTTCCCTGCAAAAAAAACAGGAAGTCTGAAGGAGGGGTGGATCTTCCCCAAAGCCTTGCCTTCCCAACCCCATCAGCCAGTGCTTCCTTTAAGCTCCTAAGACAGACAGCAATAATTAGGACCAGAGAGGTGGGTTTTGTCATCTCAAATTGACAAGGCCTTTGTGGTTGCTTAGGTTCAGCACTGATCTACCATGGGACTTCATAGAGAAAGCAGGACCCAGCCCTATCCGTAACAATGATTTTGAAGCTTTAATTGTAATACGCACCACCTTCAACTGCTGCACAAAACTATCTCAGGATAACTTCAGAAATACCACACTACCGTCGTGGCCTACTTCAGGCCACAGAAAGGGTTTTATTGGTATTTTTTCACCAGTCCATTCTTGCATCAGAAAGAACTGCTCTTAGTTCACAGATGTTACCGTCCCCCTCGCGTAGCAGAGCAGCTGTAAGAGCTCTCCAGAAATCCCACTGAACTTGAAGGCTCCACCTCCATGGCTGAAGGGCATTCAAGCATCTGGGGCCATTTGGTCTCTGCCGTAGTTCCAGATTTCTGAGACAGCTCATATGATTCCACTATTCCTGATGCAAAAGCAGCTGTCTCGTTATCAGTTACTTCCATTGGTGTTTGAAAATCATTTTCCACTCCCACATAAACATCACCATTGGCGTTTGTAACTAGCAGATGGTCAGGAGTGCGCTTCACACTGCAGGCTGGGCGAAATGATTCCTCTTCTGCAAGACCACAACAAACACCTAAAAGCTAAAATTAGTCCAGATGAGCGAGTTCTGGGCTGCCAGGTCGATTTCCCACCAAAGGAATCATTGAGGGAGATTAGGGTAGGAGCTTTCCACAGACTTCCAGCACACAAAACTCTCTGCGCCACAGGGGCCAGCAAAAGCAAAGCCAGAACGCAGTGAGCTGAGCACAAGCCCAGTGGCTCCTTGCAGGGGAAACTGCCACTGTTGAGTGTTCCACAGATCACTCAACACATCTTTTTATGCAACTTATTTCATAGGAGCCTTCAAGTATCTGAAGGGGGCCTATAAGGATACCAGAGGACTCTTCATCAGCAACTGTAGCAACAGGACAAGGGGTAATGGGTTAAAACTTAAACAGGGGCAGTCCAGGTTAGATACAAGGAAGAAATTCTTTACTATGAGGGTGGCAAGGCACTGGAACAGGTTGCCCAAAGAACTGGTAAATGTGGCATCCCTGGCAGTGTTCAAGGCCAGGTTGGTCAGAGCCTTGGGCAACACTCTAGTGAGGCACCCAGGGGCTGGAACTAGATCATCTTAAGGTCTTTTCCAACCCCAACTATTCTATGATTCTTTGCAACAGAAGCCTATTAAAAGCTTTCTAAATACTGCTTCAGGAAAAACTAGTGGAATAATACTTAAAAAAAAATTGTATTTTTTTTGCTTTAAAAACTATTATGGGCTATTTTTTTCTAATACAGAAACAACAAAATAATTTATCACCAGTTGTAAATAGGAAAGATAAAAATGACACAGGGAAATACACATGGGAACCATCCCTGTGTATTTTAAAGCCCTAATAACTAAATTGCCTAACAGCTCAAATCAGGAGAACCCCATGCAGTGCAAAGCTGAAAACCCCAAACCCCACACCCTCCTCTTCCTCCTCACCCATGGAAACAGCACCTTGGTACGAAAGAATGCGCATCTCTTTCTCTTCTTTATGCTGCTGCTAAGGGCACTGAACTCTCCTCTGATACAGTTACCTCTGCTCTCCCTTGGACCAGCCATATTTTGGATGGAGTTTTATTCACCAGTCTTTTTTTTTTTTAGCCTGCATTTTGAGAAAATACGTTTTGTACAATTTGCTAGAACAAAAGCAAATTTTTTGTCTGAAATTACTTGTTATTTATTTGCTTCATTGAAAATGCAGAACATTTAAACAAGATCTGCATAACAAGGCACCAGAAATTATAAACAAAGTTGAAATTCAGGTCACTCGCTCTTTAGGGTGCCCTCACTGTTAAGCAAATCCTGACAGAAGTTGGATCTACACATAGGCAGAAGAGCACCTGAAACTATTTGCCAAGACTTCTACTGTCAAATTAAGACTTCCAAATACAAATTAAGACCACAAATAAATGGACATTTTATGGTCAGCTGTAAATTAATGCAAAATACCCAAAAAAACCCCTCTTCATTAGCAAGACACATCATTAGCCATGACCACTGTAACAACCGTGTTTATGTGGGGGATTTTCAATAGCACATTCCAGAGGCATCTTTGTTCCCAGACCCAACAGCTCCCATCTCATTCAGCACAGCATTTACCCATGGTTGGGTTTTTCTTCCTCCTTTCCTCATCACCTTTGGAAATTCATCAGGTTCTGTTCCAATTTCTAGGACAAAGGAAGCTATATTCCTTTTCTGCTGCCACCTGCAATTCAGACTGCACAGCATGCAAAGGTGGGAGCTTTTCACTATAGCAACAGGACACCAGCACTTGTGCTCCCAAGGCTCTAAAACCCAAACCACGTATGTATAGAGCAGTGCTCCTTCCCAAGGAGTAAAAGTACTTCTGAGTTCAGTAATGAAGACTGTGGTCAACAGGATAATACTCCAAAAAGCTGCAGTGAAACCTCTGACCACCAGCAGTGTAAGCCCTAAGCCAGGAGGCAAAGAGGAAGTAGAACACCATCCTGTGCCATGTTTTACTGCAGTTGCTCAGTGGCTGGCTCCACTGTCCTGCAGCCCAAGTAAGGGGAAGCATGTTTTAATGTCATCACTTGAATCTTTGCTGAACTGTGCTGTGCATTCCAGCTTAGCAGCTGTGATATTGGCAAGCCCTCAGCAGGGTCAAAGCAGGCCAGGAAAAAAGAAGGCCATTATGAAGGGGCCCAGTCTTCCCTAAACTACACATGGCTTCTCAATGCTTTCATCTCCTGTTAACACCAGTACAGAACGTGAGAACCAAGACCATGAATTGCTAGAACAGGTAGGTGAGCAAGATAATTTGCAAACAGTATCCTGACTTCCCAAAACGTGTTTCAGGAAAAAACTGGCAGATGAAGCCCACACTCTGTGCCAAAGCACAACTCACTGTTATGTCTTCTCTGCAAGTCCTACAGTCTAACTGCCCCGTGTTAACACAGGAACTACTCAAACACCAGCATGTTCTCATTAAAATATAACCTTCAAGTTTCACCTGAATTCTCAAGATACATTTGTTTTCAGGAGAGGTAAAGAACTGAGTCAGACTTGTGCCATCACTTCACTAACCAACTGGAAATCTATCCTTAGCATCTTGTCACTGTGAATTTTAAATCTTGAAGTACTAATGGGGAGGTTTATTTTCTGTTATTTTACACACTATAGATCTTTTAAACAGGTTTCAGTCACAAGGCACACATTATCTTTAAAATCCACCTGCTTGTAAGTTTTAGTATAGCACCTCTGAGCAAGGATTTTTACCAGCAAGGACTTGGAAAAATTACCTACAGCAAACTGAACTCCAGCATCCTGAAAGCCTTCAGCATCTGGGTATCACCAAGAAGGAAGCTCTTACAGCCTCCATCATCCATCCCCCAAACCACAAGCTAGTACTCCTCTTACCAGCCAGGAGTGCATGTTTCCATGTCATACTCATTGCTATAGCAACAGTGCTACAGCACAAGGCAGCCATGGAACACATGTAAGGCAACTCACCTTACCAACAGGTGGGCTTGCAACTGAGTAGGGTAAGCTCATTGCACCTGGCCCCAGGCTGGGGCATGGGGGAACCGCATGCACAATCATGTTGTGACCTTGCTTTCCTGGCACAGGAAGCACCCATCTCTGCTGCAGTCTGTGAGACACCCCTCATTTGAAGCAGTTCTGGGCATCTTAGTGAGCTACAAGTTCAAATTATTTTGTGAAGTACAGTGAGGCAATTGCTCTAGTCACCAAGAGCTTGAACAATCTGACACACACTTTGAGCACATAAGCACTGAGAACTGTAGGAACGAAGTTCTGGCAGTCGTTTTTCACCCCCAAAAAACTTTTAAGTACAGCTTTCATAAATGCAGACTCTGAGCAAAATGCAAGGATGTCTCCATTTCCTCCCTGTTCCTAACTTTATTTCCCTCTGAGTAACTTGATCCAAGGCCAAGTGTGGCCTAACTACCAGAGAAAAACTTTAGCAGAGCAGCTGAGGGTCCAAGTGAAAAAACAAGTGGCCCAAACCCAACCAACCCACTCAGAAGCCTTCACAGATGTTAAGCCTTTAGAAATAGAGCAAGCAGCAGTGAAGCACTTTTATATCCAGTCCCTGAATTTGTTTTGGAGAAGCAATTCAGCATTAGACATGAACACGTGAGCACAACCAGTATAGTAAGCTCACACACAAAAACATCAAATTGAAAAGCCCTCATACCCCACCAAACCAGTGCCAGTGTATCCACTCCCCCCCATTGTGTTATGAAGCCCAAGTTAGTCCTCCCCACCCCCAGAGCAGCGCTGCTTTAACAGCTTTTAGCATGCAGGAAGCTGTATGTTTTAGGTAACTGCAGGACACCACTGCAACCAGAGCCAGGTAGCTTTTAAGAAATACTGCAGCAGGAAAAAAACCGAGAAACTAAACCTAAAACACCTCTGTCATATGTACATTACATGAAATAGATGAGGGTACCAAGGAACTACATCATTACCTGCCAGAGAACCAGGCAGCATGCCTGGAACTTGCCCCCACCCCTTCCCTCCTGAAGTTCACTAACTTAAGCTTGTAAATACCACCCAAGGCACTGATACACAGGGGAAGTTGCTGGAATTACCTATTAACTCCATTTCCTTTTACTATTTCTCCTTCAGAGACAATGGCAGAAGTACGTAAGGATGCACAACCTAGTAGTTTTCTGGAAGCCTGTGCTATGTGGTATTCAGCACGTTAACATCACCCCAGTACAACACTAACAGCCAGGCTTGTAGGGGCCTAGCTCTGCATGCAGAGCCACTGAACTGCCGGAATATCAACACAGGTAAACCAAACTTGAAGCAAACAATCACTTCTTCAGAGACTGAAACAGGCTGAAGAGATGTTGAGAACTGAACTTTTCCATAATACCAGTCTGCAGTAGCATTGCAGCAGCACTGCAGATTTGATTCCCATTGTAAACAGACACGTCTGTGACATGACTCATTCTTAACACTTTTATTCTTACAGTTCTAGGCTTGAACTGTACATGCAGAGTTGCATAAGTCACAATAGAGATTTACAGTGGATTCTATTCTATGGTAGAGTGCAATCCAGAATCCTGAAACAGTATAAAAAACAACTTTAAACATCAAGACCTTGTTAGGAGCAAAAGGGTTAAAGCTTCCCAAATATTTCAGCTCTCCTAGATACCTAGTTACTAGGTACTGTATGTTAGACAGGTTTAGAGTTGAAGAGCTGTGTAACACAAACAAACTTGAACATCCTGATGTCATACTGTCTTTGTTACCTCTTTCCCATATTTCTGGCAATTAAGAATAAGTCAAAAACCCTGCCACCTGCAACCAGCTAATAGAGACAAAAATTACTCCTTACTTGCCTGTTTAGGGTTGTACAGTGTTAAAAGAAAATATTCCCTCAATGGCATTTGTATCTCACATCAGCTGAAAAAGCAATGTAACAAAAATAAAGGTATAACATCTTTGAAAATAAATATAAGAGGGAATGCAGACAAAGTGTCTAAGATTTTTTTTGGCAGGTAACATTCATAATATACAAAATATAACTTATTCATATTAGCCAAGGAAACATTCATGACTTCCTGTGAACTCGTTTAATCCACTTCCTCCATGCGTGATGTGTCATCATCTCCTTCAAGAGGTGGCATCTCCTCAGTAACTGCTGGACTAGCTTCTTCTGCAGCAGTATCATCTTCATCAATGCCTGTGCAGGAAACAGAGGTTCATCAGTGCCAAGGTCAGGATGCAAAGTCTTTTTCCTTTGCACAACTTGAACGAATTAGAGGGTTCCCCCTTTCCCACAAGCATCAAAATGATCTCTGGACAGTCAGTGACCTCCAAAGGCCCAGCAGTCACTGGAGACAGGACACATTTGTAACTTACCCAGACCAAGTTTAATCATCCTGTAAATACGGTTGGCATGTGTCTGAGGATCTTCTAAGCTGAAGCCAGAGGACAGCAGTGCTGTCTCATACAGCAAGATGACAAGATCCTTCACAGACTTGTCATTCTTATCAGCCTCTGCCTTTTGCCTCAGAGTTTCAATGATGGAATGATCAGGATTAATCTCCAGGTGCTTCTTTGCTGCCATGTAGCCCATTGTGGAGTTGTCTCGTAAGGCCTGTGCTTTCATGATCCTCTCCATGTTGGCAGTCCAGCCGTATGTACTTGTTACAATACAGCATGGAGAAGTAACTAAACGGTTGGACACAACCACCTAGAAAAGCACATACAAAGCACATACCTGGAATTTAGTATTTGAATGTGTGTATTTTATTTACTATCCCCCCAATTTAACTAAGGTTCAACTACAAAATGCTGCTGCAGGCCATGTAAGACCAAAGACTTGTGAGACAAAGCAGGATGTGCAATGCCAACTAAACAGAAACACCTAGCTTCACTAAAAGTGAAAGACACCTTGTATCTGTAACACTGCATTTTGCATAGATTGCTCTCCTTCAGAAAGGCCACTGTAAAATTATTAATTTGAGCCTTTGCTGCAGTGAATTCACTTCAGACCATTGAACTTACTACATATAGACAAACCAGGTACTGTTAATTACCTTTTCTACTTTCTTTTCAAGGATGTCTTTCATTATTTTGCAGAGGTTTTCAAACTTGGCTTTCTTCTCCTCCTGCTTCTTTTTCTCCTCCTCATCCTCTGGAAGCTCCAAACCCTCTTTTGTTACAGAAACAAGGGTCTTGCCTTCAAATTCCTTCAGCTGCTGCACACAGTACTCATCAATAGGTTCAATCATGTAGATCACTTCCAGGCCATGCTTGCGAAGACGCTCCACAAAAGCGGAGTTAGCCACCTGATCTTTAGTCTCACCTGTATGCAATGAGAAGGCCACAGTTGTCTGAGCCTCAACACTTAACATAGCAGCCTGCTTATTCTCTAGAGCCTATGCCACACTTTCACCATGTGATGCCCAGACCAGGGAAAAAGGGTGACACAAAACCAGTACAACAAGCTACTGCAAAGACTAGGCTGGCCCATAGAGACCTAAGCCTTTCAAACTGACACAGCCTGTAATACACTTCTTCCCAGTTTGAAAATAAACAAGATTTCCTGTAATGCCAGGCAGAAGCGTTTCCCATTTCTGCTAAGGAATAATCTGAGGAGCCCTGTACAGCATTTACCTTAAGAAAAAAAATTTACTATCTCATACCCGAACACTTAAGTGGATTGAGCATTAAGTCTTAAAAATTCAGACTCCTGGCTGTTAATAGCTGAAGCCTGAACAAAATAATCTTAAAGCCACCATGAAGATTCTAAAGCGTACTTTAGGAAGTATGCTTACCAGTAAAAAGGTGTGCAAACCAGCTGTACAAAGGGCATTACATTATTTGTAGCTAGTTGTGCTGTCCTCATGGACATAGTACAATATTTATGGCTCCACTGACTACCAGAACAAGTAATGACAAACAACCTGCAAGAAGAGCTGCCGTGGTTTTTTCCCATTTTCTAACCCCTGAAAGATTAACAATTTGTTACCAACTCACCAGTGATGTAGTAGACATGTTTCTGGTTTTCCTTCATCCGAGTGCAGTAGTCCTTCAGAGACACCATTTCATCACCAGATGCAGATGTGTAATACCTCAGCAATTCTGACAGCTTCTTCCGGTTCTGGGAATCTTCATGTATACCAAGCTACAAAAATGAAATTAATAAAAGCTAGTAATTCCTTCAGATGAACACTAAACTGTGTTAGCTAACATCAGCTAACAACTAACAGTAATATGAAGCAAAAATACTACTACAAACCTTGATATTCTTAGAGAACTGCTCATAGAACTTCTTGTAATTCTCCTTGTCCTCAGCCAACTCAGTGAAGAGTTCCAAACACTTCTTCACCAAGTTCTTCCGGATCACTTTGAGGATCTTGCTCTGCTGCAGCATTTCACGAGAAATATTCAGAGGTAAATCCTCAGAGTCCACCACACCTCTCATGAAATCTGGAAGATTATATTGAGACTTGAACATTCTAGACAATAAGTACTGTAGATCTCAAACCAAAATTGTCACCACCTAAATGGCTCTATACTTTAAAAATAACAAATTGGTTTCTACCATTTCAGGCAACACCAAGCAGTACTTTCAAATCCTATCAGATTTAAGAACTTGGCTTCACCCTTCCAAATGTCTTTAAACATGAAGGAAAACATCAAGACTGCTAAGCACTTTCTCTAACATTTTGGGAACACTTTACTCAAAAATATACTCACTCAGATATTCAGGTATCAGCTCCTCGCAGTTGTCCATGATGAAAACTCTGCGTACATACAGCTTGATGTTATTCTTCTTCTTCCTGTTTTCAAACAGGTCAAAGGGTGCACGCCGTGGGACAAAGAGAAGAGCTCTGAATTCCAACTGCCCTTCCACAGAGAAGTGCTGTGAGGAAACAATGTCATTTTATCTACCTGCATTGCTCTCACTTGCGTGACCATTTAGCAACTCTTCAAATGTGTAAGTGAAACAGTAAGTATTAGAGGTCTCAGAAAAGTAACAACAGACAAAACATGGGTCAGGAACAAGCACTTTCTCCAGTCAGACATCCTAAGTCCTATTCAATTGTTACCAGACCAGCAGGTGAATTTGAAAACACTCAGTTCTCTATACTACATGCTGAGCTTCAGGAAGCAGCTGCATTCTTACAGCACTTCCCACTGCAGACCCAGAAAGAGGCCACTCACTTACTCATCCCATTTACCCATGGGCCTTTTCAAAACTGAGCTGTAAACCCAAGTAAACCGAAGTAACTCCATGTAGTTACCTGAACCTACTCTTAAGTTTTTCAATTAGACTTGGTAACAACTAAGCTATACAAACTAGGAAGGCAAGTTTTATTTAACACTGATTAAGGCTGTAAACACAGCCTTAAGAGTAGCCAAAGTAATTGTAGCACAAGGTCTCACCCCCACATACTATCGCTCCAATTGCAAAGCAACCTTAGTAAGATGTGGGACAATGCATCCAGTTCAGCAGCATCTTTATCGATCTGAGAGCTTTAGGTGCAAACAGAATTGCACCTCAAGACTGACAAGGACTTACTTTAACAGCCAAGTGGTCTTCCCAGTCATTTGTTAGACTCTTGTAGAATTCCCCATATTCTTCATTGGTTATGTCATCTGGATTCCTGGTCCAAATGGGCTTGGTCTTGTTCAGCTCCTCATGGTCAATGTACTTCTCCTTGATCTTCTTTTTCTTCTTCTTGTCTCCATCCTTCTTTTCCTCTTCTTCATCAGAACCAACATCCTCTATCTCTGGTTTATCTTCTGCCTTTTCCTCCTTCTCTTCCTTTTCTTCTTCCTTTTCCTCAGCTTCATCATCACTCACTTCCTTATCACGTTCCTTCTCCACCTACAATAAGATTATTAGTTTACCGGTGAAACCCAGAACTTCTATTACCATCAGCCCTGAAGTGTCCCTGGTAGTCTCAGAGCTAAAAACTAACATGGCATCAGATTTTCCTCCGACATTCAACTGAAGACTTCCATTTTGAGCACCAGGATAAAGACTGTATTGGCTTCTATGTGACTGTACAGTTAAGTAGTTCAAGCTGTTTAGTTATATCACACTCCATTACCACTAGTAATATATCAAGGTAGAGCTAGGTTTTCAGTAATATGGAAGCTATGGAAGTACCAGCACTGTAAATGGTGTTCCAGTTCTGGGGTTTGTTTGTCGTTTAAACTTAATGAATCTGTAATTAATGGCTCTGTAAAATGGAACTGTATTAACAGAATTTAAATACTACATTCATGTAGCACCTGTAATTCTACTTTACAGCCTGGTCTCCCCCTTTCAAATATGCATTTGCTCTGAAGCTGGCAATACTGATTTAGCTTTCCAAGCTAGATACATACAAACAGTGTAATAGGATAGCCGATGAACTGGGAATGCTTCTTCACAATTTCTTTGATTCGCCGTTCTTCCAGGTATTCAGTCTGATCTTCCTTCAGATGCAAAATGACTTTTGTCCCACGGCCCAAAGGTTCACCTAGAATGGAGTTCACATGCTTTACTTGTGCAGCAGATCACACATTCTAAAACACACTGCTCTTCAAACAGCCACTGCTGTATCAACAGATTTCTTCACCAGTGGAAAAAATGTAAGCTTCTGTGTACAGAACAACCTGACAAACATTTCCTCAGCCTCACAGTACCCTGCGTATACTTTGATAAGCTTGCACAGCGTAGAGTAGTCTAGGTGTCAGTCAGTGTTACCTTATGTAAAGCTCTGAAAATTGAAGTCCTCATTATAACTCACCTTACTATGACTTACTTACACATTCCATTATGTATCAACCATTACTCTAACTGCAAGAGTGGAAACAGCTGTGTCTGGGCTTGATGTAACACATGACTAATAGTACTGCTTATCTACTGTTATTTTCTTTAATGCACAAAGTATCTGACAGAAAACTTCAGAAAGCTGCTTAAGAAAAAATATTTAATACTCACCATTATCAAGCCTGACAGTGAATGATCCTCCAGCTGATGACTCCCAAGCATACTGCTCATCATCATTGTGCTTGGTGATCACTGTCACTTTTTCAGCAACCAGGTAGGCAGAATAGAAGCCAACACCGAACTGACCAATCATGGATATATCAGCCCCTGCCTGCAGTGCTTCCATGAATGCCTTGGTACCAGACTTTGCAATTGTACCAAGGTTGTTGACCAGGTCAGCTTTGGTCATCCCAATGCCTGTATCAACAATGGTCAGAGTGCGATCATGCTTATTTGGAATCAGATTAATTTTCAGGTCTTTTCCAGAATCCAGCTTGCTTGGGTCAGTCAGACTCTCATATCTTATCTTGTCCAGAGCCTGTAAGATACGGGACAAGCTTCAGCATCCCCTGACCATTCCTAAAAAATCCAGTATCCCAACTGACATGAAGCAGGCTGACAGCCTATACTTACATCTGATGAATTGGAAATCAGCTCCCTCAAGAAAATTTCCTTATTGGAATAGAAAGTGTTGATGATCAGAGACATCAACTGAGCAATCTCAGCCTGGAAAGCAAAGGTCTCCACCTCCTCCTCCATTGGTTGGTCTTGAGTTTGCACAGCTTCCGGCATCTGCACAGAGAGAACAAGTTTAAATACCGTCCACAGCAGCTTGGTGTACATAACCTTCTGCAAGCACCAACAATGACGTTTAAATATAAGCGCATTTAAGTGTTGTTCCAAATACAGCACCATAACACAAAACATGAACACCTAGATCCGATTTCTCACCAGCAAAAATTCAGAAATCCTAAGATACACAAAAAATAAACACAGAATTTTAATTACAGATTTGCACCGTTTTGGTACAACAGATTTTTCCCTCTCCTCCATTAGCTTGGAAAATAACGAAACTCCTACTTCCCCTCATTACAGAGCGAGTATAGATGACGAAAAAATAAAAAACTGATCTGAGCTCCTGCATTTCAGAGACTAGTACTTCTCTTTACTCACACCCACCTCGTATTTTGCTCAGACAATTGTTACCTTCAGATACAGACACTATCCCCACAATTCAAGTACCAACACGGTCCAGCCGAGCTCATTACCCCGTTCTACACAGAGTATCAGAACCGGACCTGCTGCCTAGGCTACCCTCTGTACGAGCCAAAGCTCAAGAACCCCACATTCGACTCAAAGACTAAGACCTCACAAACCACAACCCGACTTTAACCGCTACGAAATGAATCGAGTGCAAGTGCAGCACCGCAATCCCTAGCAACAACGCTCATTTAACAGGAAACAATGAGCTACTGCACTGAGCTCTAACGCCGCGGTGCCCCTTAGGCGATTCCGAGCCAAGCCCACGGGCGGCAGGAGCCTCTCCACGCGCCGCCGCGCAGCGCCCCCTGCAGGCTCTCGGCGGAAGCATAAAAGGTTCTAGAAACTGCCAGAGCCTTCCCCGCCCGCCCGCCCCCCTCCCGCGCGCAGAGCGCGCTGCCGCGCGGCCCCTTCCCCCGCCCGCCCGCCACGGCCCCCCCCCCCCGGCCGGGCACTCATTCATTGAGGGGAACGACTCCTCGCCGTCCGACCCACCCCCACCTCGCAGCAAAACGGGGCCGGGTCACCCCCTCGCGCCGCTGCGAGGAGTGAGCTACTTTTGCCGGTGGTCCCCTCCGAAAGCAACAGCCTGCTTCACCCGTCATCTCCCGCCCCCACTCTGCCTCTCACCCCCACTCTGCGAGCGTAAGATGGCCGTCCGCCGTCCTCCTTCTCCCCCCCACCCCCCAACACGCCATTTTTATCTCTCCACTTTACTGTAAGAACAAAAATACCGAAATTACCAATAATGCAAGCTTTAAATACATCACCCTTACCCCCTTCCAGCCATACCCCGACTGCGGGCCCCAGAAAACCTCCGAACCCCGTTTCACTTTTAACTGATACTGGAAGGAAAAGCAAATGAAGGCATCCCGCACCACGCGGCCGCCTGCATGCCCCAACCCTGCACCCTCGGCACACCCATTAGCACCGGCCAGCCAGTAAGATCTGGAAAAAAAAAAAAGATTCCTCAGCAAACCCATCCCCCCCCCCCCCCCGTACAACCGACTGCCGCCACTGCCTCCGCACCGCTCACCTTGGCAGAGGGGGAAGGGCTACTGGTCGCCTCAAGGAACCTGCAAGCGCGCTTACACTCACAGACGTACCTTCACCAGTGCGCGCGCCCTTCCGCGCGCTTGGCTTATATACGGCGGACTCCGCCTCCTTCCAGAACCATCGGGAACCTTCACTGACAGGGACGTGGGAGGGGGGCGGTGCTGCGGGAGGGGGGTGACCGCGGGTAGGGCGGACACCTCCGGCCACGCCACTGCGGGGCGGGGCCGAGCCGCTCCCAACCAATTAGAGCTGCTCGTGAACGGCGTCTGCCGGCGCGCGGGTTTCGCGCAGGCGTCTCCCGCTGCCTCGCCCTCCCTTGCGGGGGCTGGCTCCGCGCATGGGCAGGCGGATGAATGCGCGGCGCGCCGCCGGCTTGTCCAACCGCCGGCCGGCCCGGGGCGCAGGGGGAGGTGCGGGGAGGGCGCATGCGAAGTGCCCGCTGATGGTGGTGGTTGGGGAGGCGGTCGGGGGGGTTGCGCAAGCGGCGGTGACGTCATCTGCTGCCCTGCGCCTCTCAGAACGTCCTAGAAGCGGGCGGCGCCGGTCCCGGCTCTGCTCGCCCTGCCCCCCCCAGCGCTGGAGGAAGGGCCTGGAAGGCGCTCGGCTGCACTTGCCGGGGGAAGGGCCCGGAACCTGGGTGCGGGGCGGCACCGCAGCGGCCGGGCCGTGCACGCTGTGTCCTGGTTGGATTCGTGGCGCCGGGCGGCTCCCCGCAGGCCGGTTGTGCAGGTGGCTGCGGCTGTGCTCGCTCCCCACCCCCACCTCGGGCCAGACCTGTCTGTGCTGCCGGGCGTAGTCGGGTGAATCACGGCGTAGGGATGCTGTGGTAAAGCGTTTCGCCTGATCGGGGAAAGCTCGATTGCTTCTCCCCCAGCAGTGTTAGTCTGCAAGTTAAACAAAAACATCCTTCTTAGACTATATGTTTGTGCAGGGTCAAGTGATCAAGTCGAAGAAACTCAGAAGACCTACACAACTATGCAGTTAGTTAAGGATTTAAGCGCTAATAGTAGCCGTCAGATGCCAATGCTGTTCAGCTAACAGGCCAAAGCGTGAAGCTTGCTGGGATTCTCTTCCTGGATATGGCTATCTAATCTGTGGGAAATCTCAGTTGATGTTCAAAGGGCACAGCTACAGGCATCTTCATACATAAGTTTATACATCATGCATAAAGGAAAAGTACATGTCTGACTATACCCGGTAACTCTGATTATGGCTTGTAGCAGGGGTGTTATTTTTATATCCTGAGCAACCTGATTGGGAGCAGGGAGTTAAATGCAGGTTTTCTGTCTCATGGGAAACTGCTCTGCATCACAAATGTTCCAGAGCAGGCTTCTAAAACTTCGTTGTTGGAGCTGATCCACTTTTGGAGATATAAATACCAAGTGAAGCCACATGTTAAAACTGTACACTGATGTAAGAATGAATCTAGACAATCTCTCTGCTGTAAGGAACAGCTATTTGCTTGCTTGACTAATATAAAAAGTGTTGCTTCTGTAGCAAGAATTCATACCAGGTGCATCTTCTTGGCATTTTCTTTTGGCTCTTAGATGTACCCCAGAGTGCTGTCTAGTTCAACATCTGACTGATTTTGGGGAATGAAATTTTTACATGCCTAACTGCCCTTCTGCTACTAAATTACGCTGGGTAATGTGCCCCGTGAATTAGATACATCAATACTGTGGTCCATTAATATATTTAACCAAAGATCCTCATGCTGAATTTACCATTCTTAGCATCCATTTTCTTGCAGTTTGGCCTAGACAAGCAAATCTGATCGAATTGGGGCTTACAGGCTTGGTTTTGTTGCAGCGTTATGTCTTTCAGAGAGTTTTCAGTACTTCTCATTATCTGACAAGAAAATACATTAAGTATGCATGTAGAACATAACGTAGGACCTGTCGAGGAATTAAAATTACAGCTTTTCCTCTCTAATCTTTTGGTTAATGTGGATTCAGTTATTCAGACTCAGAGACAGATGTAATTTTAAGCATATGAAGACCTATATAAGGTTTTGCATGTCTGCAGGATCATGCGCCTTTATGCTGTCTAATGTAGCAGCCATATCATTCTCTTTTCCCTTTTGTGATCGTATTATTCAACTTTTGAAAGCAGTCTTCAAAAGCAGACTGGTTTTTTTTCTCAGAATTGTTTGACAAGTGCACTAGGAGAAAGTAATCTTATGCCAAACCATCTAAGTTTTCCTAGCTCTGCTTAACCCAAGTTCCTGTGTGCCTGTGTAAACCAAGTATTTTCCTCGTGACTTGTAAATAATCTATATTCTTTGTGTTCCAGTATGCAGTGAGGGCTTACGAAGATAGGCACTTTGTTCCTATGGTTACTCTATTTTAACTGATCCTAGTTTTGTGTTGCTTCAGTTTTAGGCAAAACAGACTGGTTCCAGACTTGCTTTATGTCTATTTTGGAGGAAAATCTGAGCAGAAGAGTTCCACTTTTCAACCAAGAGATTAATGTACTATATATTTTAACTAGTACCTCTGTTAATGGGAGAAATGCAGAAGCCTGATATTTTCAAGTTCTATCTTCACACACACTTACTCCCTCCCATATCCCCTAGGTGTCTCTGACCCCTCTCCCCATCATCCCAAACCCGTCTGTCCTTCATCTGCCTGCCTTTAATGTTCTGCCTGGGGGAGAAGCAGTATGTCCTAGAACTGGTGCACGCAGGTGTGCTTGGTAAAGGCTGTAGCCGTGCCACTTCCTCCTGGCTGTTAGGCCAGCAAACAGCGAGGATAAAGCTGAATTCTCCCTGCACCTTCTTCCATCAAAAGAGGCAACAAGAGCACACGGCTCTGTTGCCCACCTATTGATTTTGTAGACCTTACTGTCTCTGTGATCTCTGTATTCTGTTAACTTCGATTGAATTGGTTAAATAGGTCAAAATTATTATGGAGATACTGACAGACAATGACCGCATTGTTGCATGTACTTCATTTCCTTAGGAATGTTTTTTTAGTCAAACATTCTTCCATTTTTTTAACGACTATTATACCCAATGTCTGAGGGGTGGTTACATGGGATTTCATTTTTTCTGATTACACAGAAATAAATAACATGGGTCAATTGCCATTTATTTGGTAAGATTTGCTACTTCAAACGTTACTGTAAATGCAAAGGTAAAAATGCCCAACAACCACAATATTAAATTCTAATTCTAAATTTGAAGCCGAGGCAGGTAATTGATTTGCAATTTTCTTGTCAGAATCTAAAAAACTTCAGCTTTCAGAAAATCCAGATTTGAATCAAATATTGAAGAACTGGGTCATTTTGACCAGAAATGGTTCTATGCCAACAGCATGTGCTAGGAAGTTACATTGCTGCACTAACTGCATGGGCCGCAGTCTTGCATTCGCTTTCCCAAGGATTAGTCCCATACTTGTTCCCCATGTACATTTTAATTGTATTAGAGTATTTAATTACACAATTTCATAGAACTCCTTGCTCTATGAAAGTTACAAGATTAAAAAAGAACAAAGTTAAAGATGTCTGGAAAATATTTGTTTAATGTTTGAAGCATTGAAATAACCCAGGAAAACTCAGGTTTATTCTTGATCAAAGGCTTTTTCTGTTTTGCTGAATAAAACTTTATTTTTATAAGCCACAAAGAAATTAAATTACATTTGCATAGAGAATTCTGAGTCCAACATTTAACTAACTTTCTGAGTGCTTGGTGTTGTATCCTTAATGCTTTTACAACATCGCTTTAAAATTAATTATGTTCAAGTTCTGGCAGTTTCGTGATGTTGTTACCTCAGAGCTTCAGGGTTTACTTAAGGAAAACAAAACAGCAGCAACTGAAATCACCTAAACAGTAGATTTAAAGGACTGACATAAGTAGAAAGAAAGTAGTTTTACTTAACATACGGAATTATGCATGTAAAATCTGTGTTATCATAATGCAATGTAAAGCTGGCTAGGGATCTCTGAGCAAAGCTTCAGGCTTTCTGAAAACTGTTCCTTGAGCCAACTTGTTTCCTACTTTCTCATGTCTTACTGGAAGACGAAGTGATCATAAGATTTAAACGTCACAAAAAGAAGCGATTCATACTACAAATAGGATGGATAGTCACTTAGAAGGAATTGTTTTTGCGCTGAAGAGGTTACCTAAGAGGCAGAGAATTGCTCTCCTAAAATACAGTACTTTTGAGCTGTAGGTGGCAGCAGTAATTGTATCGACCAAGGGCAATATGGACACATCTTTTTCTCTAAAAGCCTCAGGTTCTTGAAATGTGTGTTAACAGAGTGTGATAACTCAGACTCATTGCTCTCAGAAGGAATTCTGAAGGGACTTTAACTGTTGTACAAGAATATTATAGCAAAAGTCAACAATGCCATTACTAACAAACGTCAATTATAATAAAAGCTCAGCTGCATAGGAAGGCTGAGAGAATGGAAAGGCCTGGATTAATGGAATGTTAACAAGGTCATAGAATCAGAGAATCATAGAACAGTTAGGGTTGGAAAGGACCTCAAGATCATCTGAACACTGCCAGGGATGGAGCATCCACAACCTCCCTGAGCAACCTATTCCAGTGCCTCACCACCCTAACAGGAAAGAACTTCCTCCTTATATCCAATCTAAACTTCCTCTGTCTAAGTTTAAACCCATTACCCCTTGTCCTATCACTACAGTCCCTAATGAAGAGTCCCTCCCCAGCATCCCTATAGGCCCCCCTTAGATACTGGAAGGCTGCTATGAGGTCTCCACGCAGCCTTCTCTTCTCCAGGCTGAACAGCCCCAACTTCCTCAGCCTGTCTTCATACGGGAGGTGCTCCAGTCTCCTGGTCATCTTCGTGGCCCTCCTCTGGACTTGTTCCAACAGTTCCATGTCCTTGTTATGTTGGGGACACCAGAACTGCACACAATACTCCAGGTGAGGTCTCAAAAGAGCAGAGTAGAGGGGTCCAGAATAAGCGTTTAATCTTATCAGAAATTGCTTTATATGATGTTTGTTACAAAACTAATAATTAGGTTCAGTTTATAAGCACTACAATTTGATATTTTAAATTGGTCCTCATCTTAATGTTCCCTTGTGACTAGAACAAGGGAAACTGTCTTTGTAGTTCTATGCATTGTATCATGATTTACACTTTCCCAGAATAAATACGTAATTACGCATTTCTAAGCTGAAGTTTTATGTACAAAGTAAGAATTGTACCTATGCAAACTTACCAACACAGGCATGTTGTCTTCCACAGAGTTACAATTGTTTCTTTCCAGTGTCTGGTTCTGCTCTTTGCTTCAGGAGCATTGCAGGGCCTGTTTGTTGAAAAGTCTGTGGGTTTTGTCTAGCATGGGACCAAAAAACCAGTTGACACAGTTATTTGGTTTAGAGAATGACGGTAGAATGTCATGCCTATCCCTTAAATCAGGAATAGCTACATAAAAATGATAGTTTCAGAGGAAGAATGATAGGTATGGTGGCAGTTGTAACGTTTATTATCTAGAGCTATGAGCTTTTTTCCATTCATAGTTTTTAAGTTTAAGTAAGTCCTAAATCAGAGGGAGGAGGAACTTGGAGAACAAGCTCTTTCAGAGAGCAGGAGGTTCGACTAAAAGCCCCCAGAAACATAAAATCCTAGACGTCCCTTGAAGACGTTAAAAAATTATAGTGATGGTGAAGTTGCATCACTAGGAAAATTATTTAAAAGTGCCTGAGCATCAACAAGCATGGAAATAAACCTGCTACTTTTTTCCGTGTATGTATTTCAGTTCTAAGAATTGCATTCTGCGTAACAATAAAGGGTGTGGGTTTAGTACATTAACAGCTAAATGCTGTTGCATATTCACCTGCAGGTATGGGTATGTATGGAGCACTTACTTACCTTATTTTGCATGCCTGGTGAATTTGGTGACAAAACTATCCTTCAAGTCACCTTCAGAAAAGTTGAACTAAAGACTCTAAAATCTTAAATCTAAATTAATTAAAACTAGGAGATATCTACTACTGGAAACTATGTCACAAAGCATATATTCTGTACTTCACTAACTTATTCTTGATGTGCTAGTATTTATTTTTCAGCTTACTGAATACAGATGTCATTTCAGAGTTAGATAATTAGAATGTGACAGAAAAGTTGATAGTAGGAAACAAATTTTGGATTCATTTTAAATAGACACACAGAAGGTAAGTTCTATTTCTGAATTCTAAGCAGGTAAGCAGATGCAGAGAGAAATAGTTCATACAGTCACCTGCACTTGAAAGATCACATTTTTGCATAAAGAAGATTTTATACAAAGATACTACTTTATACAAATAAGATGCTATTTTATATAAAGAAGATATATTTGGATCAAATTGTTTAGTGCCTTCAACAAAAGCAAGAAGAAAAATTGATTGAAAGGCCTTCACATACTTCAGGAACACTTCTGAATCATCTGCTTCTTAATAAGTATAATTCTTAGAGACAAAAAACTGTCAAAGAAAAGTTTACCTTAAAAATCAGAGGATTTAGGGAAAGAGTGAGAGCAATCTGGTGTAGAGATCTTACTTACACTTTCAGATTTAGTTCTGAATGGAATTTTAGCTGTTTATAAAGGGTTGAGAAAGTAGGTTTACAAAGCAGCAATGGCTGGAATCAGGGTAATCTATGTTAAAAAAAAATCAGTTATACATTTTTATTGGGGATACTGAGCATGCAATAACCTCAACCATCTCACTTTTAAGAGGGCACAGAAATGGGAAGAACTAAAGAATTTTGCAGAACTTCTATTTAAATTGGTGTAAAAATCTGATGAACCTGGTTCTGAAAAGAATTTGCAGTGAGGACTTGTAGCTAATTACTGAGTTTGAATTACAGCTCAAAACTTGCTCTGATATCACACAGCCAAGTTATGTTGGATCTGAACAGTATGAATGGAGCTGTGTGAGAAGAAGCTGTAGGAAGCCTTGGCCAGGAGTTTGCTGTCTTAGCTTAGGAGCTGTACTGAAGCCTGGGCCTTGGCTTTGATCTTTGCCTGAGCTGTGCCTGGGTTCAGCCTTGTACTTTGCTGATTCCAGCCTTGTCTTGCTGACCTGACTTCTTGCCTTGTCCTTACACATACCTCATTATTACAGATGCGTGTGGTGATCATTGACCTATTGGGTGCTACATCACTGGACCAGTTCTCTTCTTGTTCAGGTACTGTGGGATTATGACCCTTGTCAGTGTGCTCCCTGCTTGGGCCTGCCTTGATTTTACCCTTGGCTCCTGGCTCATCCTTGCTGGTGGAGCAATCTGCTCTTTTGCACCCTGACAGTATGGTCAGGCCCTCCTTGAAAGAGGTGTCCAGGTAGAACACCTCATATTCTGGAAAATTTCTTACAAAACTTATGTCTTCTTTCCTTGTGATGGTCAAGGAAACTCTGAAGAATGTTAATAATCCACTTGTCACCTTTGTAATTCTGCTCTGCTGCAGTATCTGTAATGAAATATTTAAAGTCAGCTATTCAGAATTCAAAACACACTGGAGTATACTGTGAGTCTGCTACGTGCCTGAAACTTTCACATTTCATCACAAAGCATGATTCAACAAAAATCTCAGAAGTCATAGGAATTCAAAAAATCTGCAGGTTCACATTCCACATTTTTCAGAATGTGAGATTATTAGCATTTACCACACATGGCCATGAAATTGATTATTTCTAGTATTTCAAACCTAGGATATAGTCTTTACTTTGGCACTCCATACTTGTAAAGAAAAGGTAAGAAATTGGTTTAAATCTGTCCATATGCTCTGGGTAGATTACTTAGTGCACGGATGATAGGTGTTTGGTTTTGGGTCTGTTTTTTTTTTTTTTCTTTTCTATTTCAGGCAGTACTTTCATTTTATTAGGGATATACTGCTACGAAAAAAAAAAAGTACTAAAATGATGGAGTACTTTCAGATAATCATAGATAAAGGTTTCACAGCTATCTATGAGGAACACTCTGCTTAGGCAGTTTAATGTTACATTCCTGCTGTGTCAAGACAGATCAAGAGATTTATTTCTTGTGAAGAAACATGAGAGATCTGAATCCCAGCTTCTTCTCCATGAAAGAATACTGAAAGAAGGAATAGTAGCAGTAAGATAATTCTGATTAAAGCTGACTCTAAGTGGGTACTTTGAGAAATTTTGTCAAGAGCTGTGTAAGTACTTGATTAATCATACACAGATCTATCTGTAGGCTACAGTAACGAGGCATAGTCAATCAGAGGGAAAGTCAGATTTCATCTCTTTCAGAGGTGCTTCCTGCCATACTGAGGTGAATCTCCTGAAGTAACTTGGCTCTTTACACTGGAATCCTACTGTGCAGTCAGCTGAGCTGAGGGTATTCTTAGGCCAGTTAATGTGCATGTCAGTATAATGCTCTACATTATACAAGTAGGACAGACAAGATTTGCTAGAAGTCACCAGGTTATTTCTTGTTTGAAGTGGTGCTGCTTAATACTTGCCAGGAAATATTTCTGCCTTTTTTTGTCTCATCATTTACAAAACAAAACAAGAGAGAGGAAAATCCCTCCAGAATGGCTCTTTCAGCTGGGTGGGAGTCACATTGACTCCTGTGATTAACAAACTGAAAACTGGTTAGCTGCTGGCAGCCCAGGATTTTTGCATCTCTACTTTAGTTGGATATGTATGGAATAGGGAAAGTACCTTTATTTTGTCAAATTTGGTTTACTTCAAAAATTTCTAGTGTTTAAAATAAAAGCAGCAAGTTCACTCTAACCAGAAAAGTTTTTTATTATAAAGTAAACCTATAAAAAACTGATGACAAAATGTATTTTTCTGTGTTTTGTTCTTGCTGTCCTTCACAGTAGATCTGCAAAGCTAAGTTGCAGGAAGGCACAGTAAAGGATTGGAATAGTAAAAGCAGGGATTTTCCAGCTTCTATTCCTCAGGACGTAGCTGCTCTTTCCAATGACTTACCTAAAATTGTATTTTCTCAGACCATTTGTTCACAATGAACTATCTCTCTTACCCGTAGTTCTGCAGAACTACAACACCCCCAAGTCCTTCTCCGCAGGGCCGCTCTGAATCTCTGCCCAACCTGTAGCTGTGCCTGGGATTGCTCCGACCCAGGTGTAGGACCTTGCACTTGGCATGGTTGAACTTCATAAGGTTGGCATCAGCCCACCTCACAAGTGTGTCAAGGTCCCTCTGGATGGCATCTCTTCCCTGCAGTGTATCAACCAAACCACACAGCTTGGTGTCATCGGCAAATCCCACTGTCCATGTCACTGACAAAGATGTTAAACAAGACCGGTCCCAACACCGATCCCTGAGGGATACCATGCGTTACTGATCTCCAGCCAGACATCGAGCCGTTGACCACAACTCTTAGCGTGCAGCCATCCAGCCAGTTCTTTATCCACTGAGTGGTCCACCTATCAAATTGATATCTCTCCAATTTAGAGACAAGGATGTCATGCGGGACAGTGTCAAACACTTTGTACAAGTCCAGGTAGATGACATCAACTGCTCTACCCCTGTCCACCAGTTCCGTGGCCCCATCATAGGAGGCCACCAAATTGGTCAGGCAGGATTTCCCCTTAATGAAGCCATGCTGGCTCTCACCAAGCACCTTGTTGTTTTTCATGTGCCTTAGCATGCCTTCCAGGAGAATGTGCTCCAAGATTTTGCCAAGCACAGAGGTGAGACTGACTGCTCTGTAATTCCCCCAGTCTTCCATTTTCCCCTTCTTGAAAATGGGGGTTATATTTCCCTTTTTCCAGTCATCAGGAGCTTCACCTGGCTGCTATGATTTTTCAAATATGATGGCCAGTGGCTTAGCAACTTCATTCGCCAGCTCCTTCAGGACCCATGGATGGATTTCATCGGGTCCCATGGACTTGTGCACTTTCAGGTTCTTACGATGGTCTCAAACCAGATCCTCTCCTACAGTGGGCCCAAGATCTTCATTCTCACAGTCCCTGCGTCTGCCTTCCAAGACTTGGGTGGTGTGGTCAGAGCATTTGCCAGTGAAGACCGAGGCAAAGAAGTCATTAAGAACCTCAGCCTTCTCCCAATCCAGGGTAGCCAGTTCTTCTTGTAAACTTTAATGCTAGCAATACAAAGACAGCTTAGTTAATATTGTACTAGTAGCATCTGGGAATGATGCGAGGACATTAGGTATGCAACTAGTGTTTCAAAGCATGTACTATTAGCATCTCAAACGTGGCACTTACAAAGAGTGTAATTGGACAGCTGATGAATTGAGAATGCTTCCTCACAATTTCTTTGATTTGCCTTTCTTCCAAATAGTCTCTTTGGTCTTCCTTCAGATTTAGGATAATCTTTGTTCTACAGCCATGGCGTTCCCCTTGAGTGAAATCTGAGAGTTTTAGTGACAGCACAAATGGCCAAATAGCAAGTTTTTTTCTGAAATTCAGAGCTAATATAATTGTCATAAGAAATTCTTAATCATAACTGACTACATGAAGATGGTGAACTGGTGCTTCATACGTAATTCTGTGCTCCAACAAATGCAACAACTATAGCAATTACACCATTTCAATGTGTACTTCCCCCAGTTTTCAAAACCCTCATGGAAATTTATTATGTTTAAACTTTTTCTTTAAATGTAGTACATATTATAAAATGAAATACAGCAGTGGAGCTGTATTGCGTGATACCACCTTCATTCTCTTGCTTTATAAAGTTCAGACAGTCATTATTTCCCAGACAGGGCAAATTTGCTGCTAAAGTTAGATACTATTACATTAGATTGTGTGCCTGTGCTCCCACTGCTGTTCTGCAGTGTTTTCACTTGACATTAGCCAGCCTCGAATTGAAGGTGACATACAATCTGCCTTTTTTCTTTTGTGAGCTCGGTCACATTTGCAATCAGGCAGAGAAGAAGCTGACCCCAAATCAACCAGTCCTGAAGACAGCAGCACAAGCAATATTTCCATAAAAGCTCCACTGCTGGGCATCACAGTAGTAATAGGGTCAGCTTTGGTCATCCTGTGCCTGAATCCATGATGAGAGTACAGTTGTGCTCTTTGGGCCAGTCATTTCCAGAATCTAGCTTGTTTGGATCAGTCAAGGCCTTGAGTCCGATTTTGTCCAGAGACTAAACCAGAAGGCTTAAGCATTCTCAGGATAGACTTAGGAATTCAGGCAGTGTTTTACTGGCTGAGTCACATTAATGGCTAGATAGCTTGCAGCCAATGAATTGCAAACTGGCTCCCTCAGAAAGGTTTTCTTGCTGGAATAGTCAGTGTTCATGAGGTACTATTTCAGCCTGGAAGGCAAGAGTCCTCTTCATCCATTGGTTGATCTTCAGTTTGCACAGGTTCAGTGTTAATAAGAATAAACATAGCTGAACACTTACTGCATGTATATTTATACACACACACAACTGTAGTATATGGCTTTTTAAACAATGTAAAAATACAAGTAATTTTGGATATATGTACTGAGAGTGAAGGACAGAAGATATAATTACTGTTTCAGATGTATCCATTGTATATGTGTTCCAATGTATATTTTGGATTTTTGCTTCTGATTTCTAATTTGCTTAAGATGGAGATAGAATACGATGAATAATGGTTTAATCTAGAGGAAATTAGTAGGCTTTTTAATGTAGTCAGTTTAAACTTATGAAGCTTAACCATGCCAAGTGCAAGGTCCTACACCTGGGTTGGAGCAATCCCAGGCACAGCTACAGGTTGGGCAGAGAAGAGATTCAGAGCAGCCCTGCGGAGAAGGACTTGGGGGTGTTGGTCTACGGGAAAATGAACATGAGCCGGCAGTGTGTGCTTGCAGCGCAGAAAACCAACCGTATCCTGGGCTGCATCAAAAGGAGCGTGACCAGCAGGTCGAAAGAGGTGATCCTGCCCCTCTACTCTGCTCTTGTGAGACCTCACTTGGAGTATTGTGTACAGTTCTGGTGGGGATGCTGGGGAGGGACTCTTCACTATGGACTGTAGTGATAGGACAAGGGGTAACGGTTTCAAACTTAAACAGGGGAAGTTTAGGTTGGATATAAGGAAGAAGTTCTTTACTGTTAGGGTGGTGAGGCACTGGAATGGGTTGCCCAGGGAGGTTGTGAGTGTTCCATCCCTGGCAGTGTTCAAGGCCAGGTTGGACAGAGCCTTGTGTGGGATGGTTTAGTGTGAGGTGTCCCTGCCCATGGCAGGGGCTTGGAACTAGATGATCCTGAGGTCCTTTCCAACCCTAACTATTCTATGATTCTATGACTATATTAGAAAGCAAGAAAAGTTATCACAAGATTTGATTTATTATCATTAATTAACTTTCCATTTACATTCTGGAACATCCCATAGTTTAAATTTTACAGTTATGACAAAATAAGAAAGACTGGACACTGTCCTTTACCTGAAAGGCCACCTGTATAGGTATACTCTGAGGTAATGATTTAATATTAAGCTTGAAATTTCTTTGGGAAAATAACAGATACTTGCTTAATTGGTATAATGGTGAGACTAATATGGACTCACAATCCATTAAAGTCAGAATAATATTGCAAGGCAACACATTTTATTGAAGTGTTGTAGAGTGCCTTCTGTTGATCATTTAATGGTAACCAAGTCTGAAACCACCCAAAGATGTAGAGTTCCTATTTAAGATATGCTCATATTTAATGTTCCTATGTAAGTTATGCTTAAACAGCCCACTTTATTAACCTGTTTTGAATAAAGACCATGAGAGCCTTGTGTCTCACTATTAGCTGGTTTTATTTTGCCCACAGTTGTCTTCTGTCACAGCTGTGAGAAAGAGAGAAAACAAGAAACAGAATTAGGGTGACTAGAAAGATTATGACAAGATTATGTTTGAATTTTCCAAAGGGAAGTGATGGAAAGAAACACACTGTAGCCACATTTCAGCTTACTTTAGCAGAGCAACTAATCTTCATGAGCTAAGTCTGTCAGTAAAAGAATCGCTGTTATCACTCATCGTTCTGCAGAATTGACTCTATGTAGGTAACCTTCAATCCAAGCTTTTTTATAAAAATCAGCCATTACTTGGTAGAAACATGCAGCAGGAGAGGGAGAGTAGAGAGAAACTGATCAAGACTTCTTAGGCATGGAGCAAGTCAAGACAGGCGCTGAGGGTGTATTACTTTGACATACCAAAGGCTGACTGGGTTTGCTAGGCCATATGTTAGAGGCAAACAGCCTCCTCATTTGTTGTTTAGAAACTATGATCCTGATCCTACACTTCAAAAGATCTTTTATAATTTATCCTTACAGAAGGTAAGTAAAATGCTACCTACTCAAAATAGGGTTGACTTATATTGATATTGCACAAATACAAATGATAAGGGTAAACTCAGAGAATCACAGAAGGTTTGAGTTTGGAAGGAACCTCTGGAGGTCATCTCATCCAACCCCTCTGCTCCAGCAGGGCCACCTAGAGCAGGTTGCCCATGATTATGTCCACTAACAGCAGCTCTGAAATGAACTCATTGAAGGGTGACATCCCTTTGCAGTCATGCAAACTGGAACCACAGCTGCCTCAGAAAGAATTTTAAAGCTAGATGTCCTGCAAGAGCAGCTGATTCTGCCCCTCACACATGGCCTCTCCTCAAAGAGCACTGAAGAACAGAAATGCTCTCTTTGTGAATGGGGCTGTTTGGCTAAAGTGTGTTAATGTACTCTTCATGATTTTGAATGCAAATGAAGATAGTAGCACCCTAAGTTGTAAGATCAATCCATTAAAGGAAAGGAGAAGCTTAGAAAATATGTTACTAACACACTAATGAGGTTTCCTCCTTGGTGCTTGCATTATTGCTGCAATGGGCAAAGGGAGGAATATGGGTCTCTGTGTATGCCCTGCTACCCATCTACGAGCTGGAACATGAGGGTTCAGTATGAAGTCTCTCTAGTTTGCAATGCTGTCAGAATTCACCAGATGGGGCTAATAAAGCAAGTATAAGTATTCCATATAGAAGTTATACTGAACAAATAGGGAGAGAGCAACATATATTTGTATATATGGCATAGGAGTTTAAAACGTTTTTTTTTTTTAGTTAACCCACTCAATGAGTCCATTATTTATAATAGAAACTTTGTTTCAATAATTTTCTATGAACTGTATGCTCGACTATTCAACCATTCACCATACCACCCCCCCGAAATCAACAGCTGTCTCAGGAAATCTGTGCATTAGATTAGGCTTGGTTGGTTGGTTTTGGGTGGGTTTTTTTCAATCTCTAAACAACCTTACATACATCAAAATGGAAGGGTATATGTGTTGTCTTCTGTTTCTAGATATTACGCTTTTTTCTATGGTTAAATAAAAATACAAATAAAACTTAAAAAAATTAGTTTAAGCATATAAAAGTGTACAGCTTTCCCTTTTCATGTGGTACATGAATAAAGAGACTGATCCTGTCTCCTAACTCCACCTCCCAGATTTAGTTTCATGTACAGACTCTGAACATACTAAGACATTGCAGTAAAGTTTTAGTTAGCTGTTTTTTGAGAAAGGCAGTTCCTGCGTGCCAGTGCATCTGTCAGATGTCCTCATCTGTGTCAAATGACCGAATCAGGAAGTTAGTATCTGAAAACTGAAAGTACTTGCCTGTGAAATATAGAATCATAGAATAGTTAGGGTTGGAAAGGACCTCAAGATCATCTAGTTCCAAACCCCCTGCCACGGGCAGGGACACCTCACACTAAACCATCCCACACAAGGCTTCATCCAACCTGGCCTTGAACACTGCCAGGGATGGAGCACTCACAACCTCCCTGGGCAACCCATTCCAGTGCCTCACCACCCTAACAGGAAAGAATTTCCTCCTGATATCCAATCTAAACTTCCCCTGTTTAAGTTTTAACCCGTTACCCCTTGTCCTGTCACTACAGTCCCTGATGAAGAGTCCCTCCCCAGCATCCCCATAGGCCCCCTTCAGGTACTGGAAGGCTGCTATTAGGTCCCCATGCAGCCTTCTCTTCTCCAGGCTGAACAGCCCCAACTTTCTCAGCCTATCTTCATACGGGAGGTGCTCCAGTCCCCTGATCATCCTTGTGGCCCTCCTCTGGACTTGTTCCAACAGTTCCACGTCCTTTTTATGTTGAGGACACCAGAACTGCACACAATACTCCACGTGAGGTCTCACAAGAGCAGAGGGGCAGGATCACATCCTTTGACCTGCTGGTCACGCTCCTTTTGATGCAGCCCAGGATACGGTTGGCTTTCTGGGCTGAGAGCGCACACTGAAGCCGGCTCATGTTCATTTTCTCATTGACCAGCACCCCCAAGTCCTTCTCTGCAGGGCCAGTCTGAATCTCTTCTTTGCCCAATCTGTAGCCGTGCCTGGGATTGCTCCAGCCCAGGTGTAGGACCTTGCACTTGTCATGGTTGAACTTCGTAAGGTTGGCATCAGCCCACCTTACAAGTGTGTCAAGGTCCCTCTGGATGGCATCCCTTCCCTCTAGTTTATCAACTGGACCACATAGCTTGGTGTCATCGGCAAACTTGCTGAGGGTGCACTCAATCCCACTGTCCATGTCAGTGATGAAGATGCTAGACAAGACCGGTCCCAACACTGATCCCTGAGGGACACCACTTGTTACTGGTCTCCAGCCAGACATTGAGCCATTGGCCACAACTCTTTGCATGCAGCCATCCAGCCAGTTCTTTATCCACTGAGTGGTCCACCTATCAAATTGATATCTCTCCAATTTAGAGACAAGGATGTCGTGCAGGACAGTGTCAAACGCTTTGCACAAGTCCAGGTAGATGACATCAGCTGCTTTACCCTTGTCCATCTGTTCCGTAGCCCCATAGAAGGCCACCAAATTGGTCAGGCAAGATTTCCCCTTAGTGAAGCCATGCTGGCTGTCACCAAGCACCTTGTTGTTTTTCATGTGCCTTAGCATGCCTTCCAGGAGAATGTGCTCCAAGATTTTACCAGGCACAGAGGTGAGACTGACTGGTCTGTAATTCCCCGGGACTTCCATTTCCCCTTCTTGAAAATGGGGGTTATATTTCCCTTTTTCCAGTCATCGGGAGCTTCACCTGACTGCCATGATTTTTCAAATACAATGGCCAGTGGCTTAGCAACTTCATTCGCCAGCTCCTTCAGGACCCGCGGATGGATTCCATCAGGTCCCACGGATTTGTGCGCGTTCAGGTTCTTAAGATGGTCTCGAACCAGATCCTCTCCTACAGTGGGCCCAAGATCTTCATTCTCACAGTCCCTGCGTCTACCTTCTAAGACCAGGGTGGTGCGGTCAGAGCCTTTGCCAGTGAAGACCGAGGCAAAGAAGTAATTCAGAACCTCAGCCTTCTCCAAATCCTGTGTAGCCAGTTCTCCTGAAAGCTTCCTCAGGGGCCCTATGTTGTCCCTAGTCTCTTTTTTGTTTGCTACATACCTGTAGAATCCCTTCCTGTTATCCTTAACATCCTGGGCTATATGTTAAACTAATGCTCTCTATTAACAAGCAATTTTATCATTATTGCTATCAAACGACATGAAAATACATCAATATTTAGTAAGTATCTACCTTATATTTGATGTTAACATGTTATACCTACTTATGAAAAAAAAAATCAGTAAAAAAATAGACATCAGATGTATTTAACTAAACTGACTGAACAGCTATTGGGAAATTACATTAATCACGTTATACCTAGCACTTGTTCGTATAAGGATGGAGGCAAAAGACAGGGAATGTCACACCATTACTGATTACTTGATTACTGGTAAGTATATGTTACAGAAGACTACATTGTATGAGTTGGATAAGGATGATAGTTTCAGGTAAACCAGAAAAGCAGGGACGCAAGAGCCTACTCTACATAGGTAATCTTCAAACCACACTTTTCTTTAGTAATCCCATCATCTTCTTTATATGTGCAGAGAGAGAGAGTATAGAGAAAATAAGCAAGTTTCATTAAACATGGAAGAAGTCAGACTTCCAGTTAGACAGGCAGTTAGACTGAGTGCTGGTAAGTTTTTATGATGAATGATATTTTTTGTATGATGAAATTATAATGTGCTTATGATAAGAATACATGCATCATATCAATAAATCCCCATTCTCCTCAGCCAGCCTCTCTTTTGTCTTGTAGATGACAAAATCGCTATAATGAAAAAGGTCAGAAAATTTGCATTTGGAAGTTTTTGTCTAAACAGTTTGACAGTTCCACTCACTAATCTTCCAGCTCCTAGATATGAGTAAGTTCTGGACACCAGATGGATGGCAAAGACTTGTGAATTTAACTTGTGCCCTTCTCAACTTACAAACCAAAGTCATGAGCGTGACCATAATAATGACCATTATGAAGCCAGCAGATAATTCAGAAAAATAAGCTCTCCTTTCTTTATACATGCAGTGATTCTATTAGTGCTGAATGAACAGCCTGTATTATGCAGTATCCAAAACTCCTGTGCTTCAGTGAGCTTATTGAGACTCAGAAAAAATCACATTAGAAGATCATTTATCTAAAACTTCAGTGCTTCATCCAAAACAATTTGGAGAGAGTCATTCCAGCCATGGAACTGAAATTATACTTATTACACTGATGGAGAATCTCCTTCTATGACTAAACAGAAAGCAGATAGCCATTCTTCTTCTGAAGCTCTCTGCAACAACTTCGAGATAATACTGCCTCATGTGAGAAAGGTGATAAGGGAAGGTAGAATGTGCTAACAAGTTTTCAATTTCTCTTTGAGAAACACACCAAAGCAACAGAGAAGGATCTCATCATCAGTTAGGCAGACGACCTGGAGGAGACTGAGGAACCTAGGGTAAATTTAAGACATCATAAACATACCTCTCTTACGTGCAAAATGCTCAGAGGCTCTTGATTCACCTTTTAGATCTTACTCACTTCTTTGTTTTAGGCTGGTAATGTTTCCCTTTCCTTGGCTGTTAAAGTCTGTTCTCTCCAAGGACACCTTCCTCAGCTTTCCTTATTTCCTGGTCTGCTTAGGGAGTCTTAAAACACACAATGGCAACAACTTTGCTCGCATGGATGGCTGTTAACTGTTACACCAAGTACAGGTTGCTTGGCTGACCTACAACACCTATCAGTAACCATGTATTATGATAACATGATAACCACAAGCTTCTCAATGAAAACCAGCTCAGTTAAATAGCTGATTCTGGTAGAAAAAAAAAACAATTTTGAAACATTTATGTACTGAATCTTTTGTTGCTTAAATTAAAAATATGTAAGAGTCTACCGAAGACTGCAGTTTAGGAGTGTTCTTAACCTTATCGATGGCACTACATTCTCACACTGCAGCACCGATAAGCATCACTGGCTAGAAATTCCAGTTCTGTAAGAAAATCAATCATTGCTGCTGGCCAACAGTCAGACCTTACTAATTCATAGGTTTCTCATTCCTCACATGGATTACAGCAATACTGTGTATGGATGTCTTCCATATTTAGGGAGTTTTGAGAAGTACATAATGCTGTAGTCCACCTTAAAAACACAAGCTATTTGCAGATGTATCACAACCGATCTCTCTGGCTTTCCATATAATTTAAATTAAATTAATTATCTCAGTCTTATCTTCAGAGACCATAATTTCCAGGACAGCTACAGCTTCAAGATAAGCACTTGACAAGAACAGTGCTTTCACTATGGAGGTATGGTAGTCTGTTCCAGAGGCAACTTGGAGAGAGCTGAGTGCAAACATCAATATGAAGCCTTCCAAAACCACAGCAGAATTCACTGTTACCCAATCCCAACTGCAAAGCAGACTTCTTTTACCTTGTCTTCTTCAATCCACATGTCTGTTTTATAAAAATACCCATTTATTTCTAAGTAATAACCCTCCCCAACTATGAAAACAAAATGTTTCACATGCTCTTGCTCTGGAGGAGTGATGAGAATACAAACAACATGCAATGTATTCTAGCGTAGCAGAAACTTGATAACAGCCTTTCATTTTGTAATACACATCATACTGCATTATCTCACGTATTTAGTGTTAAATGTATGTAGTGGTTAAGAAAAGATTCTTAACGCAAATAAAGTGCTACAAAACTAAGCCATAACATTTTCTCATGATGAAAGCAAGTTAGAAGTACTTTAAAATCCATGTAAGTCATTGGAAACAGATTTCCAACACTGTAATTATTTTTCTTCTCCCCATACTAAATGGAACTTGCATGCCATTCCCCTCATCAGCATCAATCTTTTGAGTAGTTCAGATGCGTCGCTTACATAACTTTCTATGCCTCTGCCTGTTAGTAATTCACACATATTCATGATTTGTTAAAATTTGACACATTGCAAAGTTTTTGACTCTTACAACTCTTAAGCCAGTCACCCATTAAATGCCTAAACTGATTTTAGCATCAGAAGTCCAAGCAAGACTTGTCAGACTTAACTATAGTTGACAGACACTGCAAAGATGGTCTCCTGGTTTCTATATCAGAATCTACAGGCAGTGCACACCAGAATAGATACCGTTTGCATGATGGCATATGGGTGTAGTCACCATCCTCCCTGGTAAAAGCATCACTAAGATCAGTTGTTACACTCCTCAGCAAGTAACAGATAGCATTCAAATTAAAGCACTGAAAATTTTTGTTGATAACTGTACTGTATTGCCTAAGTTTTAAGGCTGCAGTTTCCTTATGGCCAGCAAAAGCACAACACTACATCCTGAAAAGCTGCAGGACCAATTTATGCCCTGCATATGTCAATCTCAAAGGACCACACTACTTTATTGATGTTTTATTGTTCACTCATGCATTAATGAGTGAATTTTTCTCATATCCGTTTTTCAATTTGCCAAAACATTTATGAGAAGCAAAGGCATGATGCAGCATGATACTGACTGACCTGTATTTACTGGTTACACAGGGCATAGAAAACAGCACATCTAGCAGTGTCCTCATGGGATCATTTCAGAACTATCATCTTTGGTTAGCTTGAAACAGAAGAATTTACGAGTGGTACAGAGAATTTTTTTCAGAAGGCTTATCTCTGTAATCTCCTTTCCCCATTCTTTGACCAAGTATTTGATGACTATTGTTGGTGATGCTGTACAATAGTGTTCTTGTGACTTGCAGCTGTGTTTTTCAAATGAATGTTTGCGTTGGATTCTCAGTGGAATCTCTCAGCAGCTTCTATTGATGTTTCTTGGCAAATGTTAAACACTACATCAATTCTTTGACTTTCTGCACCATCATATACTGCTGATAACCAGGTACTTGTTAGCTTTGTTTATTCTTTGGATCACACTCATTCCATCAGTGACAGAGGGCCTGCTGTAGTTACAGTACAATTTGCATTCCACATGGTTCCTCTAACAAAGTTGCCTGCATTGTTCTTCAAAGTGATCTATCCAATGTTGTCAGTGTGTGAGTATGCCTGCTTAGAGTAATGATTTTTTTTTTTAAATCTTATTATGATTATGAAGAGATTCTTGCAATTCCTCTTCTTTTGGTGACTGAAAACATTCTTGCCTTCTCTCTGGAAGTCCATTAATGAAATTTCCACATGCAAGAACCATGCTCAGTCCAATTCTTAATATAATTGCAGGTCTGCTCACCTACTTTATGTGAGATTATCAATACCACCTAGCAAGGCTGGCTGATAACTTGACAAAATCTATTGGCTATTATTGATTTGTTTTAATCTTAAGAATTTCAAGCAAGGCTTCAATACCTGACCACCTTTTGGAAGTTTGATTAGCTTGTACTTGTACAGGTATTTACTCAGATACATACTCTACTCTGCATGAATTAACCTGGAGAACTTTGGCTGTTTCATGTCTCTCAGCTACCTTGTACTACTATTTTGATGGTCAGCAGCAAAAGAGTATTAAGCTGCAAACTAAAACTCTTTGAACTAAATTAATTTGAAACAATTGATTTGAAATCCCTTTAACCCCTTGGAGTCTGAATGGACTTCTGTGGTTGAGCTGACCTAGTAGAAAGAAGAGGAGGTCCTGCTTCCCTCCAGCTCTGTTGTGCATTCCTGTCCCTGCACTTACACAGTCCCTGTTTTTCATTTAACTCTACTAATTTCACATTTTCAGAGAGTTTAATTCTCTATCCATTTATCTTTCAGAAATGTCTCATTACGGGCCAGATGAGCACTGCTGCTTGGGAGGGAAGTAGCAGCAGCAGATAGTCACAGTCAAGAAAGTAGAGAGCAAGACAATGCCTTTGGTAGCAGCTGCATTACAGCAACACAGCTACAGCATGAAACTATACCTTTAAAGTGTGCTTTTACTATTAATATGGTGATCTAACTGTGCTGCTCGTCTTCCCCTGGTTGCACATTCCCAAGTCCCTCTTTATTTTGACCCTAGCAATTCTTTGATGAGTTGCATCGGTCTGGCTGCTGATCAACAGTTTGCTTACCCAAGAACCTGTGATTTCTTTGTGTGTGTTAGTTTTCAAGTGGATCTGACTCACCCTTTGGTTCCATGGTTACTAGAACTGATACAAGGGAGGTAATGGAGATATGTACCTGAAGATAGGAGTCAAACCCTTTCTTACAGATGGAGATCAGTCTTAGATTAGTTTGAGTCAATCATGAAGCTCTCATTAGTCAAGCTCTTTAAGCTGACACTGCTGCCAAAAGAAACAGTCCTGCCTCTGCCCAGTGAAAACAATCTTTCTAATCCTACACAACTTCCACCTGACGTTGATGTGGTTCACTGTGTAACACAGCTGCTTGTACAGCTGCATGAAGATACAAATGCCTGTTTGCCTCTATACAAACACCCGTAGCATGGGGAACAAACAAGAGGAATTAGAGATGTGTGCACGTCTACGGGGGTATAATATAATAGGCATCACAGAAACATGATGGGATTGCTCCTATGACTGGAGTGTTGGAATGCAAGGTTACAGGCTCTTTAGAAAAGACAGGCCCGGCAGGCAGGGAGGGGGAGTTGCTATCTCTGTTAGGGATAGGCTGGAGAGTGTGGAACTCTGTCTGGGGACAGGTGAGCAGTCAACAGAGAGTTTGTGGGTCAGGGTTAAAGGGAGAACAGCGATGGGAGACATTACTGTGGGGATCTGTTACAGGCCGCCTGATCAAGAGGAACCTGCGGATGAAGCACTTTACAGACAGATAGGAAAAGCCTCACGCTCACAGGCCCTTGTTCTCATGGGGGACTTCAACCACCCTGATACCTGTTGGAGCGACAGTACGGCCTGGCACAAGCAATCCAGGAGGTTCCTTGACTGTGTGGAAGACAACTTCCTTCTGCAAGTAATAGAGGAGCCAACAAGGAGAGGTGCCATGCTTGACCTCATGCTCACCAACAGGGAAGGGCTGGTTGGAAATGTGATGCTCCAGGGCAGCCTTGGATGCAGCAATCACAATATGGTCGAATTCGAGATCATCAGGACAGTGAGAAGAGTGTGCAGCAAGCTCACTGCCCTGGACTTCAAGAGAGCAGACTTTGGCCTCTTCAGGAACCTGCTTAGTAAGGTTCCATGGCATACAGCCCTAGAGGGCACGGGGGCCCAAGATTGTTGGTTGATATTCAAGGATCAGCTGCTACAACCTCAGGAGTGTTGCATCCCAACTAGAAGGAAGTGCAGCAGGAGGGCCAGGAAACCTCCTTGGATGGATAAGGAGCTGCTGAGAAAAATTCAAAGGAAAAAAGAGGCTTATAAAAGGTGGAAGCAAGGACAGGGGGCCTGGGTAGAGTACAGGGATGTTGTCTGGGAAGCTAGGGACAAGGTTAGGAAAGCTAAGGCCCAGTTAGAATTAAACTTGGCTAGGGATGTTAAGGATAACAGGAAGGGATTCTATAGGTACGTAGTGAATAAAAGACAGACTAGGGACAACGTAGGCCCCCTCCAGAAGCTATCGGGAGAACTGGGTACACAGGATTTGGACAAAGGATTAGGTTCTGAATGACTTCTTTGCCTTGGTCTTCACTGGCAAAGCCTCTGACTGCACCACCCAGGTCTTAGAAGGTAGATGCAGGGACTGTGAGAATCAAGACCTTGGGCTCACTGTAGGAGAGAATCTGGTTCGAGACCACCTTAAAAATCCGAACGCGCACAAGTCCATGGGACCTGATGAAATCCATCCGTGGGTCCTGAGGAGCTGGCGAATGAAGTTGCTAAGCCACTGGCCATCATATTTGAAAAATCATGGCAGTCAGGTGAAGTTCCCGATGACTGGGAAAAGGGAAATATAACCCCCATTTTCAAGAAGGGGAAAATGGATGACAAAGGGAATTACAGACCAGTCAGTCTCACCTGTGTGCCTGGCAAGATTTTGCAGCACATTCTCCTGGAAGGCATGCTAAGGCACATGAAAAACAACAAGGTGCTTGGTGAGAGCCAGCATGGCTTCACTAAGGGGAAATCCTGCCTCACCAATTTGGTGGCCTTCTATGATGGGACTACCTAACTGGTAGACAGGGGTAGAGCAGTTGATGTCATCTACCTGGACTTGTGCAAAGCGTTTGACACTGTCCCACATGACATCCTTGTCTCTAAATTGGAGAGATATCAATTTGATAGGTGGACCACTCAGTGGATAAAGAACTGGCTGGATGGCTGCATGCAAAGAGTTGTGGCCAATGGCTCAATGTCCGGCTGGAAACCAGCAACGAGTGGTGTCCCTCAGGGATCGGTGTGAGACCAGTCTTGTTTTAACATCTTTGTTGGTGACATGGACAGTGGGATTGAGTGCACCCTCAGCAAATTTGCCAATGACACCAAGCTGTGTGGTTTGGTTGATAAGCTGCAGGGAAGAGATGCCATCCAGAAGGACCTTGACATGCTTGTGAGGTGGGCTGATGCCAACCTTACGAAGTTTAACCATGCCAAGTGCAAGGTCCTACAGCTGGGTCGGAGCAATCCCAGGCACAGCTACAGGTTGGGCAAAGAAGAGATTCAGAGCGGCCCTGTGAAGGACTTGGAGGTCTTGGTCGATGAGAAAATTATCATGAGCTGGCTTCAGTGTGCGCTTGCAGCCCAGAAAGCCAACCGTATCCTGGGCTGCATCAAAAGGAGCGTGACCAGCAGGTAGAAGGAGGTGATCCTGCCCCTCTACTCTGCTCTTGTGAGACCTCACGTGGAGTATTGTGTGCAGTTCTGGTGTCCTCAACATAAAAAGGACATGGAACTGTTGGAACAAGTCCAGAGGAGGGCCACGAGGATGATCAGGGGACTGGAGCACCTCCCATATGAAGACTGGCTGAGGAAGTTGGGGCTGTTCAGCCTGGAGAAGAGAAGGCTGCATGGAGACCTCATAGCAGCCTTCCAGTATCTGAAGGGGGCCTATAGGGATGCTGGGGAGGGACTCTTCATTAAGGACTGTAGTGATAGGACAAGGGGTAATGGGTTTAAACTTAAACAGGGGAAGTTTAGATTGGATATAAGGAGGAAATTCTTTCCTGTTAGGGTGGTGAGGCACTGGAATGGGCTGCCCAGGGAGGTTGTGAGTGCTCCGTCACATCCATGCCAGTGTTCAAGTCCAGGTTGGACAAAGCCTTGTGTGGGATGGTTTAGTGTGAGGTGTCCCTGCCCATGGCAGGGGGGTTGGAACTGGATGATCTTGAGGTCCTTTGCAACCCTAACTATTCTATGATTCTATAAGGTCAGAACAATGAGGTGAGTTATCTGACAACCAGTTTTTCAGGTTACCGTTTCAGGTCACCTCCCCAGCCTAGCTCTGCGTGCAGCTGGCAGCTGGAGGTGGTGCAAAGCTGGAGGAATGCCTATGCTGTCTTCTTCAAGGGCAGCGTGGGCTTGACATGAAGCGTCAAATCACAGCTGCACGCTTCCATTTGCTGTCTCAACTGATTACCCGCGGGACGCCCCATCGGGGTTCAGCAGCTCCACCTGACCAGGCTTGCAGGCGCTGGCGGGTGCTCCGGCAGTAACGTGTGGAAAACCAGCCCATGGACATAGCGAGGGTGACGGCGCCTCACTCTGACCTCTCACCCGGGAGCCATCAGCCCCGCATTAGCGGCTCTGCCCCAGCACAGGCGGACACCTCCGATTCCAGCGCGGTCCCTCAGGCGGGGCCGGTTACGCCCTCACCCCACGCACCGCCCACGTCCTGAGGCAACGGGTCCCTGTGAGCGCGCAGGGCGCTCCTCACACCCTGCAGCCCGAGCCCGCGCCCCGGCTCTCTCTGTGCCCTCAGCGGCTCACCTTCACCGCTACCCCTCAGCGGCTCACCTTCACCGCTCCCCCTCAGCGGCGCACCTTCACCGCTCCCCCTCAGCGGCTCACCTTCACCGCTCCCCCTCAGCGGCTCACCTTCACCGCTCCCCCTCAGCGGCGCACCTTCACCGCTCCCCCTCCGCGCCCCATCACCGCACGCAGTGACCCCCGCGACCCGGGGCCCCGCCCTCCCCCGCGAGGGCCCACCCAAGGGCAGGCGAGGCGCCCTGCCGTGTGCGCAGACCCGCAGTAAACAGGCGCCGCCGCTCCTCCCCCTTACGTCGTTTGCGTGGCCTCCTCCGCGCACGGCCGGGTGAGCGCCGGCGGCGGCGGTTGCGCAGTGGCGCTACATCCGGGCACTGGGGCAGGATGAATGCTTCTTTCCAAGATGGCGGCGGAGGGAGGAGGGAAGGAGATGAACGAGATTAAGACCCAGTTCACCACCCGGGAGGGGTTGTACAAGCTGCTGACCCATTCGGAGTACAGCCGACCTAACCGGGTGCCCTTCAATTCACAGGGCTCCAACCCGGTCCGCGTTTCCTTCGTCAACGTCAACGACCAGAGCGGCAACGGGGACCGGCTCTGCTTCAATGTGGGCCGGGAGCTCTACTTCTATATCTACAAAGGGGTCCGCAAGGTACCGGGGCTCGATCTCTAGGCTGAGGGGGGAGTGGTGGCGACCGCGCGCCGGCCGCCTGCCTGCCGAGGGCCCGACGGCTGCCGGGGAGCGTGGGAGCCCCGCCGCAGGAGCCGCACCGTGGGCGGGGGGCCGAGGCCGCCCGGTTGGGCCGTCTCTTCTCCGACCCTCTGGCGCCTGGCAGCTTTTCGGTTGCGGCCCGGTTGTGGCTGGGATTTGAGCCGCTTTCCCGATTAACTGGCCTGCGGTGTAGCGGCTAGGGTAGGGGCAGCGAAGGCCTGGCTTGGAGGGCTGTGTGACGGGACTGGCGCTGGCTCAGTACTAGCGGGCCACGTCAAGTACGGTGTCACCAACGGTTGTTTGTGTGTGTGAGCCTTTGGAGGGATGCGATTGTTTGGGTCCTCCATGGCGTGCAGGAGTGAAGGTTGGCTTTCTATTGGCAAGACAACTCTGGGCCTCCTTCCCCTGCTGCTTCAGGTCTGAGTTTGCTGAATACTGATGCCTGTCATAATTACAGTGCTGTCAATCCCTGCTTCCAGAATCTTTCTAGCTTTGATTGAATGGCTACAATATTAACTGTAATTTTAGGCCTTCACTGTGACTTTGAAGTGTGAACTGATGTTAGGATTGTTTTTAAATGGGAGCAGTGGGATGAGCAGAGTTTTAAATGTCAGATGATTAACACGGATAAAGTTGCTTTTACAGGCAAGAACCATTGATGCACTTGATAGAGACTCTTTAGCTGGCATTATTTGATGCAGGACTAACAGAGTATGGATTTGATCTTTTGGATCACCACATTTATGAACAAACACTTTCTACCTGTTATTTCTTAAGGTCCTTGATTTTATGGGATTTAGAGGAGGATTCAGAATTTGTCATGCTGAGTGAACCTGTGTCACTCCTGATGTATGTAAATGCAGGTACAATGGTTGTCAGTTTTCTGTTTCATGTTTCCAAAACTGAGTGTTCGTTACCTTACGTACCTAGGACTCTGTGGCCAGAATGTGAGTACTTTGAAATCTTTTTGCTCTTAGCTCACCATTCAATATGGGCTGAAGACACAGAGACCTAGTGACGTACACCAGGATGTGCAGGAAGCGTGTGCATGAGCAAGGAATTATATCTGAATCTGTGGTGTTCTAAACTAGTGCCCATTTCAGTCCTCCTCAGTAGAAAGTGTAAGCACCAACTGGAGAATAAAGGTTATGTGGTTATCTGTTGACTGTGACTTAACAGATCTGATATGTCCTGTATAATTATATGGGAAAGTGTATGTATAGAGTTTAGTTTCATCCTTTAATGAATTTTAATAGTCTAGTTTTAAGTAGTACTTAATAGTTTCTTTCAGCATGCAGTATTTTTTATCAAACATTATTTGCTGTTTATAAGCAGCTGCTGTGTTTAATATTTACAGGGTATTCTGGCTGGCAGTTTTCTCTGAAAATCTATATCCTAAATTATTACCATGTTTGGATTCTGATATGTCTGTTTTTTCCATACAGAGTAACTGAAGAGTTCTCTCACTAAGATTGCAGAGCAGGCCTTTATGTAGTTTAGTAATGATACATGTGATTCTTGCAAGTTGTCTTAGTCATCTCTTGCTACACTTCTAAAAAATAAAAACTAAAGCCTGGAATTTCATTAAAAATAGGGAACTGAATAACTTTTTCAAATTATAAAATCATTTTGAATATTTGATTTTTTTATCTTTTTAAGGTGCTAAAGCTGTTGGTGGGATACACAGTAACTGAGATCATTTTAGTTTGTCAGATTGTTAAATTGATAGCTTTGAAGCGTACCTTTCAGTGCTGAATATCTTTTTTCTCCAAGTAGTATAAAACATACACATTGTTAGAACAGAATTAATTTCAGTAGCCTTTTACAGTGATAGCAATTTAAAATACAGTGCATATTCTGTATGTGTATGTAATACATTAGTAAAGTGAACCTAGAGAAATAGCTGAAATAGACTGAAACGCAATGAAGAAAAATGCTTTAAATGAGAATGGGGAAGGTGGTCTGTCTTATGCTTGTAATACTCGCAGCTTTAGAATTTATTTTGAAACTATTCAGTTGCAAGTCATCGCTTTTTCTGTGTACAAAGTTGACATAGAAACAGGCTGACAGTCTTTCAAACTGATTATTTGAGCTTTTCAGAATCAAAAGATATCTTGTGGCTATCATAAAGAGATGTTATTATCTAAATTGACAGGATGTAATTCTGCCTTTTAAGGACAAACTCTCAAACTCTGCATGCTGTCTTGGTCTTGGGGGCAGGAGGAGAGAGGGACTTCATCTGTTGAAGACCAAGCTATTTGGGATCCACTGCACAATACATATGTTAATAACTCGAGCTTTAACTGTTGGTTCATAATTACCTAAGTATTCCTTAAAAAAAAAATCCCTAATTACTTTAAGACTATAATTGTCAATTTCGCAAAGTCGTATTAGAATACGAGTTGAATTCAGAATTCAGTGAAGCTGTGTTGTGTGTATGTATCAGGTAGATACGATTTTGCCTTTTTTTTTTTTTTTTTACCTTTTTAAAAATCTGCTGCTTTTCTTGCTAAGAAAATGTTATATTTTTAATAAAATGAGTGAAAGAACCACCAAGACTTTATTTTAAGTGATTGTATCTGTCGGATGTCGAGATAATTTTTGCATTGGTAATCCATTGCAGATCAGTACGTATGAAATAAGGGTCACACTTAAGCCATGAACAACACGTAAGAATAAATATTGTATTATTGAATCAAAGATACCCCTTGAAAGGACACATCTTGAAATCAATAGTGCTAAGATTCTTCTAATTTCCCTTAAATTCTAAATACATTGCATCTGCAATGTGAATTTGTAAGTCATCTTTTAAAAGTAGACTGCTAACGTATGTGTTCTACTTAGGATATTTAACCCATATAAAGAAAAAAATATTTCTGGTGATGTTCCCCTAACCTTAATTCTTCTTCCACAAAACTTGGTTCAAAAGTTATGTCTAATGTCTAGGACAGTGGTGTGGAGGTTGGAGTAGTAATATATGCAGTGACAATAGTTTGGCAGAGAGACAAGAGAGAGCTTTGGGCAGCAGTTCAGGCTGTCTTTAGGGATGTTTTGAAGCAAAAAGGTATTTTCTCCCAACTTTGTTATTTGCCCCTTTAAAAAGGAAGCTCAACTTTTACTTTTTCACGCTTCCATGTTACCACTGAACTTTACCATTACTATGAAACCTCACCATGTTCCCATGGTTTCTGTCATAGAAAGCACATCAATTGTGAGCCAATGCATTATTGGTCTTACAGTAAAACCTAGGCAGCTATCTTTGTGTTAATAAGGCAATGCAGGCCTCCAGAAAACTGCTGCTTTCTGACTTGCATCCATAGAAAAAAACCCACCTGAAAACCTATAGTTTAGTAAGGAGAGATTAAATTATGATGAAATATCTGGTTGCTTTACCTACATATGTATATAGTTATTCTCAACTACACTGTCAGTGGGGTTTCCCTTTCAGTCCTCCTTAACTTTGGTTCTAAGCTTAGGTGTGTACAGTGATCTCTTGTTAAACAGAAGGGGTAAATTTTCATAAACTCAAATGATCTAGTCACAGCTTGAAATGATGGTTTAGCAGTATTGTATCCTCTTGGCAGTGTGCTTCTGTCTCCTTGTCATGTTTGGCTTTGCTCAGCCTCTGGTTGAGCTAGTTCAGCTTGCTAAACCAGCAGCAAAGTACTTGCTCTTTTTCTGGGTAGATTTTCTTTTCATTTGGTGAGTTGAACTGCCTCATCTTGGGGTCAGATATTAGCAGGCAAAGTGAGAGCAAAGAAGGGGCTGGTGCTGGGTGAGAAGAAGGAACAGAGCTACCCCCTTCAGTGGCCTGAGCTGTCAGGTCAGATCCCCTGCCTTATGAGGTCTCCCCCCAGTAAAGCCTTTACTTCAGCCTTAAGTCATATTTAGAGGATCTCTTTGCATGGGATTGTTGACTTAATTTTGGTTGAGAGTTATAGGTGTTAAAGGAAGCCCTTTTTATTATTTCAGGAGTTTGCTTCTTCGTGGAGTAGGGTTCTAAGGTAATAATTCAAAAACTAAATATGCACACACACACCCTGCAGCTACCTAAAGCAGCAGTCAGTCAATAATTATATATATTATAGCATATTGTAATGGTGTTGGAGCAGAAGCATATGTAGGTGATAAGCTCAGGTTGGCAGAGCCATGAAGGGCAGAATCTGTTGACAGTCTTTTTAACCTTACATTGAGCAAACTGCTTAAAAGCAATTATATTTGTACTAAGATGAAAGTAATCTCGTATTTCAACGTCTTTTATTAAGAATTAGCAAACTGGCAGCTTCTGGTTATGAGTAAAAATACTGTGATATGTAGGGTTGCTTCCTTTGCAGTTCTTTAAATTACCTTTTTTATTTCTGGTTTGATACTGGAGTCTTTGTCCAGTTGAGAAGTGTTATCCTTGGTGGTGATTTTTATTCTATAGACTGTTCAGCTAGGATCTTGTTGCAACAACAGAATGTTAATGGGTGGCATTTGTCACTGTGCTTAATATACTGCTCTGAGAAGGGTAGTGCGAGACGCTTCTGGATAGGAAGTTGGAATCTGTGGAGCAAGCCAGCAAGTTTTCTCAAAATGTGGTGGGAAGGTGAGTTTATATTACTGTATATTTAGACATCACTGAGCTGTGTCAGGGCCCTGAAAAAGATGCACCTTTTAATAGCAGTACGAGCTATAAAAATTCAGAGATTAGCAAGGATCTCTGATAATACACTTGCTCTGAAGCAGAGGGAAATATACCTACATCTTCATGACCAGTTCTTAAACTTGCAGTAGTAACAAGAATTCCACAACCTCCCTAAATAAGTTGTTTTGGTGCTTAGTTCACCCCTCTGCTCCCCCCAATTATCTAACTAAACTTCTTGTTCAAGGGAAACAAACAAAATGAACTGCCAAACAAAAAAAACAACCAACAAAAAACCTCACAACCAAACAGCCTGCATGCAGTTATTTATGGTGGACATAGAGGACATAGAGATTAATTGGTTATTGTCTTCAGCTTTTACATATTTGAGAACTTGTTAATTTGTCTTCTCACTTTTCCTAAGGTTCTTTTAACCTTTCTTCTGAGATCATAAATTCCAAATGTTTGATTACTCTTCTGTTGGCTTCTGTTAGCTTGCATTTGTAGAAAAGTAGATATATAGTACTTCCACTGTGACTTCAGTGCAGAGTAAGGGGCAGTTATTGCTTGCTGTGTCTAATATTCTTGCTAATGTATTGAGTAATGTTGCCTTTTTTTAATTCTGCTTAGACTTACTTGGATTGTTTCTTACCATATTGCTACTTTTCTCCATTTTTATCCATACTTTGATATTTTTTGTTGTTTACAAATATTGCGTACCATTTTCATTTATTTTTGTTGTATTTATTAGAGTGTTTTTTATTTTTGATTGTGCTCCATATTGCAAAATAATCCTTCCAGTCTTGATATCATTCACAGATGTGATGTGTGCTTTCATCTGTTAAGGAGAACTAAAGACCACGTGTTATATTTGCTGCTGAACTTTTTCTCTAGTCCAGTTATTTTTCAGGAGGCTATTAGATTTTTTTGGTGCTTGCTTTATGCAGGTTTACCTTGTGTGCTTTATTCCCCTTTGCCTAGGTGCTTACAGTCTGATCTGTTTCAGTGGTTTTGATAACAAAGCAGGTCTTACTACTATGATTAGTCGAGTTCTGCTGCAAAGTGTTCTGCATTTAAACGTTTATTTATACCAGAATCAAACACCACTATTATTGTGAAAGAGATGCCAGACGAATTGATTAATGTACGTACCACAGTAAAACGAGCAGGACTTTTTTCAAAGGTATCTGGTCCCATCCTGCAGCTGGGAAGATATTTTCATTGCTGGAGGTATTCGCATAGTCCACGTCTCAGGTGTGCTGGATGTGACACTCTGTAAGTCTGTTTTGTCCCTTTTCAGAAGGGTGTTATAGATTCTTTTAAATTTTTTTCCCCACCTGAAAATCCCTTAATTTCTTGCTGAGCTTTTTTTTTTCTTCTCTGTCTTGTAGACAATAGTTATGTTGGGACTGGATTTGCTAGTCCTGTGGAGGTATTGTGCCTGTATCAGTAGTACAGATCAGCTGTTGATCTCTGGTTGTGAAGGTATTTGAAAGTCTTGGAGACTTGTTTCAGGTGTTTAATGGATGGATATACTTACCACCTTGAGTTTTATCATGTAGGTAGGTGCTTTCTTTCTTAATTTTATCTAGGCTGTACTGATAAGACACAAAATAATTGCAGCTTTCTGAAGGGTGGTTTTTTTGTTGTTTTTTTTTTTTTTTTGGTAACCCCTTCCTTCCAGTGACACTTCTGAAGGAAATAGTGAAGGGCTAATGTAGGTTGCAGGAGTATAGATAAAGTGTTTAACTTTTTAACAATTTGTTGTGAAGCTTATATAGAGCAGTTAGGACTGGCTCAGGGGAAGACTGAAGAGGAAAGACTGAAAAGCTGCTTTAAAATGACACCGTTAAACTGGTAGATGTTTCTTGCTGTGGTAGAAAGCAAAATATCTGCAATTGACAGTTTGCAAGATGATTGTTATCTGGAGGCTGCTTCTGAGCTGTAGATAGTGGCGTTAGTCTGAAGTGCTTTTACTTCTCTTAGCCTGTGTTTCAAGCCTGTATCGCAACTGTTTTGACTTCAGTAAGCTGTTGCAGTATAGCCTCTGAAGGATTGCTCTCTGAGGTAACAGTTCTTTTATCTAAGGCTGCCTGTTTGGCTGGCATGTTTGAGAGTGAATACTAAGTTGTGCTGGCCAAACCCCCAAACTGGTACGCAGTGTTTTAGAACAGTGAATTTGCTGGGGATTTGTCTTTTTTTTGGTCTTTTTTTTTTTTTTTTTTTCCTTTTCCTCCACTGCTGTTAGGATTTATTTATTGTATTGGAGTGTATGTGTAGTAATACTGTACTTACATGAATTCATTTGGGGGAATTTGAATTAGTGTGAAGCCATTAATTGTAGCACTTAATCTTTGCAGACTGACAAAATTTTAGTCACTGTTTCACAGATGCAAATAATGGTCACTTGTAACAAACGTTTTTGTGTCTGTAGTGAGTTTTGTGGGCCAGCTTTGTCAGATTATTTCCAAAAGTTGTGCTACATGCTTAAATTAGGAGTTTGCATTATGCTTTGACATCTGATATTCTGCAAAACGCTTAAATTGTTAACCATTAATAGTTAGAATGTACACTGAGGATGCCTCGAGCTGTAATTAAACATTGCCTAGACCCATCTCTCAGAGGTTTGAAAGCCTTAATTGTCATGTTTGACATTCTAGAATCAAATTTAATGCATTTTGTATTTTGATGCATTTAATGCATTTAATGTATTTTGAAGTATTATTGTAGTTCTCTGGCTAAGGGGGACCATCTAGAATACTTTCTTTTGAAAGACAAGTATCTGAAGGCCACTTGCTGTCCAGTTGTTATGACTGTGAGTTGACACACTTGGACAAATTAGTATTGAAAACAGTGCCACTAGTGCCTAATAATACTGTTATCTTCTTAGAAAGCTTAAGAAAACTAAACAGTAACATTAAATGTGCCATACAGTATGTTGAAATAATAATATTCTGTTGTATCCTTCTTGGAAATAGAGTATTTTTTTCTTCCTTTCCTCGCCCCCCCTTTTAAGTCCAAAAGTATATGCAGTCCATATTCTAGTATCTACATTCTTCCAATTTCTTTCCCTCTGTAACTTAAAGCAGCTGCTTTTGCTTGTTCTGGCTCCTGTTTGGCAGACTGTTGGTAGACTAGATGTAGCCCTGTAGTCTTTGTGGGCAGGACCACCAGCCGCTACACTTGAAATCTTTCCAGTGGTAGTATCAACTTTCACTGGGATTTTTCTCTTGCATTATTCAGTAAAGCTGTTCATAATGGAATGATAAAGTCTCTAATAGATAGTTTCTGCAAAGTGATTTCAGTTTTGCTTTCCTGACTGTAATCTGTCTTTAATTTCATGAGTTAATCATAAGGTTCTCATATGGCTGTAATGGTCAAATAAATACTTTTTTACATTCTGTGTGGGATTAGAACATAGATGTATTAAGCAGTTCTTGGTTTAATAATGCCTCATTTTGTATGCCTAGTGAATCTGAATGCTGTAGTAACATTCTTGCTTAGACTAGCATTTAGGTTAACTTAAAAATGCCCTGGAGGAGGGAGAAAACATTGGATGCTATAACCAAACTTCATTATCCCCAGACTCCTAGGAATAGTAATAATAATAGTATTGTCTTGCAGGAACTTTACATACATTTTGTCAGGGAAGTAATGTCACACTTTGAGAGGTCTCCAGTTTATGGCTTCAGTGCTCCCTTTCAACTAAAGAAAGGGGGAGCTTTGACAACATGAGATGCCAATACATACTGAAACTATCTGTTAAAAATCCACAAGCCTGGTGAAATAAACAGCTGGAGTGATGCCTTCAGGATGCTTTAACCTGCACACTCACACGGATAACACAGTAAACCTGAATAGTTGTGCAGATTTTCTTCAGATTAGAGGTGGATATTGGAGCATGACCTTGGTACAAGTTTGAAGCCATCATTGAAGTGAAATTTTGGCAGAAGTTGTTGTAAAGTACTTTTTTTGTCTTGATTTTTTTTTTTCCTGCTTTTCTGTTATTTACTGACCTCAGTATTATAGAAAAATATTTATGATTTCTTTTTTTAAATTATGTTCCTAAGATTGAAATTATAGTTTAGATGTTTGGATTTGTATAATTTAGTGGTCTGAATGGCAAATACTACCTCTGTCTATGGCTTTACAGTACAGCTAGCTGATTTTTAGAGGCTTAGCCTTCATTTTCCTTCAAATTTCCACCTTTATTTCATACTAGGACCTATATAGCAAACAGATTTATTTTTTCAGACTGTATGCTGCTGAATGCAGGATTTCTCAGCTGTCTTATATCCCATCTTGCATGTGTCACTATATGTCAGTTCAAATCATTGATCTATTTTTTCATAATTAATGAAAGAATTATAAAAAAACCCCAAACTTTAAGAGTGGCTGTTCAGTGTGATATATTAATCCAGGAGGAATTTTTTCAGAAATACAAGGTGAAGCTTGTAAAAGAAAGATGCTTGGGTTCACTAGAGAATTGCTGCTGTTTAATAGTATTAGTAATAACATCTCAAGAGGAGACTTCTGTGGTCTCTTGTACAGAATAACTTGGGGCTCTGTGTCATGTACAGTTAGCAAATGCCTGCCAAGTTGTAAGATGCTTCTTAAATTTCTGACCTTCTGATAGGGTGGGCAGAACAGATTCTGTGCCAGTGAAGTGACTGTTCAAGGGTAGTTCTATGTTTCAGCCAAAATGCAACCTCTGTAAATGCATTAGACGGAACTAGGATAGTTAAGATCGGTGTCATCAGCAAACCTCCGGAAGGTGCACTCAATCCCACTGTCCAAGTCACTGACAAAGATGCTGAACAGCACCGATCCTTATACTGAACCCTGCAGAACACCACTCATCCCTGGTGTACACTTGGACATTGAGCTCTTGAGTGCAACCATCCAGACCCAGTGTTCCATTCCTCAGATCCATGCCTCTCCAGTTTAGAGACAAGGATGTCACATGGGACAGTGTGAAATGTTTTGACAAGTCCAGGTAGGTGATGTCCGTTGCTCTCCTCTTAAACACTAGCACCATAACCCCATTGTAGAAGGCCACCAAATTTGCCAGACATGATTTGCCCTTATTGAAGCCATGTTGGCTGTCACCAGTCACCTTCTTATTTCCCACGTGCCTTAACATATTTTCTTTTATTCCTGATCTGTAACCTTTTGGTTGGCTCCTCATCCATTCCCAGGTGGAGCTCTATGGCTTGCAGCTGGTCACTGACACAGAGGGAAGCACCCCCTCCTCATCTCCCCTGCCTGTCTGTCCTGAAGAATCTGTATTCTTCCATTCCATCACTCCAGTTATAGTAACCATGCCAGGTCTCCACGATGCTGGTAAGATCACAGCCCTGCAAGTGTGTATACATCTCTAATTCCTCTTGTTTATTCCCCATGCTATGTGCATTTGCATAGAGGTATTAATGCTGGGCCCTCAGTGAAGCTGATTTACAGGCTGGATTGTCTGAATTCTTTTGTGCTGCTCTTCAGGTGCTCTCCTGCTGACCTGTGATCCCTCTCCAGGCTCTGGGCATCTGTTGCTGGCATCTAATCCACCACTGTAGTGGTTAGGAAAGGGATGGATTGACATTCCCCTCTCCTGGCAACTTCAGCTTAAAACCCTCTTCACCAGCTTGGCAAGCCTGTGACTGAAAATGCTTTTCCTCTTGTCTGACAGATGGCCCCCGCCAGCATGCATGTATTTCTTCTGAGAGATAGTTAGCCCTTTTTGCAAAGAAGTATTTGGCTTGCATTGATCTGGTTGATCTGTGTATTTTTTGTTAGTCCTAAATTGATAGTGGCTTTGCTTGTACATAAGAGTCAAATGGGAATGTTTGTAAGACCAGTGCTTGGAGAAGTCCAGTCTTACGATGCTAGAAAATGCTTTTGCTGTGCCTTGTCAGTCATTTGGGAACCCTTTCTTCATTTGTATCACCTCTGATTAGTAGGTGTCTTGCAGCTGTGGCACTTCCAGTGCAGGCTGATATGAAAGAAATTTAGATTTGGACAGTCTGCTGATATCAGTGCTGGATAAAGGTATTTTTGACAGTAGAAATTCCTAGTGTGATTAGTATTAGTATGCCTGTAGCAGTGGAGGCGATGATTTAATGGCTGGCCCATGTCCTCTCAGTAGCTTGTGTTTGGTTCTGTGCCTTCATTTAGGCTTCTGTTAGGAACTTGAGCAAAACACTTCAGATATGGGCAGCTACTCAGTGGCCTAAGCTACTGCCTGCAAGTAGATCAGTAGGTGACAATAGATGGATTGATCACTGCCTCCTGCTCTTGAGACAAAAATCATCCTGAGGAAAGAAATAGTGTTGTGTGACCATTTGGTTCGTTTAACAGTTTTAGCCCTTTCATGATAATCTTTAAAGGAAGTTATTAATAGCTAGCAGGCAAAAGGTTGTTTGTGTCCCTCCCCTCCCTCACTCCCCTGCCAATATCTGTACTAGTGAAACTGTCAGCACTTACTATTACTTGAAGTATCTTAATGCTTTGCTTACTTAAAAATAAAGCTATTGGGAACACTGGTGCTGAAGTTGGGAGCATTCTGTCTTTTGCTCTAAAACTTCTGAAGCAGGATTCTGGTTTGTGGACTAGGTGATACCCTGGAACTGCTACCTGTGGGATTGAGAGAAATCTGAGTTCACTGCAGTGCATCTGTGTTAGGGGTTTGGTCCTTGATATTTCCTTTCTAGTAGCCTGTGCTGCTATTCTTGTTATATAGCAGTTTTTTACCTTACTGTGTTGGGTTGTTATGATACGTCTTCAGCCCCAGAAGGAAGATGCATTGCAAGTAACAACTTCAGAATAAGAGTTGAAGCAAATGTTTTGTGTTGTTTGTCTGTTAACTAAATATGATCAGAAAAATCATTAATTGGTGAGCCTCATTCTGCTTTTGAAGCATAGGTTATATATCTGGTTAATAATTTATTCACATAACTTCTTTAGGACTCTTCTGGAGCTCTTAGAATAAGAGCAGTTGAATCTTTTCTTTAGTACAAAAGTAATTAGGGCTCTGTTCTGGTAGTATTAACATGCTGCAACATGATGAAGTTATGGTCGCTTAAGACCACTGTATCAGAAATATCTGGCATTCCTGTAGGGCTTGCAAAATCCAACAGTAGCCAGAAAAAGCATAATTCAGCTTGCTGGACAGACATTGCTTTGTTGTGTTTGACTTTTATTGAGCTTTGTGATTAAAAAAATATAAATTAATTAACAACTGCTACAGTGAAGTTTCTATAGCAACAGAGAATGCAGTGAACAATTATTGAGACTTTTCTGCAACACACAACTTCTTACAAACAGTGAATTTACACTGTTGGACTAAAACGTTTTGTTATAGCAGTGGATAATCCTGAGCTGTTTCGTTCCTGCCTTTTATGTTTATTTTCTGTCCTAAAGAAATAACTTATGTGCTCAAAAGGGGATGGGGCAAACTTTCAAAGATAAATACCAATGTGTAGACTGGTAGAAACTCAACTTTTACTACTTGTCTGTATGTTTTTTAGTATAATGAAACTATACTGGTTATATTGTATTAATATGAATTTATACTTCTACCTGTTGACAAGTCTACATGAAACTGAACTTGCTCTAATTTAATAATAATGATCGTACTGTAGCTTGCAAATTTCAGTAAATCAATTTAGTTTAGTCCTAATGCTGTTTCCTGAATCAGTTGGTCTTTTGGTTATTTGTTCTTTGTAGGTTTGAAGTCTCTGTTTTGTTTTGATAGTTTTGAATACCCTTAAAAAGATAAATGTTCTACTTAAAGCTTCATTGTTAAAATTGGGAAAGATTAGGGTATTGTCAAGGGATGGCAGGTGTTGGGTTTTTTTGCCATGGAACACACTTGCAAAACCAACTCCTGAGTGTTACTGTGTTTTGATCTTCTTAAAGTTAGAAGAAATGAAATTTTAACAACTTCAGTGATTAAGGTACACCAGCCTTAGTCTTTCAACAGGGAACTTAATCTTCTGTGATGTATTTTAAGGAAACTTAGGATGTCTGATCACCGAAAGAAAAAAAAAAATCAAAAGCTGCAATTCTGTCTCTGGCAAGTTGTATATAAAGTCAGCCTCAGTGAATGCTTTGGTAGGTGTGCATGTATTGTTAAAGTGCATTTTTCTGCTATGTATAAAATCATAGCTATGTTTTGGAGAAGAAAAAAAGTAAGACTCAAAGCTAAAGTGAAAGTAATGGCTTTGAAGGTGTGACTGACTAGAACACTAGTCCAACAGGTCAGCCAACTTTTGCATGTGCATGAGGAGGAGATTAGCAACTTGGAGATGATGCTATCATTCAGTCATGTAATGTTTCCAGTTTGTTCCATGTTTTGGGGGTCATCGAAAAGCAGTCTGTGAGCTCTAATTTAAATGAGTATCATCTTTAACAGATAAAACTTTCTAACCAGTTTTGCTTACAAAGCTGAGTCAATTTAAACAGTTTTCCAGTGAAAGTAACTTAGTAAGTGTTTAATAAGTATCCCAGCTGAGCCTGTGAAAGGAGTGAGGACAGTTGCTGAATTGTGCTAGAATGTGTGGTTTTACTTGAAAGCCATTTGATACTTACATACCTATTTTCCTTATTTGAATTTATTTCTTACATCTAGTATATGTGTCTTACCTTTGTTCAGCTCATCTGAATCGTGCCTCATTCAGCATTTACAAACAGGTGAGAAAGGACTGATTAGAAGTGTAGGCAACACTGACTAGACTGGAGGAGTGGGAGGAAATGAAAGGATCCCCTGGAGGATAAGGAATAAAGAGGAGATCAGAAAGGTAGCTATTACTTTTTTACTTCAGAGCTATGACTGTTATAACTTCTAGATTGTGACTATTAAGAAAGGAGTTACAGTTAATTAAGCATAAATCTTAAGTGTACCTTGCAGAACTTAATTACGAAGTGTAGTTAAGGAAAGCAGTAATTGTTATGATACACTTAATTTTTTCAGTTCCTCAAAAGTGAAAAGACTAAAACGTGTGCTTCAGTGCATTACAATTTTACAAAAGGGGATATATTTTTTACATGTGGCATGTGGCAGTCTGTAAGTAGTATTGCAGCATGAACTTCATTCAGTGCCTGTATTTGGTATGCTCTCTGCTATTCTGAAATCAGTTCCATATTCCTAATAGTCAAAACTTCTGCTAAAACCCATTTGACTGCTAGTGACAAGCAAGTATTTTCTTAAGGCACACCCTTGATTGTATTTAGAGAAAAACATGCAAGAGTGCTGCTCAACACACACCCGCTACCACAACAACAAACTCACCCCCCACATCCAAAACCCTGAGAATTCTTAACTGCTTCATGTTACTTTCAGTTCTAGCTTTTAAAATTCTGAGTTAGTAGACTTCTGTGTGTTTTCTTTTGCTTTAAAGTAAAAGATAGTTTCCCTGCAGTGGGAAAACATTAATGTATAATGGGCATTATATAGACAGCTTTATTTGAAGTTCAGCTGCTCAGTGTTTCTAGTGTAACACTCTGGTAGTAAGGAAGAACTTACGTTTATGTCCTTGTATATACTAGCAATTTTAGATTAGTATATCAGATGTTTTAACTGAGGGAGTACTAGAACCTTAAACTCACTTTGCTCTGAAATGGGGAGAGAATTAAAATTCTTAGTTTTTTGTATCTTTTTACATAATTTACTGATTACCAGGACTGTGACAAGAGTCTCAAGTAGAGGTCTTCTAGGAGTGGTTTTGGAACAGTACTTTAATTGGTGACGTTGGGTCAAAGAAGTAAGCACACGTACATGGTGGCAAAATTCTCTTAAAGTTGAGAGGCATCAGTATATAATCAGAGTATTTTATAACAAGAAACAAACTGATAGCAGAACAGTAAGTGAAGTTGAAATTAATTAAAAAAATACATATGGAATTTTTCCTTCAGCCAGAAAACCTTGAAAAGATGATAACCAGAGTGTAATGTTGATCACAAGCTGAGCCAGCCTGTGATACAGCTGTTGAAAGCAGGAGGAGATAAATGCAATTCAAAGATACATCAAATGAGGTTTACCAATAGAAATATGGAAGCATCTTTAGTGCCATTGTACAAGGCATGGAAAAGATGGCTTTAATATTGTATGAAATTCTAGTTGCTTGTGTTGATGAAGGTGATTTTCAATTCCTGCTACTAGGAGAAGATGGTGTCTAATGTAAAACTGGAGAAAGAAGAGTGTGATTTTTTTTTTTTTTTTTTAGTTAGCTGAGCAAAGCAATCAGTATTTCTTAAAGCTGTAAACGGAAGAAGATAAGAAAGACTGGAGAGAATAAATAATATAAAACCTTCCCTAGATGTGTGAGACATTGCCAGGTCTCACATGAATCCCAGTCATGCAAAATTTACTATTCAGAAGAGTTGTGCTCTTTGACCTGCCCTGCTGTAAGCTATTGCTGATAATTAAACTGCATAATGAAAATACTGTGGTGTGATAGGCTGCAGATTCTATGGGAGATACAGGATAGATTTCTAAGAGGTAGGATGTTTCATCCAGAAGCTTCCTAAGAGCTGAGCTAGATGAACAAAATGGAGAAAATGTATTTATAGCTTTAGCAGTCCAACTATCTGTGGGTACTCGGTGAGGCTATCTTACATGCTTTTAGATGCAGGAGAGTAAAGGAACTATAAGATACTGCAGGAGCTGTAAAGTCCAGTGAAAGGGTGAAGGTACAGCTGGCTTTGCAGATATCATGGAAAGAACATGCTATGTTTTATGGAAAAACTATCTCAGTAGTTTTGTAGGGAAGCTTCCAGGGGGTTTATTTTGTGATTCGGGTACTCTTGAAGACGGTTCTCTGTATTGTAAGTTTGCATTTATATAGCAGGTCAGAACTATTTCATCCTGTCTTGAACCATGAGCAGAGTAAAGAATGAGAGGTTTTCTTGAATAGTAACATGAGGTGATAGTGGCTGCATTTATTTACTGTATCGAGATGACCAGCCAACCCATACTTGTTTTATATTTATTTGTTAGGGTTTTTTAATTTTTTTTTATTTTAACTATATGCATTAGTGAGATTGAAAAAACTAAGCAGTAAGCTTCCCCCCCCACCCTCCCGGTTTTCCTAATCTGTTTTTTTACTTATTTTTTAAATTAAATTTTGATGCGTTGAACTATGTTTTCTGGGAATTAGAAAATATTTCATGCACTTAAATCGGGTGTTTCCTTATTCATGAGCCTGTGTTTAAGATAAATGTTTGAAGACAGCTTCCTTCAAAATGGATACAAAGAGAAGCTAGCAACTGTGGCCTGGCTTTGCCCTGTTGATGTTAAGCCTAGATCTTCAAGTAAGATGTTAGCCAGTTACCTGGTCCTTCTTGCAACAGAGCAGTTTTCCACCAGGATGTAAGCTTTAATGTGTGGAAGATTTTTCTCATTCAAATGTATTCTTGAAACAAATATTTCCTTTCTGACATAAATGTAAAGTCTTGACTCACAGGAGAGAAGATAGTGTCAAATAGAGACTCTGCTGATCCAGTGTAGCTCCTTATATATTGAATATGCCCTGTTCCTCAAACCAGAGTGTATTCTCTCTATTTTGTAGCTATGAAATGAAGTTTCCCAATTATCCTCCCATGTTAAACAGCAGCAAAAAACTTTTGAGGTTTGCAATAGTTAATAAAGTGATTCCTGCAGTATAAGAATTGCTCACTTTGCTCTTTGGAATGCATTAAGATGTTAATGTATCTTGGTCAATATACAACACTAAACAGTTAAACAGAATTTCAAGTAGAGGCTCAGGCTGCTTGGTTACCATGGCAAACACAGTAGGAAATTCATGCCAAAGTTCGGAAACTAAGATACACAAAGGAAAACTTGTAAACTGAAAAAATTGCGTTGGAGGGTAAATGTAGTTGTTTATCATTTTTTAGAGTCTATTTTCTAAATAACTGTTTTTAAATCCTATTTTTATCAGGCAAATCTTAATTGCCAGTTAAGAGTTTCACACAAAGCAGACAATATTCACAAGCAGGGAAGAATGACATTCATTGTTGGCTTGCCCTCTTAAGTGTAAGGATGTTGAGTGAATAGCATAGCCTCTTTGAGACTGGAAAAAAAATTAAAACCATGAGTACTGTAATCAAGTAATTTATGTGCCATGTCTTGTTTAACAGATGTGACTAGGGTAATATCTATACATATATAATGATTTGTCTATATTAGTGATTATATGTGTGTTAGAGCATATATAGATCTGTATATATTTATTGATTTGTGTGTTCATGATTATATTACATTTTTTAATGATCTATGTATGTTTAAGATCTTGCAGTATTTAATTCAGTTTCCTGTGGTTGTTTGTCTCAAGGCTGCTAACTGTAAGAAAGATCTGTGTGTTGGTATTTTAACAGGGTGATTTCCAGTTCGATGGGTTCCCTGTTTAATCAGCTGTCTTTGAACTGTCTGGGAACACAGTATTTCATATTGCAGTCATGTCATTATACTTGGCAAAATCTGATATTGCATGTGACTGGTGTACAGTTTTCTATAGGTGTGTTTGTGTGCAAATCATGCAGTTATTTCTCTCTTTCTGAATATAAATTAGGATGTATATTTACATGCATCTTTAAAAAAATCTATCTGCTCCTAAAGGGAAAGCTGTTATATAGAGATGCCAATCTGTGGCTTGAGAGAGATAATACTAAAAACTTATGAAGATTGAGGCTGGAGTTGGAGTTGGACATTGAGATTGTGTGCACCTAGCCTAACGTATGACTTGACCTCATGCATTATGCATTGCATAGTCTGGATTGGGGATTATATTAGATAGTTGGAGGCTAAGAGAAATGAGTTTAGGTTATAATTGAGAAACTGATTAATTTACCTGTGCTACAAGCACAAGGTGTCTTGGGAAGGAAGGCAGACTTGATGTGAGTAAGTAGGAAGTGGTGTTACTTGAACATGAAATGCTGGAGATGATGGAACAAACAGTGTAGTATTAGGCTGAAATGGTGTTCAGGAGTTCCCGTGAGTTTTAAGTGTTAAGAGGCTGAGCTGTAGACAAGTAGTCATGATTATACTGAATGACAGGTTAGTCTGTGCCTTTTGCTGACCTCTTTAAGAATGACTTACTGATCACTTTATAATTAAAACAAAAGTAGAATGTGAAAAATCTGGAAGATTATACTAGGGCTTAACTCAAAGTAAGAACGTGGAGGACCTGGGATGAGATGAACTGTGCCAATAATTAGCAGCAGTAAATAAAACTTTGAATAGCTTTCATCCCACAAAGTTTAACATATGGCAATTTAAGAGTTCTGTGGTAGATCCATAACACCAGGAAAAGAAATAAAGAGAAAAGCAGCCAAAATTGAAGGTGGACTGTTTTGACTCACTAACTGGCAAGAGGCAGTTGTAATGAACTTGGGAGACACACTAATGTTAGGTAACTGAGCAGGAGTGTTTGTTCCCACTAAGCTTTTGGTGGCACATACTGGAGGAAAGAACTTGAGTCAGTTTGAAACCACTACATAAAAAGAAGAGGGTGTTGCTATAGATAGCTGTTAATTGATCAGTACTCAATTCCTAGCTTTTCTTTATTGTAAGAAATAGAATGAAGACTATTAGAAACAAGAATAGAGTAAATCATATTGCATTGTATAAATCAGTAGATCCATCTATAAGTGTTCATCCAGGTCTTAAATTTAAAAAAAGTACTATTACAAAAACGTTCAGAGAAATGGTGAAAACTCTATTAACTGAAAACTTCTGTGAAAATACTGAGGAGGATGGAAGTGCTGTGTATCAGCACATTATAAGTGCTGTGTATGTAAGGAAAGCAAGACATCATTGTCTCTTCCTGGGAACAAGAAGGTATTCAGTAAAATCAAGAGGGTAACAAAATTCGGAACTTGTACCTTTTCCACATTTAACTTTATCAGGATGTCTTGCTTTGATCACTTGAGTTAATAATGGACAGAAAGTGGGTGTTAAAACAAAATTTAGCAATATTCGCAATTCCACGCAGTAGTTAATGCAAAGAAATCCTGTAAAGGGTTCTAAAACTTCTTTAATTGCAATTTTGTTGTGGTTTAAGCCCAACTGGTAACTGGGAGCCATGCAGCTGCTCACTCAATCCCTCCCTTTTTCCCTCTGCTCCTGGATGAGGGAGGAGAATCAAAAGAATGGGTTGAGATAAGAACAGTCCAATAACTAAGGTATAACACAAACCCACTACTATTGCCACCAATAATAATAATTATAAGGGCAATAACAAGGGGAGAGTATAAAAAACTAAGCGGTGGGAAGAGACAAGCACAGGTGATGCAGAATACAATTGCTCACAACCCGCTGACCTATAGTGAGCCTGACCCAAGCAGCAATCTGGGTCTTCTGGGTAACTCCCCCCAGTTTATATACTGGGCATGATGTGCTGTGGTATGGAATACTCCTTTGGGTAGTTTGGGTCAGGTGTCCTGTTTCTGCTTCCTCCCAGCTTCTTTTGCCCCTCCTCACTGGTAGAGCATGAGAGACTGAAAAAGTCCTTGATTGGAGTAAGCATTACTTAGCAACAACTAAAAGCATTGGTGTGTTCTCAGACTAAAGTTGAAAACACAGCACTGCACTAAGGAGAAAAATAACTTAGAGCTGAACCCAGGATAAATTTAAATATCTTTCTGGAAGAAATCTAGCATGGACAACTGTCCATTAATGCAGCTAACTCCTTGAATTTCCTTTTGGAACTTATTTCTGCCTACTGTTGAATAAATGGTATTGGAGTACAAAGTCTTGGAACGTGGTTCAGTTCTGCAGTCCATGGTTATGAAATATGCATGTGCCATGACCTGTTAGATCTGTGTCTTAATTTTTAAGCCAGGGAGGGTGATACCAGTATAAAAATGTGACCTATCACCCATGGTTTATTAATAGCCCTGAGATCATTGTTTTGAACTTAAACCACACAGCGAGATCTCTTTCTTACATATATCCTTAAAAAGAGCTGAGTAGGGGGAGAAGAGGAGGAAGGTGTCTGCAGTGCATGCAGAACATACATGCTTCTGAATAAGGTTTCTCTTGGAAAGGTTTTTACGCAGCAGGCTGAGCCACTGTTAAGCCAGAGTTCTGCAGACCAGCCACTGGGAAGAGAAAATAATACTGATACCATGCCACCTTTTCTCTTCTTCCTATTAAAAAAAAAAAAAAGGCAAGCAATTGCTTAAACCAAAATAGAGTATCTAATTCAGTTCATGTCTGTTGGGAGTGTGTGATACAGTGGCTATATTCAGAGTTGTTTGAGTTTAAGCAGCCTGTTTACAGATTTAGTGTGGCCAAATGCCTAACACTGAAATCAAAGTCTGTTTTTATCTGAATTGATCATGTCATTAACTGACATGCACAGCTAAGGTGAACTTTGCAAAAGGAATTGTAAAATACTGCTTTTGCTAACTGTTCTTCAGTGCAGGTTTCTGAGTAATTATTTAGATGCTCAAGAGCAAGTTCAAGCTCTTGTTCTCTTTCTGTATCACAGTAAAGCAGTATTGTGTGAAGAGCGATTTCAAGTATTGGAGTGCTTCTAGGGAGGAAATGGACACATGTTCTACTGCAGGTATAGTAAAAATTGACTTAGTTAAATATGTAGTTACAAACACCTTTTGAAAAGCTAAGATACAATGTCACGTCATTTCCCTGAAGTTTTAATGATTTGAATTATAGCGTGGCTTAAGATTGCTTGAGTTACTTGGAGTGCTTCCAGTCTACTTGCTGGAGTTGGTAGGCTGTTTGATTTCTTTTGGAGATGCTAAGCTCACAGACCTCTTCAGGCTGACCAGGCTTGCTCTGGGAGAGCTGTGCTGGAGGCTGTGGTCAGTTCATTAGAAAGAACTCTTTGGGTCTGACCTGGCTCTCTGAACAGCACTGTCACACTTACATGGTTTAGCCTTCTACTCAAAAGGAGTACTGTCAGTATGGGTGTTATGGGTAAAATGTTACTCATTTTACCAAATAATTTTCATTATTTACCGAACCCAAATATTAAAATGGAGTTTCCATAGTAAAAACCAGGTGATGCAGCATGAACTCATCCAGAATCATAAACTGGAGCATTCTCAGTTTAATTCAGGACTTGTAATACAATAGACTCATTGATCATGAAACTGATCTGTCTTGTGTTCCCAGTGTGGTCACCACCTCTATACTTTAGGAGGTATATAATAGAAACGTTTAGGAGTTACACATCTTTTTTCCCTTCCTTGGGTGGTCAACCTATGAAGGAGACATTCCCTTACGTTCCAGGCCCCCCTCCCCACCCCGACTATTTACAGCATCGAGAGTTCTGAAGGTTTTGAATGGTGTTTGGGTACCCTTGAGACCTGCCTGCTGATTGTGATGGGGATCACCAGGTTGCCACACATACAGAGTGTGTTTTACCCACGACCATTTCATCGGATCTCGAAAGTTAAGCAGAGTCAGGTTTGGGTCTTGTCTAGGGTTAAATGATGATACAGGAGGATCAAGAGATTTTTTCCCTGAGGCTAGACAGTCATGAGTGGCAGGGTGTGTGGAATAGTATTGGCAAATATCTAGGCCAGTGGGCCCCTCCAGTGCTTTGGAACATCACCACTGAACAAGTGCAAAATCCAGAAAAATTAGTAAAACATTTAAATGAGGTGTGTTGTCATCCTGGTTATACCAGAGATGGACAAATCAGGGCAGTGTGCTGGGGCTTGGCCTGTGCTTGCATTCAACACTGTCCTGCACCTTCAGAGGGAAAAAAATGTCTCTGGGTCTCATAATAAAAATTACTCATTTTACCAAATGAGTAATGTATTGAATTGAAGGTAAGTTTCTAAAGGAACAATTTCAGTGACTTAAGACCTCTGTTGGGTTGTGACAGGTGGAGGCAGCAGCAGTGTTATCTGCTCAGAAGACAGAGGAAGTTTTTGGTTTTTTGTTTGGGTTTTTTTTTGTTGTTGTTGTTTTGGGGGGGTTTTTTGTTTTGTTTTTTTTGGGTTTTGTTTGTTTGTTTTGGGTTTTGTTTGTTTTGGTGTTTTTTTGTTTTTGGGTTTTTTTTTTGTTTGTTTTTTTTTAAGTGGAGGGGCTCAAAGCCTTGTTTGACTTTCCCTCAACCTCCCTGCCTTACAGTAGTTCAGAGGTGTTAACATTCCTATCCTACTTTAATGCCCTTTGCCCAGTCTTACAAGGAAACAAAGAGCGAGTTGATTCTGTATGCACCTGTGAAGTAATGGGGATTTGAAACAAAAAAGGATTTCTTTTTTTGGGAGTCTGCTGTTCTGAGTTTCTGAACTCTTAAATAAAAATGTCTACTTTTTCCAGGGCTGTAGGTAGACTGGTGCTTTCATGTTAGATAACTTCCAATAGGATGTGATGATCTATACTGTAAACTGACAAATATTTTGGTTTAAAGCCAACAGCTTTATAATACTGTTATACTAAGTCATAAATCAAACAGTCGTTTACATGGGTTCTTTGTGATGTTCGCATCCACGTTCTTGATTTTTGCCAATTGTGTAAGTATTGCTTCAGTGAACGTCACATAGATTAATTTCAAACCAATGAATGCTCTTAGCTCTGTTTGAGTGCTCAGAATAATTCTGCTAGAAACAGAATATGATTAGTGTATTGGATGCTTCAGAAACCTAAGTTGATCTTTGCCTAAATGTGGATTTATGTCCAATTATCTGGACAAGAGCTTTTACCTTGATGTATGTGGTCATAGTTGTCTCTTGTATGAAAAAAATGCTGAAATCTTGTTAAGTAGTGCTTTTTTCCTTTAAAGAGTCATGTATGCCTTCTATGGCCCTGAGTGGAAGTTAAATCTACAAGGGAGAAGAATATCAAGTAGCTTCCCAAATTTACAGGCGGCTTTGTACAAAACTGATCTTTAAGACTTTGTTATGGAGGAATTGTGTGGAACACTTGAAAAAATTAGGTTAAATAAAATTACGTGGTGTCCCTGTTTTTACTAACAGAGCAGTTCTTGCACAGTATCCTAGAAACTCGTTGTCACATGCCTTAAGTGTTCCTGTTCAGCATTTAATCAAGTGCTTTGTAACTTACAAAAAAACCTTCTGCAAAGATACAGGAACCCATTTATGAGGAACTGTGTTGTTCAGGAGAGTAGATGTTCTGTTGAGTGGAAGTAAATCTTGAAATACTTTTGTTGGCAGCAGGTATAAATGCAAATTATTTTAAACTTTAAGTGAGATTATTGAAAATATGTATTAGAAAAATAGAAGATATGCCACCTATGCCAAATTAATAATAATCGTGTCTCAAAGATTGGGATCTTAAGATGGAAATGAAAATGGCACAAATTGGCAGGTACACTTCCTGGAGGTTTTCTAGAGAAAGCAAGCTAAAGTCTTTGAGGCAGTGTGTTAGAAGTAGCCAGTCTTGTTTTCCTGCCTGCTAATTGTTTTGTCCCAATTTTGTAGTTTTTCATTTTCAAAGTTCATGTTGTCCCGTGCAGCTTTCATCTCTTGCTCATAGTTTCTTTTGCCTTCAATTGGTGAGGAATAAGGGAAAGTGAATGTATATGCTCGTTCATACTTGTATGAACACGTGTGTTCTAGTTCATACTTGTCCTTATATGAATTGGCAGCAAATCCAGCACTAGTTGTGCTGTTGTGAGTGTCAAGCTGTTGGTGCCTCAGTTCATAGAGTTGAAAGATTAGCCAAATTTTAGAAGCAAAACTAATTTTCTTGAGGTTAACAAATGTGGCCAATCTAAAGCAGTTTCATTGAACAGTGTTGCCAAATAAAAACCTAAAATGTTCCTAACATTAATGGCTTTGCAAGGCTTGGGAGACACTCAAACTAGTCTGTGTATACACAGAGAACACCTATTATGCAACCATTAAAGCTAAGCACATTGTTCAGGTATGCAAAAAGCAGCTCTTACTTAGGAAACCATCCTTAAAGAAACCTATGGTAGATATGTGCAAATAGAGCAATTTTACAAATGGTGATTGTCTGCTGGTGTTTTATAGAATCCTAAAGAGAATTTATGCTCCTTTACTTTACAAGTATTCCCTGAAGCTTTCAGACTAGTTTATAAGTTTTTTGGGGGCTTTTGAAGTGTCCCTGAATGTGTGTTCACTTGTACAGTACCTGAAAGGTTCTTGAATCTGACTCTGGAATTTATATGTGTTCTTGTCAGACATTAAACTTTCTGCTGAGAAAGCTAAGGTCATTAGTCAGCAGTTTGTCAGCTGCCATGCAGTTATATTTGTAGGAGCCAGTTTATTGCAGATTGGCTCTGGCACTGTGAACTGCAGTGAAGTGTTTTATTACGGCTTTGTAGTTGCAGGAAGCATTGACTGGACTCTGTTGTGTCTCATATAAATTAAGCAGAATTTTTTTCTCTACATCAGCACTCTTCATAGGGAAAGACACCTAACTTGTTTCTGTAGTTTGCTTCCTGCATCAAGTTCCTTTTAAACATAAGCCAGATCTATTAAGTAAGCTGGGAGTGGCCATGTTGCTGCTGTTTTGATTGTTTCTAAGTTTAGGATTTCAGGGTTATTCAGGTAGGAAATGACCTCTGAGAGTCTAGTCTAACCTCTTGCCTAAAGCAGGGTCCGACCA